>NC_090924.1:1181857473-1182166691 GCF_040938575.1 Ambystoma mexicanum
TGATGTGTTCCCCCTGGATAAACGGGCGGTAATTCTTCAATGCCCACACCGTTGCCAGGAGTGCCTTCTCACAATCGTTGAATTTTTCCTCCACAGAGGATAAAGTTTTGCTCGCATAGGAGATTACTTTATTGACCTTGTCATGCTTTTGATATAATACTGCCGTCAAGCACGTATTAGAGAACCCCGTCTCCAGGAAGAACTCCTTGTTTCTGACAGGGTAAGCTAGGCAAGGCGCTTGTGAGAGGCTTCTTTTGAGTTGTTTTACTGCCTCGGCTTGTTCTGGACCCCATTCCCACTTGACCCCCCCCTTCAGGAGATGAATCAGGGGTCTGGTGATCTCTGCGTAGCCCTCAATGAACTTTCTGCTGTAATTAGTCAGTCCAAGGAGGCTCCTTAGTTCCCGCAGAGTTGTGGGGTCTTTCAGTTTCTGAAGTGCTTCCACTTTCTTTTCCTGGGGACAGAGACCCTGAGGAGTAATCTCATGCCCCAAGAAATTAACACGGGTTCTACACCACTGTGCTTTCTGAAAGGAAAGTTTTGCTCCGGCGGCCCTCAACTGTGTCAGAACATAACGGATCTCTGCTATGTGTTCCTCCACAGATGAACTTTTGATGAGGACATCATCTACATAAGCCAGGTTACCCCTCGTACCCAGGTCGGGCATGGCCTTATGTAGGAAAATATTGAACTCATTACCGGAGTTAAGGTATCCGAAGGGAGTCCGGGTCCATGTGTACTGCTGGCCCCCAAAGGTAAAAGCCAGCTTGTATTGGTCCTCCCTACTGACAGGCACGGTCCAGTATCCATTGGTCAGGTCTATTGCAGTGAATACCTGTGACCCCTGAATCTGGGCCAGCCCTTGGTCAATGTAGGGAAGAGGCCATCGGGAAGTGTGGACCCGTTTGTTGAGCTCCCTGAGGTCAGCGCAGAGTCTCCACTGGCCGTTTGGCTTCAATATTCCCAGCACCGGATTATTGAAGGTGCTGTGGACTGGACGGATTATTCCCCGGGACTCAAGGTTCTTAATTATTTCAGTAAGGGACTCCATTGATGCGAGAGGCAAGCGATATTGCTTCACAAACACTGGAGTCATGCCAGGGTCCGTGGGGATTGTTGTGGTGTGGATGTCGGTGCGACCACAGTCATATGAGTCTACCGCAAAGAGATCTTGGAAATCCAAGAAAACTTGTTTCAACTTTTGCTTTTGTTCCAGAGTCACACAGGCATCAGCTAGGTTGACTCTCTCTTCCACCATCTGCCTGAAGCCTGGAAAGACTTCTGGTTTGGCTATCTCCGCGGCCTCCTCCAGCTGGGTGGAGAAGTCCCTGGTCAGAGTGCTGATTTGGACCGGAGGCTTCAGGTGGGAAAGGCAGCCCTCATGGACCTGGAAAATCACCTCATCCCTCCTGAAGTCACAGGTCACATCTTCCTTACCATAGGGGCAGGAAGTGTACACCAGGAAGTTCCCCCCATGCCGGGTAAAAATCCTGTCTGGTGTTGCCTTGTCATCACTGTCACTGTCAAAACAGTCCTTGGGGATGGGTCCTAACAGTTCATTTACAAGATCAATGGAGAAATGTCGGTCATCAACCGCCATTCCAATAATGGTGCCTGCGGCTAGAGTAATACTCTTTAAGTCGCTGTTATCCACCTCTATTAGAATGGGGTCATGTTCTATGTTGACTAATGGAGTCGGGTTTACCCCCAACCCTTGCTGTTGGAGAGAAGCATTTAGATGTATGTAAGCATCAGGGTTTTTCAACTCTTGTCCCCTTTTAACTTTCACTTCCAGGGAGAATTGTCGGGTCCTTTCTGGGATGGTGACTTCCTCTTTAACCTGAATTTCAACTGCATAAGGTAGCAATTGAGCTGACCTAAATGCTTTTTCTGGATCATCAAAGCCCATGGGATTATCCGCTAATCGGGACCAAGCTTTGAAGTTTATTAGGTCCAAACTAATGGCAAAGCGATTGAGAATGTCACTGCCTAAGTAAAAGGCGGCAGTGACGTCTCGCACGACCCAACAATTATGGACTATGCTCTTGTTGCCAATGGAGATTTTGAGCATACACCTGCTTGGCAGGAGATGTTTGGAGTCAGGTGCTTCCAGGTCCATTTCCCATTTGTCTATCAGTTTGAAGGTGGGAATGGCTGGATCTTTTGGGAGTTGGCGGAACATGGCTTCGCTGATGAAGCTCTTACCGTTGTTCACACACACTCGAGCGAGAACAGAGTCCTTCCCATCATTTAACTGAACAGGGATGAACAACTGCTCTCCAATTTGCTGAATATCAGCCAGGCTTTGAGCTGATTTCACATCTTTCTGGACTATAGGAGTGGGGGTTTCTGATTGTGGATTAGTATAGAATTTCAGAGTGTTTCCTTCCAGCGTGGAATACCACTTTAGACTGGAAGGAAGGTTGATTTTCAGAAATAGAGAGGACCCCCCATCACCAGTCTGTTGTCCTACTGCTATTACCGTCACGTCTGGAATTTGGTTGTTCTGGAAGTGAAATTCTACTTGGTCAGATTTTTGTTCAACCATGTGGCATGTGCCGTTTAAACTAACATGGTTGACACTCTGTTTTAATTTTATGGGTCGGCTAGTCTGAGTCCAGAGGACCTTGTTTACGCAATCTATTAGGGGTGACAACCTTCTCAGGAGGTCATTCCCTAGTAAACAAGGGGTGCCCTCTGGGGTCACAACTATGACCGGGTGTTTCAACTTATGTCGCCCGATCTTAATGTCCAAGTCTGCAGTCCCCTCAACGGGAATTTCCTTCCCGTCAAAGTTCTGCAGTTGTCCAGGAAGAGAGGTGAGAGGAATTTGGTAATTCTCTCCCCTTCCTGCATTCAGTTCGTCAAAGGCCCTTCTGGACAGAAGGGTAGCTTGAGATCCAGTGTCCACCAGTGCTGAGATTGTACCCTGCCCCTGTACTTGTACCGGGGCATAATATCTTCCCTCCTTCTCCTCAAGGGGGCACAGATAATGTACATTTTTGGACAACTGGTGGGCTAATTTTCTGGTTTTGGACATCGCTAGCGAGGAGATTTGGGCAGAATTCTGTGGAGAGTCTTGGGAATCTGAAAGAAAAAATTTGCAACTGGAGATCAGAGCCATTGTGGGTTCCCCTGGCTCCGTTTCTGGGCCGCCCCCCCTTTTTTGGAGGCAGTCGCCAGGATGGGTTTGAACCAGGGGATTTTCTTGCTGTTGGTTCTGGGATGAGATGGTGGGCGGCGGTAGCTCAGTCTCCACATCTCCCCAGTCTGGATTTGCATCCCTAGGGACCCATTTTTCTTTGGGAGGAGTTCCCCCCTCTCTGAAGGAGAAGATCCTTTTCCCAGGATCCTCTGAGGATCCCTCTCCCTCAAATTGGAAGATCTGTACCTCCTCCTCAAACTGAGTCTGTTTGGGTCTTTTGTTTCTCCTACCCCCCCTCTGCTCCTTAGGAGGCAGACTTTCAGGGGCAAGAGATTTTGTTTCCGGTTCCTGGGTTTCCAGGGGCTGTTTACAAGTGAGGAAGGAAGCTACCTCCAAGGCTTTACACCCCCCTTCCCTTTGTGCCTCCTCCCTGGGAACCGGTGATTTATCGGGGTGCTGCCCCCGTCATTGTTCTGGAGCACCAGGTCCAGAGTTGGGTGCGTTCTGCGCCGGCATGCTGATCTGAGGGTTCTGCTGTGCCCTCAGTATATGGCCCATATCCCGCGCCATGTTTTGAACCTGGCGCTCTAACTGGGAAACCCGCTCAGGCTGATACGGGGCCCTGTTTTCTCCCCTGGGCTGATCCCGGGAAGGGTAGCTGTCCCTCCTCTGGTAGTACCCCTGGTTGGGAAGATTTTGGTACCCCTCCACCCTTGGCCTCCCCTCTCCCGGATTCAGTGGTCTGGGCTCAGGGAATTGAGGAAAGAAGGATGGATGATTTTGGGGTTGGAAGTCGGGTGGATATCTGGGGAAAAAGTTCTGCCCAGGGTTTGGTAAATTTCTGCCCTCCTGTGGGAAGTTTGGAGGGAAGTTCCCTGGGTTAGGTGCTTGTCTGGATCCCCCCCCTTGGGCTGGAGGAGTCCACACATAACCCAGGATGGGTCGATTACCTTTGTAGCGAGGACTTACATAGTCAGGAGAGCGAGGGACCCCATTTGTGGGGCTGCCTCCCTGGCTCCCTGTCTGCGACTGGCCCGAGGACCTTCTGGGCCTAGCATTATTAGGTGCCGGTAGGTTTTTAGGCCCCCCCATCTCCAAATCCAAAACGGGGGTGACCTTTACCTCTGCCACCTTGGCAGCAGCAGGGGTGCTGTTGGCTTTGGGGTTTTTCTGGGCATTGCTTTTATTTTCTATGGGCTTCTGCACCTCATAGATGCGGGTAGCCTGTTCAATGACCCAGTCTAAAGATCTTTTCTCGTGAAAATCCCTCACGAGCTGGGTCATGATATATTTGGGCAAGGCATGGAAAAACGTGTTTATAAATTCACGGCTATCCGTGCGCACCCTTCTTGTGGTCTGTGCAAAAGCCCGCTTTAACTCCTGCACAAATTCTTGTGGGGCCTGATCCTCCCCACATTGCAAATTGTAGGCTGCCTTGCGAGCCTCTTGAGGATTTCTGTGAACAGAAAAATGTTTCAGGATGGCCGCCTTATAGGTGGACCATCTTAAATGATTTTGGTCCTCCAGCCCCGCAAAGAAACTGGAGTATTCCGGGGAGAAGGTCCACTTTACATATTGAATGCAGCTTTGGCTGTCCTTCAAATGGAAAGTCTCCATCATTTGTTCAAACAACTCTAAGTGCTCCCAAACAGAATACTTAGCGTTCTTATGGTAAGGCGTGATGACGCTCCTGATCGCCTTAATCTGCTTTAAGGGGTCCTTGAGCAAGGCCCTTTTTGCCTTATTGGCCTTTTTGGTTCGGGTAACCCTTGTCCATTCTTCGTCGGACTCAGAGGCACTGCTCCCAGAGGTTCCCGTCTGTTCTTCCAGGTTTTCCCGGATTCTGCGAGCCTGGGAATGGCTGGCAGAATGTGGGGACCTGGTCTCCTGTGTCCTGCGCAGTTCAGAGGAGTCTTCAGATTCCTCCTTGCTGTCAGGATTTGATGGGTACCCCCTCCACTGACCTAACTGGGCAGAGGTTTTCAGGATGCCCTTAATGGGCCTACTCTCCTGGGGTTCCCCACTGAACTGTATTGTACTTGGGTGCCCATACCCGGATGCCCACCCCTCCATTCCTGGATGGTACTGGCCTATGAGCCCCATACTCTTAGCTGGATAGTAATCTGCCATCCCTGTGGCCCTGTGCTCATGTGCGCCAGGGGACACGGGGGTGGTAGAGTCCAGGGACTGGGGAAGATGAAGGCCCCTGGTGTTAGGGCTCCTGCGGTTATGGTCAGGAGTCTCTCTTTCCCAGCGGACCTCATCTCTATCCGCCCCTGCTCCCTGTTGCAATGCAAGAGCCTGCATTTGTGCTTTCAGTTCCTCTGTTAAGGCCTTACTCGACTCTATCAGTTTCTCCTGGATCGCTACCTGTTGCTGGAGCCTATCATTGTGTTGACAGAGGGCCTCATTTTCCCTCTGTGCTTCCTGGTTGGTCCTGGAGAACTGGGCCAGTCTTTGCTGCAGGAGGGTTACCTCCTGAGCTGTGTCCCTATTGGCCTGCTCCTTTCTTGCTAGAGCATCCTCCACCCTTCTGGTGTGCTCTACCAAGTTCTGGTTTTCTTTTTGGAGGTCACCCAGCCCCTGGTGGGCCAGGTGATTTTCTTCCATTTTCCTTTTTAAATGGCAGACTTCCTGGCCTAAGGCGTCTCTTTCCTGACTAAGAGCCTGCATTTGTGCCGCCAGGTCGTCCCTTTGCCGTTGAAGGGCACCAACTTTTTGGCGCTCCTCATCAAACTCTGCCTGGGTATCCAGGTCTTTCAAGATCAGCTTGTTGCTCTCTACCTTCACTCTATCTAGATGACTTTGCAGGGTGGCTACCTGCTCCGTGCATGCCCTGTTAAAGTCTAATTGTTGCTCCAGCTTTTTCTGGCTCTGCAGTAAGGAGTCCAAACTGTCTTGGTGCTCCTTCTGTAGGGCCAGAAATCTGGTATCCTGTTCTGACTTTTCCTTTTGCAGCACATCCATATCCTCCTTTATTTTAGTGATGTACCGTCTGCTGTCATTTTCTGACTCCTGGCTCCTCTGCAGCCTCTGCTCAGAAGAGTCCAGATCAGATTGGGCCTTCTGTAATGCCATCTGTTGCCTATTTGCCAGATTTTGGCTTTCCGCACATCTATCCTGCATGTCTCCAACGTATAGGTACAGGTATGCTGCTATCCTGGCAATCTTATTGTGTTCCTCTTTGGCTTTAGGGGCCATATATAGTTCACTCAGGGCCACATGTAAGGGACCCTGATCTCTATATATATCTGACCCTGTTTCAGTGACCTGTTGTGTGATGGCCTGCAACCACACATCCTGGCCCTGTTCGGTCCATTCACCTCTCACAAATAGCTTATGCAAGAGGTGCTCTATGGCTATTTTCATGTCTACTAAGGTCGTCATTCTAGAGATTGGTCTCTGTCCTGACTTACAGAAGTTTGTATTTTATTTTTGCAGAACAGAACTTTTCTTGGAGTGTCCCTTTTGAGGAATGCTTCACAGCGTAATGCAGCGTGGTGATCCGACTGGATGTATGTATCCCGTCAGTTAGCACACTGTATTAATCTGCACAAATGGTAAATCTAACCCAACGTCTCGGCTCGAGCCCCCACTTTGTAAGAGGATTCAATTCAGCACTACAGCCAAGTTAACGCCTAGTCTAGAATACTGAATGAAAACCCTTATTGATATATCTTTAGGTCCAGTTCATGCGTCCTGGATGACTACCCTTGTATAACACCCCTCTCTTGGAATCCCCCTGACCCCACTGAGCCAAGAAGTAGTTCTGTTTTGCAAGTTTAAAAGGTTTATTTGATAAATTAAAATATATATATCACACTTTATAATAAATTAATAATTGAATATCACACTTAATCTGATATGGTAAATATTAACAACGGAGAATCTGGCACTAGCACACTTCTTTATAATGACTAATGAGTTGACCTGAAATGGATAAGGTAGCACACTGGTAAATAGGAACAAAAGTATAATGTGGTAGAGGATGCTTTATGTAGCTCAGGTGGATGCAATATTCAATGAATGCAGTACAGAAAATACGCAATATGATTCAACCAGACAATGTAATCACTTTTCTCGGGCTATTCCCTCCCCCCCTCTTTATGCAATGCAAGGAAATGGAAGGAAAACACACAGTCCTCAGAAATGCAATCAACTGTAATTCAGTTCAATCCCAGCAAGCTTACAGAAAACAGATAGGAGTTTTGAAAACACAGGCAATGCTTGGATATGTGCTGGCAATGAATGAGAAATATGCTAAATTTGCTTTTAATTCCCTTATAGAGGTTCAGGGTGAGTGGTATCTAGTTAATATTAGTCCAGGCTCACACTAGCAATGATGCAGGGATAGTTAGCAGGTTAAACGAATTTCTGGCCAATGGAAAGCAAACAGCAGCAGTTTTTACATGTGAAGAAATTGCAAATCGCGGTAAAATTCGCGGATGCGCCGAGCGCTATTACAAAGGAACCGCAAGGACTATCTCTACCGTTTTGGGGTCCTAGAAAGGCCTGGGATCTCAGCTTCCAAATGAAAGTTATTGCAAGTCTCTAGCCCAAACGGTTGCGGAGATATGAGTAATTTAGTAAAGGTCGTTTTTGGTTTTGTAAATTTTAAACGCACACTTTTTCAAAATGACAAGTGACAAATTTTTGCAGCTAGAATGACAGGTGACAGCTAGGAGGCAGTTCTACTTAGGTTAAATAGATTGAATTAGATGAATTTAAACTAAGAGATGTGTTCTGAGTTTTGCTAAGTACTCACAAGAGATTTTGAACAGGAAAGCGACTTGGTCACGGACTTCAGTCTGGTCAGGTCTTTCCGGGTTCTGCTCACAGCGCCTGGCCTCTGGAACTGCTCACAGGGGTCTGGTCTCTGCTAGGCACCGGTTCTTTGGGTCTCTCTGCTCTGGATAGATTGAAGTCTCTAGTTTGGCTTTCTGGAGTTTGATGGAGGTAAGTATGGATTTTTCCGGCAGAGCTTTCAGCGGCAGATGAAAAATGAATCTCCCTATGTGTCCTGACTCTCTGCTTTTATCTGTTTCTTGAGAATGGGTGTGTGTGTTGCATCACTAGACTTGCCCCTCTCAATCGTCATTGGTCAGCTTTCATTCGTCCCCTTGATTGGGGGAATGAAATGAAGTGTCATCATGATGAGGTCTGTTTATGATACAGAGAACCCACCCCTGTCAACTTTACACACAATCTATATCTGACCTAAAAACATATTTGCACAGGTACACATTTGTTTAAAATTACATATACATGGTGTGGCTGAATTTAGCCATGTCTATGTCCAAATCTGCTCATTCTCGGAGCTTGCATTCAAAGAGTGTACATAATTGACTTTTTAACTGCTTTTCCAATTTCCGACATGGACCCAACTTTACATACATGTGTGCAGGGGGTAGGGACATTAACTGATGAAGTTTCAGATTTTTAACATGCACACATTTAGAGTAATATCCACTTTTCCGCTAAAACCCCCCTGAACATACCACCGGTTCCTACCACGTCTTAAACTGTGGGCAGAAAAATCACAAGAATTATGGTATCATTTATAAAATTTTCACATGTCCGCTCTATGAATTATCCCCCTTTTTATAAAACCATATCCTTGCTGCAGGGGTGTGTCTTTTCAGGTCACATGGTACAGAAACCAGTCTTTCCAGTTTCTGCCAAGCCAGCTTGCTTCTCACAGGCAGTGCTCCTCCCAGCTTCTCCAGGAGGAAGCCACTTTTTACGACGTCTGTAATAAAAAACCTTTGCCTGAGTGGAGAGGGCTTTGTTCACTCTCTGGCAGAGCACAGGAAATTCAATTATCAGATAGATGGCATATCCTTAGCCTGGGCAGCAAAAGGAAGGTTGGCCTGGGAACACAGTGGTGACTCAAGTTTCACTGCTGATGGGTAGTTGCTAGGCAAAATCAAGTTCCTTAAGCCAGACCTTCAGCTAACTTTTTGTTGCTTTTAAAATAACTTGTAATTTTACACATGCAGCTAGAATGCTGATTCTAAGCGCAAAACTATGACATTTCAACAGTTACAAAGGCGTGTGACACCAAACATAGGTCACTCATTTAATTTAACATTTTCGATTTTGGTGGTTTTAAATCCAGTTGTAGTTAGGCTTAAGCTGCTGACTCCATAGCATTTTTGTTATAAGCATTGTTTTTGGGCTCTTCATTTCCCAGATTTTGTAGGCACACAAAACTCCATTCTGCCAAATGTCTGCTGGTGTTCAGTGAATATTTTGCACATGTTGCAAGGTTTGAAATAGGCATTTTGCTTGCCTTCAGAAAAACACACAGAGTGGTTTTAAAACGCCGGCTTTTGGATAGTGGTGAGTACTGGTACTGCACCCATTTTTGGGATTTAAGAAATGAATTCCCCACAATTCTAGGTTGCATTTGGCAATCAGCATTGCCATTCCCAATGGTTTCAGACTACTGTGCGGGTAGTCCAATGGTGGTTTTAAAGCGCTTTGAAGCTAACCGGCGCTACTGTTTTTCCTTTGGCAACCCATTTCCCTCATGGCAACCCGGCCTTTCATTCTCGCACTGGTGGGTGGCAAGTGAGGCAACCATTTTGGTGGGCGCACAAACTGCGCAGCTTTCCTGGATTTCAGCGCACATGTGGGTTTTCCGCCATCTTGAATTTTCTAAGCCCACAGCACCAAATGTTGTAGCAGGGTAGCTTAAACGTGGGTCAGGACACCCAACAGTCCCACACGCGATTACAGCAGGGTACGTGTATTTCAGGGGTGCGCAGGAATTTCCACACGCGAATAGCCTGGGCGCGTGTATTTCAGGGGTGCGCAGGAATTATCACACGCGATTTGGCTTGGTACGTGTATTACAGGGGTGCGTGGGAAGTTACACACGCGATTAGGTTGGGTGGGTCCTCACAGGTGTTCCCTGTACACCCTCCACGGCCCCTGCAGGCAGCCCACAAAACAGGGGACTACCCTGCACACCTGCTCATGTCCCCTTGCACCCCCACCCCCCAGCAGTGCAGGGGCAGCCTCCACCAGGCCCCCACCCATGTCTCCCACCACCCCACCCCCCACCATCCAGGGTCAGCCTCCACCAGGCCCCCACTCATGTCTCCCACCACCCCCACCCCCCACCATCCAGGCTCAGCCTCCACCAGGCCCCCACTCATGTCTCCCACCACCCCCACCCCCCACCATCCAGGGTCAGCCTCCACCAGGCCCCCACCCATGTCTCCCACCACCCCCACCCCCCAGCAGTGCAGGGTCAGCCTCCACCAGGCCCCCACTCATGTCTCCCACCACCCCCACCCCCCAGCAGTGCAGGGGCAACCTCCACCAGGCCCCCACTCATGTCCCCTATCACCCCCACCCCCCACCATCCAGGGGCACCCTCCACCAGGCCCCCACTCATGTCTCCCACCACCCCCACCCCCCACCATCCAGGGTCAGCCTCCACCAGGCCCCCACTCATGTCTCCCACCACCCCCACCCCCCACCATCCAGGGTCAGCCTCCACCAGGCCCCCACCCATGTCTCCCACCACCCCCACCCCCCAGCAGTGCAGGGTCAGCCTCCACCAGGCCCCCACTCATGTCTCCCACCACCCCCACCCCCCAGCAGTGCAGGGGCAACCTCCACCAGGCCCCCACTCATGCCCCCTATCACCCCCACCCCCCACCATCCAGGGGCACCCTCCACCAGGCCCCCACTCATGTCTCCCACCACCCCCACCCCCCACCATCCAGGGTCAGCCTCCACCAGGCCCCCACTCATGTCTCCCACCACCCCCACCCCCCACCATCCAGGGTCAGCCTCCACCAGGCCCCCACCCATGTCTCCCACCACCCCCACCCCCCAGCAGTGCAGGGTCAGCCTCCACCAGGCCCCCACTCATGTCTCCCACCACCCTCACCCCCCAGCAGTGCAGGGGCAACCTCCACCAGGCCCCCACTCATGTCCCCTATCACCGCCACCCCCCACCATCCAGGGGCACCCTCCACCAGGCCCCCACCCATGTCCCCTATCACCCCCACCCCCCACCATCCAGGGGCAGCCTCCACCAGGCCCCCACTCATGTCTCCCACCACCCCCACCCCCCACCATCCAGGGTCAGCCTCCACCAGGCCCCCACTCATGTCTCCCACCACCCCCACCCCCCAGCAGTGCAGGGGCAACCTCCACCAGGCCCCCACTCATGTCCCCTATCACCCCCACCCCCCACCATCCAGGGGCACCCTCCACCAGGCCCCCACTCATGTCCCCTATCACCCCCACCCCCCACCATCCAGGGGCAGCCTCCACCAGGCCCCCACTCATGTCTCCCACCACCCCCACCCCCCACCATCCAGGGGCACCCTCCACCAGGCCCCCACCCATGTCTCCCACCACCCCCACCCCCCAGCAGTGCAGGGTCAGCCTCCACCAGGCCCCCACTCATGTCTCCCACCACCCCCACCCCCCAGCAGTGCAGGGGCAACCTCTACCAGGCCCCCACTCATGTCCCCTATCACCCCCACCACCCACCATCCAGGGGCACCCTCCACCAGGCCCCCACTCATGTCCCCTATCACCCCCACCCCCCATCATCCAGGGGCAGCCTCCACCAGGCCCCCACTCATGTCTCCCACCACCCCCACCCCCCACCATCCAGGGGCAACCTCCACCAGGCCCCCACTCATGTCTCCCACCACCCCCACCCCCCAGCAGTGCAGGGGCAACCTCCACCAGGCCCCCACTCATGTCCCCTATCACCCCCACCCCCCACCATCCAGGGGCAACCTCCACCAGGCCCCCACTCATGTTTCCCACCACCCCCACCCCCCAGCAGTGCAGGGGCAACCTCCACCAGGCACCCACACATGTCCCCCTGGCCCCAGGTCCTGACGATACACAATCATGGCAGTAATGGGCAGCATACCCAGCACAAACACCCAGGCAAGGATAGCATCCACCCACATAGTGAATGCAATTACATGATACAACCCCAATGGCAACAATGTAAATGGACACATGCCCGACACACACACATACACAATGGGTGCAAGTGAATGTCAAAACACATATCATGACATGTATGAAACCAATGAGAAAATAACACAAGTGAAAGTAAAAATAAAAAATGTATTATAGATTAAAAATAAGTAAACAAATCAAACATACAACTATGTGGATAAGCAAATTAATGGTCCATGTCCGAGAACAAAAGTCATAATCAAAAAAACAAAGGAATAAAAAAAAATTGTCGTCCAAAGCAATATCATGTAGTATGAAAAAATATGAAAAACCATTTCCTCATGGTGAACACAATAAGAAATGAAAAAGAAGTATCTACAAAAAGCAAACTATATACAGAAATGTTCCAGGGTCCATGAGCCCAACACCATAAATGAAACCTACTACTACCTAATCTAAAAAATATATACAAAAAAGTGGCCATTGTCCGAGCGGTCCAAAATAATAAAACAAAATAAAGGAAACCTAACACTAACTAACTAAATAACTATATACAAAGGCAGCGGGCAAGTCCTGCGGCTCACTTGTTGATGTTGCTGGCCAGGGCATCATCGAACTCCATGTCGATGTCCTGGAGGCGGGACTCTGTCCTGGCCCCGAGGTCTCGCAGGGATAACCCCATGTTCAGCTCAAACTCCCTGCGAGCTTCCTCGAGGCACTCAGCCCGCCTCAATGCCCGACGCATGGAGAACTCCGCCCTGACCATGGCGAGCCGCTCCTCTTCCGCCCGCTGCCGCTCCGCACCTATTCGCTGGACCAACTCCTCCCACACGGAAGACACCACCATCCCAGGGTTGCCCTGCCCTCCGGCCGATGGCTGCCCCTCTGATCTTGATGGCCCCGAGCCATTATGCCTCCCACGTCGAGCCCGCTGCTGCCTCCGACGCCACTGCCTCTGCCAGCACGACGGCATCCAGGCTGATGGAAACCACCGACGCCGTCGTGCACGTGCCCTGCCTGATGATGCTGTCACATCTTCCATCTGCTGGGGTCCAGTTGCAGTGTTGTCCACCCCTGCTGGACCTTCGACTCCCAACTGTGGCAGGGATGGGATCCCCACCGAGCTGGCTGCATTGGTCGGGGCAGGTCCACAGGGGGCCCTGGTGGCATCTGGCCCGGAAGACGGCAAGGAGAACGACTGGTGGATAGCCTGCACAGAGGAGGAGAGGGCCGCCACATTGGCCAACACATGCAGGAAACCCCCGAACATGGCCGATCCCAAACGTCGGCACGGTGCACTTCGTGATGACGTGCGTGCTCCTCCCGGGAAGCACGCACAGCATCACGAATCACAGCCGTGCGCATCGCGACCCCAATCAGGACCTTCTCCACACGGCCAGGGGTTCCCACGTCCGCAGGTGGAGGGGAGTCAGGTGACATGGACATCCCCACTACCTGCGGACGGGCCTGGGACGGGGCATCCCTGCTGGTGCATGGTGGTGCACTCACAGGGTCAGGGACAGCGACATGCACAGGCCCCTCCACGGTGACCTGTGTTGCCTCCTGCCCCTGGCCCTGGACTGCACCACTTGCACCAGCAGGGATGCCCCCACCAGGCCCCATGTGTGCCCCAGTGGCGGCCTCCTCCTCCTCTGTGCAAACCACCAACCTGGATGGCTCCTCACCGTCTCCCGCCGTAGCAGGCCCCTGTGGGGGCTCAGCCACCCCTTCCGCTGCAGCCGTGGGTGCATCCCCGCCGCCTTGCTCCACAGCGCCGTCTCCGCCCTCTTCTTCACTAGCCGCTGCGTAGAGGGAGACAAAGAACACAAGCATCAGGGTACTGCACAATGGTCCCCTAGACAGGAAGCAATAGCAGATGAGCACCACTGTCAAAGTACACTTCCATCATGTCCCTCCACAACACATGGGTCAGTCCAGGCAAAACACACACAGTAACAGGCATGCTGCATGCCATGGATATTTCCATGCATGTCCAATGGACTCTTGAAACATTCAATGATATGCAACTCACATGCAGCATGGCTCATGCATATCACATGCACACACTTCACCTCAGTCACATCCATCTGGCCCCAAACACACCAAACACAGCCAAAACAAGGGTAAGTTGGCTGCTTCACTGAATCTGTGCATTGTCACACACATGTGTCATGCATCCATGGCATGCACAAGTCACAGACACGCAGGTCAGGCACACAGACATGGCTACCATATATGTACCTGGCATCAGCACCCATCCCTCACCCCCACCCATGTCCAGGTACAGAGACTGGCATGCTCTCATGTTCAAAATCTGCATAGGGCTCCCCATGTCGCATTTGGACACATGCAACAACCACGTGGGTCACACATCACTGGTCGCACATGCATTACCATGATGTCCCTGCACACATACATGCATACATGGCCTATGGCACACATACAGGCAAGTATCATAGAACCAGCACACCGCAACATGCCCTGTCTCACACAGTAATGCTTGGACACTTACCGCTCAACTCCAGACGGGCCTCCCTCTCAAGGATCTGGGCGTGGAGCGCTGGGCGTACGCGTTCCAGGACCCTCTTCTGGATGGAACTCATGTGGCCCCGGCCCCCCTCCACGAGGCGCCAGGCCTTCACAAGGGTCCTGGACCTCAAGTCCTCCCAGCGCTTCTTGATCTTCTGGACGTTGCGGGTTGCCACCCCCTCCGCGTTGATGGCAACCACACAGTCGGCCCAGATCCTCTCCCGTCCTTCCTTGCTGGCGTGGGACGATCCAAAGAGGGCATCATACTGCCCCAGGACATGCTCCACCAGGACACCAACTTCGGTGGCAGTGAAGCTGGTGCCCCTCTGCCCCTCTGGCCTGGGGTTGCCACTGGTGCCAGATGTGGAAGTGCCCGACATGGCAACCCCAGAGGCAGGTGTGGGTGGGCAACTGGGTCCTGGGGCTGGGCTGTGGAGCGATGTAATCCCAGTTGGGAGTCTTCAGTTCCAGCAGGGGTGGACACAGCAACTGGACCCCTGCAGATGGTTGATGTGCAGGCACCAAATGGCAGGGCACGGTGGCAGCAGGCAGGCAGGCAGGCAGCAGCAGATGGCACGTGGGAGGCTGCTCGGGGCACTGGGGGGCAGTAACTCGGCCTTCTGGGCAGGAGCGTGGTCTTCCGTGTGTTTTCGGGTGGCCAGCTTGATACGGAGTGATTTGGCACGTGAAAATCCTGCACGTCAGCGTGAAATCCGAGGAAAGGCCCTTAGCGCGTAAGCGCGTCAGCACGCATACGCGATTCTATTGGACCAGAGTCCCTCAGTGCGTAAGCGCGTCTGTGACGTGACCCGCACGGGTGTTCCCCACTCAGCACGTGATGACGGAGCACACGTGAAAATACTGCAAGTCCGAGTGTCATCGCGTGTAATTGGACAAAAGTGTGCTTACACGCGATTGGCCTATGTACGTGTATTTCAGGGGTGCGCGGGCACTTACACACGCAAGTACGTCAGCGCACCTGTATCCCGTGGTGCGTGGGAATTTCCACACGCTATTGGACTGGGAACTAGATTCCAGGGGTGCGCGGGTCACACGCTCGCCTAGTACACGCGCAAAGCATTAATTTGCGCACTTATCAAATGACAAGCCAGATGCCAGGATGAACATACCGTTCCTAGCAGCAGTGGCAGTGGGCTACCAAAGGAGGAGGAGGAGAGTCAGGGCCAGAATATTCACACCCAGAACCAGCCTGTTCGGGATGCCTGATGACCAGGTGTATGGAAGGTACAGGTTTCCACCACACATAATACTGGACCTGGTGAGTGAGTGGGAGGATGACCTCACATCACCCACCCTGTGCTCCCAAGCACTCAGCCCCCTGGAGAAGGTCCTCAATGTACTGCACTTCTTAGCCACTGGATCATTTCAGCGGACAAGTGCCATAGTGGGTGGGGTGTCACAGGCCACCCAGTCACGCTGCCTACACCAGGTCTTGGACATCATCACTGCACGCCCATCAGTCCGCAGGCACATATACCTGCCCAGAACACCTGCAGAAAGGCATGCTGCGGCCCAGGATTTTTACGGTGTGGCACGATTACACAAAGTGCTAGGTGCCATCGACTGCACCCATGTGGCTCTACGTCCCCCGAGGGCATCTGAGCACATCTATAGGAACCGCAAGCACTGGCATTCCATCAATGTGCAGGTAGTATGTAATGCCAAGGGAATCATCACCTCAGTATATGCCAACTATCCCGGGTCCACCCACGACAGCTTCATTTACCGAATGTCCACCCTATGCCGGGATATAGATGCTGAGCGGCATGGCGATACATGGCTGCTTGGTGAGTATGTATGCCACTGCACATGCATGCATGTTGGATACTGAGCAAGGTCACAACCCCACCAATGATACCAATCACCACCTCCACAGGGGACAGTGCCTACCCTCTCAGCCCCCACATGATGACGCCAATTCGGAACCCCACCACGGCCACCCCAGGTAAGATATAACACAGCCCACATTACAACCCGGGGCATAGTGGAGCGCACATTCGGAGTGCTAAAGTCACGCTTTCGCTCCCTTGACCGTTCTGGCGGGCAGCTGTTATACACTCCTCCAGTAGTGTGCAGGATCATAGTGGCAGCATGTGTCCTGCACAACGTTGCAACACGCCGGGGCCTGCCCGTGGACATGGTGGTGGCCCCACATCCCCAACCACATGCACAGCCGCTGCGCATGGGAGGGGAAAGGGCACGGGGGAGGCAGCCCGTACACAGCTAGTGGCTAATTACTTCACATAGTATTCACTCCCCTGTGGAGTGCACACTGGCCTGGCACATTCCATCTGACAGTCAATGATGACTCAACCTGACACTGATCCTGAATGTCTGGAGATTCAACCGTGAAAAGCATATCAGCCTGAGATTGTTCACCTGGAAGTATTACAATGTGTGCATCCCTACCCACACACAACACCAATGCAGTTTTGTGAAGAAACACATTCAAGCAGCCAAAATGAATACCCACTTGCTAAATGCAACAAGAGGACAGTGCCATGTCACCCAACCCATCCCCAGCACCGCCACACAACACACCGTGCCATGTCATGCTATGTGCAGGTAAACAAAGTAATCCCCACAACATGACAAGTGTTGCAATGTACAGTGTCCCCAATTGAAACTTCCTACACCTGAAATGCTCACTGTAATGCAGGACCAACAACAAACTTGAGCAGGTACTACCATTAACATGACTTCAGTAATGTAATAAATCAGTTGTCTCACCACCTGGATATGCCTGCACTCCCACCACTTCCAACTGAACAGTGTTGGTGCCATGTAGAGTTGTAGGTGCACTGCTGCCAACAAGGACCCCATCTCCAGACTAGAGGGCCTTGTGTAGACATGAGGAAGGGACCTGAAAATTGGGAGGCAGACACAGATGATGAGTTACACATCAATGCAACATGCAGTGTACAACACAACAGCAATATGCACTAGGAATGTATACACAGTATTGACTAGACTACCCACTCATGTAGTGGGAGTCCAATGTCACCATGTACTTCAATGTCACTTGGGCACACCCTTTGCAAGCCCATGGAAACGGGAAGCAGGAGGGGTGTGTGTGACTCAAACCCAGCCATCTGAACCTAATACATGACAAGCCTGCATGTGCCCAGCCACAATGCAGCGTATGCCCACAGGAACCACGGAAGCCAACAAATTGTCCCAAAATAATTGGGAAAAATATAAAAATAAATATAAAAATAAAAATAAAAATAAAAAAAAATAAAAAATGGCCATTAAAGGGCCCGGGGGGGTTGGGGAGGCCACCCAGGAGGTCCGAGGTCAGGGTGCACACCAGAAACCACCTGTGTGGATCCTGGGAAAAAAAAACACCTCCATGGGCTCATGGCCCACACGGCTACCCTATTGAGGGAGTATCACTGCTGTCGCTATTATCACCCTGTGCAGCTGCATCCGGAGGTGGTTGCACTATGGGAGGCAGCCCACGCAAGGCCCTACTCTGTTCCTCCATGGCTGCAAGCATGCGGGTGTGGTAGGTCTCGTTCTGGAGGATGAGGGTGCGGAGGTCCCCATGCAACAACTCACGGGATGCCCGGACCTCCGCCCTCGTTGCTTGCATCTCAGCTGAGAGCGTACGGGTGAGACGCTCCAGCTGCTGTTCTGTCCTTTGGTGTGTTGAAGCCTCAAGCTCAACTAGAGTCGTCCTGAGTTGATGTAGCTCCTGCCTCAGGGCTTCCCTGTGGCCCTGGGACTCTATGGAGATGGCCTCCTGCAGAGTCGCCAGTGCCGCCCGCCTGTCCCTGTTGGACGCCAACATGTCCTCCCTGTGTGACTGGCAGATGGAGTCGGTTGCCTGCTCTAGTCGCTCCATCAGCCTTTCAGGGGGGACAATGGAAGTGGCCACCCTATCCATGGCCTGAGCCATCATCTCGGATGATGCTGCCTGTTGGGTAGCCATACCGTAAATGGATTGCTCCCATGCGGTATTGCCAGGTGGCGTACGGCCACCACGTCGGCGGGCACCACACCTGTCTGGGGCAAGGCGGACTGCGCCTTGCTGTGCCGGCACTGCCTGAGGCTGCAGGACTGCATTCCCCCTCTGATCTGCTGGCCCAGGAACAGGATCAGATGTCGCGGAGTGTGACCCTGCATCCGTAACCACCAAAGGCCTAGCTGCCAACACTGACATCCCCATTGAGGGTTCTGACCCTGGTGCAGGTGGGTGGGACAGAACAGATTCCCTCCCTGGAACACTCACCTGCGACGGCACGTAGGTCTCATCATCCGAGTCAACAGCTGAGTACAGCTCGGGGGAGGTGCAGCCAGAGACACCCCTTGAGAGCACAACCTGTAGCACTTGTGGGTTTTCACCCACCAGCACACCACGTCCCTCACTGGTGGTTGGTCGGCCCTCGGACCCCTCCTGGCTCTGCACCATCTCCACAACCCCAGCAGTATCAGGTGCGTCTTCCCCTGCAATGACATAATAACAAAGAAATGGAAACCCGCATTAGCACCATGGCACACAATGAGGGCTGAGAAGCAAGAGAACCAGTACTTGATTGACACATGTCCCACATGACTAAGACCCTCCCATGCATGCACCCTCACTGCGTATGAAGGGCAGGCAAATGGCACACACTCATTACACAAAGATGGAAGATGAACACATTTTCTGCATGCTGCCTGGCAGTGGCATCACACATTGCCCTGTGATTGCCAGGTGACACACACATGCCATCACACAGATGGCATGTGCCATTGCTATTGAGTGTAGATGGAGAGGAGGGCAGCACTTATTCATTCTGTCCAGTTCCCACATGCAATAGCTTTTCTAATTGAAACAGGTCTGCTTTATCACCTGGAGCTGCCAGTCCAATATGGTCCAATTGCACAGGGACATGTGTGAACATATGATATCCAGGTAACAAAGTCACTCCACTTTACCATGGCCATGCCAGACATGTGACTAGAGGACTGAGGAATGCCTAGTATAAGTGGTGGAATGCATACAATCTGTCTGATTGAACATAGGAAAATAAGCAACAATGTTGTGGCAAGGTGACACTTCAAGGGCAACTGGGGTGCTGTTGGGCTAGATGTCTACTGTTGGCAGAAGGGATACTGCAATGGCCAATTGCAGCTGTGCAGGATGTATTGCATGAAGCACATGGCTGACACATTCGACTCAGGCGCACACACTCTCACCTGGCACACAAACAGATGCCCTCACACACACACCATGCACATGGATGACACACACATGCATGTGCACTCACCGGACAATGCCTCGTAATCAGGCAGATCTCCCACGCCTTGGATCTGTTCCTCCGTGACGTAGGTCCCAGCGACTGACTCATGTGGAGTGAGTTCCATGTCTTCTACTGGAGACCCACCTCCAGTCACTAGAGTTGCGGCATGACTTGAGGCCAGCTTCTTCTTTGCCCTGCGCTTTAGGTCATTCCAGCGCTTGTAGCAATCATTGGCTGTGCGCCTCACGATTCCAAGGGCACTTACGATGTCCGCAACGGTCTGCCAGTGTGCCTGGCGTTGTGCAGGTGTGGTCTTTGATCCTGCAACAATGACCATCTCGTTATCATGTCCGGACACATACTCGACAAGTGCATTCAGTTCGTCATCCGTGAAGCTGGGCTTCCTCGACGGACCGGACTGTGTAGCCGTGTCTGGGGCATCAGCCTGTGCCGGACGAGCACTCTTCCTCTTCCGCTTGGAAGGTGGTGGTGATCCTGAGTGTCCTGCGCCGCTCTGGACACTAGGGGCAGGAGCCCTGGTGGGCTCTGTATCAGGTGTGTGGGATTGCACACTCAGCATGGGAGTTGGTGCAGGCATTGACTCAAGTGTAATGGTGTCATGGGGAATGTCAGCAGAATGGACTAGGACGGACACTGTCCTGGCTGGGTGTGTGAGAGCTGGGGTGGATGGCGCCGCAGCTGCCCCTGCAGCCTCTCCGCCCTGCCTACTTGGGGCAGCAGATGACCTTGCTGCCCCAGATCCACGTGGCATGATGGCATCAACGTGCACCAGCGCACGTGTCGTAGCCCTGCTGACCTGGAAGTCAGCCATGGAGTCAGCCAGGTGTGGTGCCACAATGCGCTGGTCCAACAAGGGCTGAGCATGGATGGTGTCAGCCACATCAGCCTCAATGAGAGGGGGGAGGGGGGGAGGGGAGGGATAATGGGTGCCCTTGACTGGTCCTCCGCACATGGGGGGACAGGCTCACCCTGCAAGTTACGACCACGTCCCCTACCGGATCCACCACGGCCACCACTTGTGGCTCTTCCACCTTTGCCACCCTTACGGAATCCTCGCCTCCCAGCCATGGCACTGATATTAATGCGCGTATGGGAGTGGCTGTAGACTATAGTCCTGGGCAATTGGGGGTCAAAGGGGTTGGGTACCAGATGGTAATTGTACCCTAGTGCTCTAGCAAGGCTGATTGTAACCCCTGGGGAAAGATGACGGGTCACGCAACGCACAGGAGGCCCAAAAAAGGGAGATGACGTGCACGCAACCCCTCCTAGACCACGTGTGCAGAAAGAAAAACCTGCACTACGCTGTGGCACCCAGTAACACAAGAATGAACGTATGCGTGTCACACGCAGCCTAGAATGACCTCTGAAGGGGTAGGCTACACACGGGGCAAGCACAGAAGTTAGATACGTGCGTGACTCACCGTCTGCCAGGTAAAAAGAGCGTGAAAAATGAGCGCGTTTGGTTGGCAACACCCCCGCCAAAAGAAGATATGTACACTGTCTGAGGAGACAGGACAACAGTAGAAGGGGACACTGTTTGAGGGAACAGGCCCAGGTAAACCAGTACGAGAGAAAAAAGAGAAAAAGCTGTCAGAGGTAACAGGGAGTACGAACTGGAAACGCCGTGAAGTAAATCGCGTGTGAAACGACAAGAAGTACAGAATTCACCCACTCGCTCTCCACGAAAAGCACGTACAAGGAAATGGTGTTCTACACGTACCTTATATACAGGCCCACACGTACAGCGTCACTTACGCGGCGTGTACGTGCTAGGCCCATTTTCACCAATCACACGCTTTGTCACTTCTGCGTGTAGATCCATTTTCACCAATCACACGCTTTGTCACTTCTGCGTGTAGATCCATATTCACCAATCACACGCTTTGTCACTTCTGCGTGTAGGTCCATTTTAACCATTTACACGCTTTGTGACTTCTGCGTGTAGGTCTATTTTCTCCAATCACACGCTTTGACACTCGGACGTGTCACGCAACATTTTCCTGCACGTGCACGTGACTTCATGGACGCGCATATGCTGTTGATGGGTTTACGCGCTAAGGGCCTTTCTTCGATTCACACGCAGACGTGTGGGATTTTCACGTGCAAAATCACTCCCTATCAGGCTGTCCACGCGTTCACACACGAAAGACCACGCTCCTGCCCAGGAGGCCAAATTACTGCCCCCTAGAGCCCTGAGCACGCTCCCACCTGCCATCTGCTGCTGCCTGACTGCCTGCTGGCCACGTGCCCTGCCATTTGCTGCCTGCACATCAGCCAGGGGTGCTGTTGCTGTGACCACCCCTGCTGGAACCAAAGGCTCCCGACTGTCACCCCACAGCCCAGCACCAGGACCCAGTTGCCCACCCACTCCTGCCTCTGGGGTTGCCATGTCGGGCACTACGACATCTGGCACCAGTGGCAACCCCCGGCCAAGGAGGCAGAGGGGCACCAGCTTCAGTGCCAGGGAAGTTGTTGTCCTGGTGGAGCATGTCGTGGGGCAGTATGATGCCCTCTTCGGAAGGTTGCGCGCCGATGGACGTCGTGACTGCCATCAACGCGGAGGAGGTGGCAGTCCGCGACTACTAATGTGTCAGGAAGCGCTGGGAGGACTTCAGGTCCAGCACCCTCAACAAGGCCCGGCGCCTCATGATGGCAGCAGATGATAAGGGGCGGGCGGGGCCACTTGTCGGAAGATCAGATGAGGGTCCTGGAACGCATATCCCCTGCGCTCCACATCCATGTCCTTGAGAAGCAGACCCGTCTGGAGTCGAGCGGTAAGTGTACATGCATACTGATAGTAAGTTGTGCGTGTGGTGGTGTGCCAGGAGTGTGCAGGTTGAACATGTATTTTTATGTGGCCAAGTAGGGGGGGTGTACAGGGCTGTGAGGGTGACACATGCGAGGGGTCTCATGTGTGACACATGGATGGTGCTTGTGTGTGTGGGCTTGCATGGCACAGGATGTGGAGGAATGATTGTCAGGTGTGACATGGATGTCGATGGAGACACTGCAACAGTTGGCGGAGGTGTACACATGCATGAAGGTTTGGTGTGCATGTGTAGTGTACTCCCTATGTTGCATGTGATGTGTGGATGACCTTTGGCTGCACATGCTGTTGTATGTGAATGGATGGTGCTGGCTGTTGCATCATGGCTGTGGTATGGCTCATGTGTGCAAGTGGAAATGACATGTGTGTTGGGGATTGTGATGCCATGTCTGAGGTTTACCTATGCCACTCATGTATAACTGTCATGTGTGTATGAGTCCATTTTACAGTGCCCTGATGCCTGTGTTTTCTTTCTCCCTGTCTGCACCGTCAACTGATGAAGAGGACGGAGCAGGTGCTGTGGAGCACAGCGGCAGGGGTCGCACCACCAGCCGGAGACGCAAGGGCCAGATCCCCTCCCAAGTTGTGATCTCGTCGGGGAGTGAGGAGTCTGGAGCCGCGTCCCAGGCCGCAGCTGGCAAGGGGAGGTCCAAGAGGCGGCGGTCGGAGTTGGACTCCTCAGCAGCAGAAGAGGCAGCTGGGACCCCACAGGGCCCAACGAGGGAAGATGGCACGGAGTCATCCAGGTTGGTGGGGTGTATGGTGGTGGGTGCCCCTGCACTGCTGGGGGGTGGGGGTGGTGGGAGACATGGGTGGGGGCCTGGTGGAGGATGCCCCTGGTGGCTGGGGGGTGGGGGTGATAGGGGACATGAGTGGGGGCCTGGTGGAGGCTGCCCCTGCACTGCTGGGGGGTGGGGTGGTGGGAGACATGGGTGCGGGCCTGGTGGAGGATGCCCCTGGTGGCTGGGGGGTGGGGGTGGTGGGAGACATGAGTGGGGGCCTGGTGGAGGCTGCCCCTGCACTGCTGGGGGGTGTGGTGGTGGGAGACATGGGTGGGGGCCTGGTGGAGGCTGCCCCTGCACTGCTGGGGGGTGGGGTGGTGGGAGACATGGGTGCGGGCCTGGTGGTGGGTGCCCCTGGTGGCTGGGGGGTGGGGGTGGTGGGAGACATGAGTGGGGGCCTGGTGGTGGGTGCCCCTGGTGGCTGGGGGGTGGGGGTGGTGGGAGACATGAGTGGGGGCCTGGTGGTGGGTGCCCCTGCACTGCTGGGGGGTGGGGGTGGTGGGAGACATGGGTGGGGGCCTGGTGGAGGCTGCCCCTGCACTGCTGGGGGGTGGGGTGGTGGGAGACATGGGTGCGGGCCTGGTGGAGGCTGCCCCTGCACTGCTGGGGGGTGGGGTGGTGGGAGACATGGGTGGGGGCCTGGTGGAGGCTGCCCCTGCACTGCTGGGGGGTGGGATGGTGGGAGACATGGGTGCGGGCCTGGTGGTGGGTGCCCCTGCACTGCTGGGGGGTGGGGTGGTGGGAGACATGGGTGGGTGCCTGGTGGAGGCTGCCCCTGCACTGCTGGGGGGTGGGGTGGTGGGAGACATGGGTGCGGGCCTGGTGGTGGGTGCCCCTGGTGGCTGGGGGGTGGGGGTGGTGGGAGACATGAGTGGGGGCCTGGTGGTGGGTGCCCCTGCACTTCTGGGGGGTGGGGGTGGTGGGAGACATGGGTGGGGGCCTGGTGGAGGCTGCCCCTGCACTGCTGGGGGGTGGGGTGGTGGGAGACATGGGTGCGGGCCTGGTGGAGGATGCCCCTGGTGGCTGGGGGGTGGGGGTGGTGGGAGACATGAGTGGGGGCCTGGTGGAGGCTGCCCCTGCACTGCTGGGGGGTGGGGTGGTGGGAGACATGGGTGCGGGCCTGGTGGAGGCTGCCCCTGCACTGCTGGGGGGTGGGGTGGTGGGAGACATGGGTGCGGGCCTGGTGGTGGGTGCCCCTGGTGGCTGGGGGGTGGGGGTGGTGGGAGACATGAGTGGGGGCCTGGTGGTGGGTGCCCCTGGTGGCTGGGGGGTGGGGGTGGTGGGAGACATGAGTGGGGGCCTGGTGGTGGGTGCCCCTGCACTGCTGGGGGGTGGGGGTGGTGGGAGACATGGGTGGGGGCCTGGTGGAGGCTGCCCCTGCACTGCTGGGGGGTGGGGTGGTGGGAGACATGGGTGCGCGCCTGGTGGAGGCTGCCCCTGCACTGCTGGGGGGTGGGGTGGTGGGAGACATGGGTGGGGGCCTGGTGGAGGCTGCCCCTGCACTGCTGGGGGGTGGGGTGGTGGGAGACATGGGTGCGGGCCTGGTGGAGGCTGCCCCTGCACTGCTGGGGGGTGGGGTGGTGGGAGACATGGGTGGGGGCCTGGTGGAGGCTGCCCCTGCACTGCTGGGGGGTGGGGTGGTGGGAGACATGGGTGCGGGCCTGGTGGTGGGTGCCCCTGGTGGCTGGGGGGTGGGGGTGGTGGGAGACATGAGTGGGGGCCTGGTGGTGGGTGCCCCTGCACTGCTGGGGGGTGGGGGTGGTGGGAGACATGGGTGGGGGCCTGGTGGAGGCTGCCCCTGCACTGCTGGGGGGTGGGGTTGTGGGAGACATGGGTGCGGGCCTGGTGGAGGATGCCCCTGGTGGCTGGGGGGGTGGGGTGGTGGGAGACATGGGTGGGGGCCTGGTGGAGGCTGCCCCTGCACTGCTGGGGGGTGGGGTGGTGGGAGACATGGGTGGGGGCCTGGTGGAGGCTGCCCCTGCACTGCTGGGGGGGTGGGGTGGTGGGAGACATGAGTGGGGGCCTGGTGGAGGCTGCCCCTGCACTGCTGGGGGGGTGGGGTGGTGGGAGACATGGGTGGGGGCCTGGTGGAGGCTGCCCCTGCACTGCTGGGGGGTGGGGTGGTGGGAGACATGGGTGCGGGCCTGGTGGTGGGTGCCCATGGTGGCTGGGGGGTGGGGGTGGTGGGAGACATGAGTGGGGGCCTGGTGGTGGGTGCCCCTGGTGGCTGGGGGGTGGGGGTGGTGGGAGACATGAGTGGGGGCCTGGTGGTGGGTGCCCCTGGTGGCTGGGGGGTGGGGGTGGTGGGAGACATGAGTGGGGGCCTGGTGGTGGGTGCCCCTGCACTGCTGGGGGGTGGGGGTGGTGGGAGACATGGGTGGGGGCCTGGTGGAGGATGCCCCTGGTGGCTGGGGGGTGGGGGTGATAGGGGACATGAGTGGGGGCCTGGTGGAGGCTGCCCCTGCACTGCTGGGGGGTGGGGTGGTGGGAGACATGGGTGGGGGCCTGGTGGAGGGTGCCCCTGGTGGCTGGGGGGTGGGGGTGGTGGGAGACATGGGTTGGACATGGGTGGGGGCCTGGTGGGGGGTGCCCCTGGTGGCTGGGGGGTGGGGGTGATAGGGGACATGAGTGGGGGCCTGGTGGAGGCTGCCCCTGCACTGCTGGGGGTGCGGGTGGCGGGAGACATGAGTGGGGGCCTGGTGGTGGGTGCCCCTGCACTGCTGGGGGGTGGGGGTGGTGGGAGACATGGGTGGGGGCCTGGTGGAGGCTGCCCCTGCACTGCTGGGGGGTGGGGTGGTGGGAGACATGGGTGCGGGCCTGGTGGTGGGTGCCCCTGGTGGCTGGGGGGTGGGGGTGGTGGGAGACATGAGTGGGGGCCTGGTGGTGGGTGCCCCTGGTGGCTGGGGGGTGGGGTTGATAGGGGACATGGGTGGGGGCCTGGTGGAGGGTGCCCCTGCACTGCTGGGGGGTGGGGGTGCAGGGGGACATGAGCAGGTGTGCAGGGTAGTCCCCTGTGGTGTGGGCGGCCTGCAGGGGCCGTGGAGGGTGTACAGGGTACACCTGTGAGGACCCACCCAGCCTAATCGCGTGTTTAACTTCCCACGCACCCCTGTAATACACGTACCCAGCCAAATTGCGTGTGATAATTCCCGCGCACCCCTGTAATACACGTACCTGGCCAAATCGCGTGTGATTATTCCCGTGCACCCCTGTAATACACGTACCCAGCCAAATCGCGTGTAAAACTTCCCATATACCCCTGTAATACACGTACCCAGCCAAATCGCGTGTGATAATTGCCGCGTACCCCTGTAATACACGTGCCCTGGCTAATCGCATGTAAAACTTCACGCGTACCCCTGTAATACACGTAGCCTGGCCAATCGCGTGTTGAACTTCCCGCGTACCCCTGCAATACACGTACCCTGGCTAATCGCGTGTAAAACTTCCCGCGTACCCCTGATATGAACGTTACCCGCTTTGCGTTCCTTGTTTGGCAGCCCTGTAAACTGGTCCAAGGTTAGCGCAGCCCTTTGCGATGATTTTGCGATTTTGATGGCTTTTCCTTGCGCGAGGGCGTTCTTGGGGGCGTTACTGGCGCTGCTGCAGGGTCGCTGCGATACTCTGCGCCACGGCTGGTTTGGGAGCCTAGAATCCATGAATACGCTGTGCGCGGAAATCGGTTTTAGCGCACGTGCCTGGCGCAGACAATCGCACGCGGACACTCTGCGCCAGACGCTTGCGACACTTTTCTGCGAAATTCTATGAATTACCCTGTTAGTATTCTACTCATTTGCAAAGCATGTTGAACTAACATATTGTAAGTAAAATATAAAGGCTGCACATAGTCAAAGGAAACTGCATGCACACACTATGTTCAGATATCAAACAAGAATACTACTACAAAAACATGAAAATCAACGTCTAAATTAACATCATTGCTATAAACACACAAAATTACTAACTTCTATCTTTTACAATTGCAGTGAAGACCACTCTCCTGAAAAGCAGCAGCATCTGAAGTACAAACAACAACTCAGAAGAAACCTGCTCATTCCACACAAAAAGAGTAAGTACAATACTACCATAATAGTCTTACTATTACTCAAACACACTGTGGGGTTGATTCATGGAATTTGTGTGCCAAAAACAGAGATTTGTGCACCATTCCGCCCACAAATCCCCATTTGTTAAACAGGGATTAGCAGGCAGAATGGCGCACAAATCCCTGTTTTTCGGCGTGCAAATGACATAATTCAGCCCCTAGAATGTTAGTTTTACAGAAAAAAGAATTGTTCTAATTCTATACCATTAGATTTAGTATTAGTGCTTCTCCTCACCACTAGCTTACTTTCTACTGTCATCTGAGCCCCAGTATAGTAACACACAAATACAAGAATAGCCTTCCCAACTAGTTGTAGCTGCCCAATGCACAATCACACACCACCACATACATCCTTACCATCATACTCAGACACTCATGCACACAGCACACATACATTGCAGAACAGCCCAACCCATACCTTCTTTTTTTTTCAACAGACCCCAATGAATGCCTTCAAAAAGCAAGTCCGTAGAAAGCAACGCAGAAGTAGAGCAAATGAAAATAAAAATGTCCAAAATAAGCATCCATCTCTAGCAGAATTTGTTCAAAAAAGTTCAAACAAAAGATCTAACAGAGTCATTAAGTGAAACAAAACAAGCTTCCAATACAAAAACATTCCCTCCTCTTTCAAAATGTAAAACTAAACAGCAAGTGATTAACAAGAATTCAGCTACCACTACTGCTAACACTGCTCCTATAAATCTAGATGTAGTGGCAAGTAACCATACCAGAAAAAGTATTTTACAAAAAATGTTTCGCCACAGAGTCCTTCAGAATCTTATAAAAACAGGAGAGAAAGCATGCACAACCCTTAAAACCTACTGTAGAAAATTAATCTTAGAAGCTTTGATAGACAGTGCAATCCTTCTCAAAAGGAAGTTATTTATTTTAGTGTTAAACAGAATGAAACCACTAACAAAACTAAGTACTAAATTACAAAAAAGATTTCTCAATAAACGGAATGTCAACAAAAATAAGTTCTTAAATATCTGTGGAGGTGAATGGAGTCCCACCACGAGCACAGAACCATATTTCAATGAAGAAGCATTCAAACAAAAGCAAACAAACACAATTGCCATACATAACCTTGGACAAGGGTATGAAAAACTTAATAATACCATAATGCAACAAGAAATACTGCTTACAAAAATATCCCCAGAAAACTCAGTATCACCTCTCCATTCGACTGAACCAGAATGTCCAGTATACCAATGGCCATGCATGTCAAAGTGTAACATTTTCAAAAAATCTTTCAAATCTTTATGCCAGTTCCTCAATCCGTATGTGAAAGGCAAAGGCAAAATCAAAATGAAACTACTACAAAATATGGATATCTGTCCAGTGGGCAAATACACAGGACTACATGGACATCCATTAGCCTGCATTTCAGGACCTATTTGCAAAAGCACCTTCCATCATATCAAAATAATATCAACACATCATTCAACTATAAGAAATCTAGTCTATAAACTGTCCTATGCTAAAAGTCCTGCTTTAGCACTATCCAATTTAAATAACAGTCTTGTACATGGTACAGCCAAAGACCTACTAGAAGAAATAGAGCATATCCAGAGAAAATATTTTGGAAGTGAAAGCCACTTACAAAATGCAATACCTTTACAACAAACTAGCAACAATTGTACAGATGGCAACCTTTCACTACACACATACAAAAAAGAAATACTAAAATTTTAAAGTATATCCGCTGAAGTACCAAACCATGTGTGTGTGTGTTGCCGCAGAAATTTATATAAAAGCAACACAAAAACTGTAGACGTAACATACAAAATAGAAGACAATGAAGGTTCCAAATGGTTTGAATTAGCTCTGTACCTTATAGCTGAAAACAAATATGAAATTACTGACCCCTTAATACTTTGCACCTACTGCACTACAAAGCTTGACAACAACCAAACTCCTTCACGTGCTATCACAAATAACTTGGAATTATTCCCACTACCAAAACCCCTGCAACAACTCAATTTATATGAGAGCATCATAATTCAAACAGTGCACCTATTTCAAGCAATAATATGCCTGCAACCAAAAACAGCAGAATTACCTCCCTGTGAATTAGTGAAAGGCATTTGTGGCAAAGTAGTTTATTTACCATTAGATCTGAAAGAAAATGTGAACAATCTGGGATTGCAACGTCCAATAGAGCAATCTTTAATTGTCTTAGTAAATGGCGCACCTACAAAAGACAAAATAATTTGGCAACAACTCATAGGGCCTCATTACACGGATGGCGGAGAACCATAGCACTATTAGCGCCATGGTTCATGCCGGTAAAATACCGGCACCGCCTTGGTGGAAAGGGGAATTACCGCCCCATTCCAAGGTTGGCGGGGCGGTAATTCCCCCTTCCACCATTGCCCTTCCCCATTCCCATTTTTGCCCCATAGGGCTCAATGGGAATGGGGAAGGCCCTAATTACGGTACCGCAAAACGCGGTACCGTAATTAGCTCCCTGGGTCCCTTTGCGGGTTGGTTTTTAACGCCTGCAAAAAGCAGGCGTTAAATCCCCCAACCCGCAAAGGGACCTCGTAGTAAGGCGGTAAGGATTTACCGGTACCGGTATTTTACCGGTTCTGGTAAATCCTTACCGCCATCCGTGTAATGAGGCCCATAGACTTAAATAAAGTTAGACAAGCCTTGCAATATCTAAAAGACAATTATGAATACTACAAAGAAATGAATATTGAAGAAAACCTGAAGGAAACTACTAAAATAATTCAAGAGTCATCAGAAACTGGTCAATTTGAACTTCTAGATCCTGCTACACTATCCAATATTTTAGACCATTATACAATTCATCCATTACACTCTAGTGACACCATAGATGATGCACTAGAAACGTACCAAATGCGACAAACCAAAAGATCACCAATCGGCATATGGGAAAAAAGTATAGAAGCACATGCTTTTCCTCTATGGGAAAAAAGTATAGAAGCACATGCTTTTCCTCTACTCTTTCCTACTGGAAAAGGAGGAAAGTAAAATGATAGACCCATTCAGATAACAGCTTCAGAATACTGCTCGTTACGAATGTATTCTGAAGATCCCAGATTTAGACAAAATGTGGAATATATATTCCACCTACTCTTTGAAAGTGAACTAGCAACTCTATGCTACGGAGTTGCACACACATTAAAATCAGGTACCCAATTTCAAACTCTGGGAGTGCAACGTCCAATAGAGCAATCTTTAATTTTCTTAGTAAATGGTGTACCTACAAAAGACAAAAAAAATTGGCAACAACTCGTAGACTTACATAAAGTTAGACAAACCTTGCAATATCTAAAAGACAATAATGAATACTACAAAGAAATGAAGATTGAAGAAAAGTTGAGGGAAACAACTGAAATAATTCAAGAGTCACCAGAAACTGGTCAATTTGAACTTCTAGATCCTGCTACAGTAGCCAATATTTTAGACTATTATACAATTCATCCATTACACTCTAATGACACCATAGATGATGCACTAGAAAAATACCAAATGCAACAAACCAAAGGATCACCAACCAGCATATGGGAAAAAAGTATAGAAGCACATGATTTTCCTCTACTCTTTCCTACTGGGACTCCCCTTATGCCTCCTCCCGTTTCTGCTCCCTCCAACTCCTAGCCCCCCTCCACTGGAACTCCTTACCTCTCTCAATCCGCTCTATTCCTACCTTTTCCTCATTCTGCACGTCCCTTAAATCTCTCCTTCTCCATTCCCCGCCATGATACCCCTCCCCCGTCTCGCTGCCCCTCTCCCACCATTTCCCTCTTCCCCTTAATCCTCTCCCTCCTCTTCCCCCTTCCCCCTCTTCCCCCTCGACCTCCATCCTCACCCCTTCACCCCTTCCGTTTTCCTTTTCCTCCTCCTACCCATCCTCCCTCTTCCTCCCAGCTACTCCACTACTTTCCCCCTTCCCTTCTGTCTAATTGCTCTACATACTGTTTTGTTGGTCTGATTCAAAATGTGTAATTTGCTTCTACTGTTACTGTTATTTTGTTATTGTTAAATGTATCCTGTTGTTGTTAAAATGTGCAGCACTTTGGTGTAAAGCGCTATATAAACTTAATAAATACAATAAATACAATACAATACATATTCCACCTACTCTTTGAAAGTGAACTATCAACTCTACGCTACGGAGTTGCACAAACATTGAAATCAGGTACCCACTTTCAAAATATGTCAGCTACGCAATTACTACAAAAAGTGCAAGAAAAAGATGAGGTTTTACATTCAAGCATTACAAATCTGTTAGCAAACATGCGTGGTACTAAAGAGTACTGGTTCCAACATCACAGAGATGTACGTTGTATGATAAGAAACCTTGGCCCGCCTACTTGGTTTGTTACATTAAGTTGTGCAGAATATGCATGGGAAGATTTACATGATTTCCTACGCATATCAAAAAAAAAAAAAACATAAATATACTAACACCTGGAGAACTTTGCTCTCTAGATCTAATGTTTCAAGATATTTCCAAAATCGCTTCATTGCTATGCTACAATTTATTTGTAATAAAACTGTTCGTCCCCTCGGAGAAGTGCAACACTTCTTTTGGAGAAAAGAATACCAGGCCAGAGGAGCACCACATATCCACATGCTTTTATGGATTAAAGATGCTCCTAAATTTGGTCAAGACAGTGATGCTACTGTTTTACAGTTTATCATCAAAAGCAACAAATGGTGATCTTCATGCGCAAATTGTAAAATTTCAAAGACACAAATGTGGGAAATATTGTCGTCGCAAATACAAAAACAAAGAGAAATACTGCACCAAATGCCGCTTTAGTTTCCCTAGACCAGTTACAGAAACAGGTGAAGTGAACAACTTCATGTCTTCAGTTAGACATAGGGCCTCATTCCGAGTTGGGCAGTAAGGGGTAACGGTCACCGGTAAGGAACACGGTGCCTGTAAACCCTAACCGCCCAATTCCGAGTTCCCTTAGCGGGACCTGCAAAGGACATGTGGTCTGACTACACATCCTTTATGGGTCCTGCTAAGGGACCAGGGCGCTAATAAAGGGCCTGCTATTTGCGGGCCCGTAATTAGCGCCTTCCCCATTCCCATTGAGCCCTATAGGGGCTCAAATGGGAAAGGGGAATGGTTGGTTGAATGGGGATTTACCGGATCTGCACAGGTCGGAATGTCCCGGTAAGTCCCCATTCAACCAGCCCGGACCCGGACTCGGGTTTGGAGGCAGCCATGGCGCTAATAGCACCATGGCTACCTCCAAACTCGTAATGACCCCCATAGTGTTAAAGTTAAATTACCTAAGAACACATATTACATAAAAAGAACAGAAGAAGCAAAATAAATCAATGATTACAATGCAGTCATTGCCCTCTTATGGAATGCAAACATAGATGTGCAGTACATTGCAGAAAATTCCACTGCAGTTGCACGACATGTTACAGCCTACTTAACCAAAGCAGAAAAAACAGAGCTTCAAGACCTCTGGAATGACCTATCATCGGACAAAACACTGTCTCAGAAATTGTACAGCTTAGGCATACAAATGCTCTCTCATAGAGAATGCAGCTGCTATGAAGCTGCAGATCGTTTAGCCGGTACTGCTTTGTATGGAAAAACTGAAAATATAGTATGGCTAAGTCTTGGTCCTGGTAAATCTAGAAAAAGAGTTCTCAAATCATACGACGACATAGAAACAATAGCAAAAAATGATCTCAACAGACATTTTGAAAAACAATTTACTAGACACATACTACCCAAACAGGAGTACCACTTTGGAAACCATGTGTCTATACCACATAGCCCAAAACTTCACATACAAAAATGATATAAAACCCAATGAAAATAAAGGTAGATACAAAGTGACAAATTGTGAAGGCAGCTTAGTGAAACTTACCATACGAAGCTTAATTAATCATATTAAATTGTCATTAAAAACTCCTCAACATAAAGAACTATATTACATGTCCCTGCTACAACTTTTTAAACCATGGAGAAAAGAAGAACCGATACTAGATATCTATGACTCCTATGAAAAAGCTTTCAAAGCAAATGAAAGCACTATAACCGATGTAAACTTTACACAGTACAAAACAATGTTGCACAATGAACAGCAACACAAAGGAGAACTCCAGGCCCAGCTAGATAAGGACACTCCCGAGAGTAGTCAACCTTCTGTAACAGGAAGCCAAGAACCACTGGGACAGCCACTAATAGCAAATGAGGCAGAATTAGCTATGACAGAAGTAGAAAACACCCTGGGCCTCATTACGACCCAGGCGGTAAGGGATTAACGGCGCCGTAAAAGGTGGCGGCGCCGTTAACCCCTTATCGCCTAATTACGAGGTCCCTTTGCGTGTCCCTACCTTAACGGCTGGTTTTACCAGCCGTTAAGGATTGGACCTGCAAAGGGACCTCGGAGGTAATTACGGTACCGCAATTTGCGGCACCGTAACTACCGCTTCCCCATTTCCATTGAGCCCTATGAGGGCAAAAATGGGAATGGGGAAGGGCCAATGGGAAATGGGGAATTACCGCCCCGCCAACCTTGGAATGGGGCGGTAATTCCGCCTTTCACCATGGCGGAATCGGTAAAATACTGGCATCAACCATGGCGCTAATAGCGCCATGGTTAACGCCTGGGTCGTAATGAGGCCCCATGTGTCACTTTGAAGAAGACACAGTAGACTTAACTGCACTGCAATCAAAACTGAACAAAGAGCAGCGTACCATTTTTCAAGAAGTAACAAAAGAAATTGCACATGGTGTACAACATGAAAATAAAGAATGTACTTGCCAAAATTACAAACCTATACTACTATACTTCAGTGGTAAAGCTGGTTCAGGCAAAACATTTTTAATCAAAATCCTCAGCAAGTTCCTTCAACAATTGACAAACAACAAACTGTCAGCTGTTGTAACTGTCCCCACAGGTTTAGCTGCCTACAACATAATCAGTGTCACTTTACGCCGATTACTACTCCTTCCAGTAGAACACTAAAACAAATTAGAATATTACAAACTTTCTACAGAAGCTGCAATGGAACTACGCAGAGTGTTAAAACAAAAGAAAATGCTACTAACAGATGAAGTGAGCATGGTCTCCAACCTAATGTTGGCTTTGATTCACCTCAGATTACAAGAAGTACTCAAAACAAACTACGAAGAGTTCTTTGGAGGAAAACACATTATTGTTTTCGGAGATCTTCTTCAATTGACACCAGTGAAAGGTGAACCTATTTTTAAAACCTTAGGACACAAACTCTGCCGTAAAACTGTTGGCAGCATAGGAAATGTTAACCTTTGGCAACATTTCCAAAACAGAGAATTAACAGAAAACATGCACCAGTCTGCAGACCTCACCTACGCCAACATTTTAAAAAGTATTAGAGTTGGTTTACTATCTCAAGAAGCACAAGCAATATTAAAAACCTGCCACATCCATGCACTTTATGGCTATAACTCATGTGATACTGATGTCATGGAACAATTAGCACACACAAATGTCAATTGTTATGTCCTTGATGCCAACTCTTGCAAGCTGTCCAAAATTCAATGAAACAATGTTGAAAAAATAAATGCAACCAATAATTGAAATCTGCTCCACAGACTGACAGACAAACTGGACGTACATGGTATGACACTACCCATTTGTCAACAAGACACAACAAGACTAAATACCTTAGAAAACTCTATCTCCAACACAGCTGGTTTGGAGAAAATATTAAAATTATCTTTAAACTGTAGACTAATGCTTAAATGTAACCGTGACGTGGAGCAAGGACTATTTAATGGAGCACTTGGTACAGTTGTTGGCTTTCAAACATACCCACGTGACAACAACATTCAGTTTGTCAATATTCTCTTTGACAAACTATCAGAAGAAAAAAAGGATAGGACGCTCAACAGCTTGATTCCTTTTTTTCAAAGACATATATGTACGCAGAGAACAATTTTCTCTAACTCTAGCAGACACAGTCACCATTCACAAATCACAAGATCTTACCCTAGGTAAAGCATTGCTAGATATTGGGAACACAGTCTTTAAAGAAGGCATGAGCTACTTAGCACTACGTACACTTGACGGTCTATTTCTAATGAACTTTGATGCAAGTAAAGAAAACGTTCATATTCCTTGCATTTTAGAATACAATAGACTACATTCACTATACACCCCCCATCTAAAAACCTATCCTGTTCCCCAAAAAGTAAAGCGTTGTAAAAGAAAACTACTTCAAACAGAAATGCAACAGGATCTCACTGCAAATCCTCCAAAGAGAATAAAAGAAGCTAATACTTCATCAATTACTACAACCAAAGAAGAATGTAGTACTCAAAGTAACTCAAGTACTTCTTCAAAGAAGCAACACACACTCTGAAGAAATGACTTGGACACAGAACTATCTGGTCCATTCAAATTTTTAAATATAACTGGTGTAAATTGCTACGCAAATGAAGCAATAAATATTCTATTTTAATTGCCACCAATTGTTGACAACATTTACTTACACAATACAGACCAATGGTGTTTGGAAATGTTAGTCCTTCATAGAAATGCAAGCAACAATCCTGAAAACACATATAGAGCCTCATTATGACCCTGGAGCTAAGTGTTTAACGGCGCCATAAAAGGCTGCGGCGCAGTTAAACACTTAGAGCCTTACTACGAGGTCCCTTTGCGGGACCCGACCTTAACGGCTGGTCTACACCAGCCGTTAAAGTAGGGACCCGCAAAGGGACCTTGGTGCTAAGTACAGTACCACAATTTGCGGTACCGTACTTAGCGCCTTCCCCATCCCATAGAGCCCTATGGGGCGAAAATGGGAATGGGGAAGGGCCATGGTTCAATGGGGAATTACCGCCCCGCCAACCTTGGAATGGGGTGGTAATTCCCTATTGAACCATGGCAGACCCGTTACAACACCGGCAACAACCATGGTACTAATAGTGTCATGGGTTAGCGCCGGTGTTGTAATGAGGGCCATAGTGTTCATGGAATAAAACAAGAATTGGACTACTGTGCTGGAATGGTATAATTCACTATAAACTCACAAGAAGATCCACAAGAATTTCTAATGTCCTTACTACAAGTACTGGAAAACAAAAACATACCAATAAATGAAATCTTCCAGATTTCATACATGTGGAAACATACATGCACTCTGCAACAATATGGCACAGGAACAAATCCCTAATGAACGTTTTGTGTATGTATCCATACCTAACTGTGAATCCGTTCCATTTCAGCAACTTGTACAAAATGCAAACCATGGCAGATTATGTAATACCTGCAATTCAGATAATCGCTCCACCTTACAAATACAAACACATAGTAAATACGTAATACTAATGCTTTTATGTTACAATGCAGATGGTACCAGCAACTTGTACAAAATGCAAACCATGGCAGATTATGTACTACCTGCAATTCAGATAATCGCTCGACCTTACAAATACAAACACATTGTAAATACATAATACTAATGCTTTTACGTTACAATGCAGATGGTACCAAAAACAACCGCAAGCTGACTGGATTCACACATGGTCAAGTATCACTTGGTAAGAAAACCTTCACAACAATAGGTATAATCTACCATGCAGGAGCCACAACCAATGCAGGTCACTATACTGCATATATAAAAAGAATTGTGGATGGTTCGAATGTAATGATAGTACCATTACTCTAAAGCAAAGATTACCAGCAAATCTTATAAACGCTTATTTAATATTCTTAAAACCAAAATGTTATAACTAATCTGCGCATAAACATTAATAAAACTTCAATTAGAAAACTATAAACAGTTAGAATACGCCGACAGGTATCTAACTGCCCCACGATTCTGCAAAAACCAAACAGATAAATCAATACCACTAAATTATAAGAAGAAATAAACAGTTAGAATACGCCAACAGGTATCTAACTGCCCCAAGATTTTGCAACAACTAAATAAATAAATCAATACCACTAATAACTAATCTGTGCATAAACATTAATAAAACTTCAATTAGAAAACCATAAACAGATTCAATACGCCAACAAGTATCTAACTGCCCCAAAATTCTGCAACAACCAAACAGATAAAGTAATACCACTAAATTATAAAAAAAATAAACAGTTAGAATACGCCAACATGTATCTAACTGCCCCAGAATCTGCAACAACCCAACAGATAGATAGCAACTTGTGAATATAAATAAAAAACTATAACCAGTTACAATTCGACAACAGGTATCTAACAATATGCAACAAGCCAACAGATAGAACATTAGCCAGAAACAACAAGTAAACACTGAAAACAAAGAAAGAAATAAATGTATTGTACCATAACAAAAAAAGGTTTTTTTAAATCAAACATGGATTTTCTTTCCCACAGACCCAATGATTGAAGCAATAAACACAGAAACTCAGCAAATTCCACAGTACACTGGTATGTAAACTACTAAATATGAGGGTCGAAATATAGCAGAAATGTCTATTATTCAATGTAATAAGTCTTTATAAACTACCTACACTAAAATGATCTTTTCTTTTATCACAGAAAAGAATGTCTGATCCAGTTACCCACGTCATGAAAAAAATATATCCAATCACAAAAAATCAAACTGTAAGTGTATTGTAATAAACACAACTCATAAATACTGCTCCATAACACAACCATTGAAGCAAATATCTAACCATACACCACAAAACAAAATGTTTCCATGGATATGTTATACTGCAATGCTTGTTACCAAACTCTACAATCTTAATGACATGACATAGCCAAAACTTCACATACAAACTATACAAAACAAACACTACACAAACTGTAGATTTGCAAATATTTGTTAGATGTTTGATTCTATGGGTGTGATATGCTGCAGTGGTTGTGGCCAGGGCCTAGAGTCTTGGGTGCATGGCCTACGGCCTACAGCCTTCGGTCATGCACCCAAGACTCTAGGCCCTGGCCACAACTACTTCAGCATATCACACCCATAGATCACACCCATAGAATCAAACATTTTAACTGGCTATGTGGGGTACTGCATTGTATTTTTTTATTTCCACAGATATGACAAACACATCAGGGGTGCCTGACACCTAAACAAATACAGCATTTGACCCATCTCTTACTCCCCCACCGTCCCCAAGCACTCTTACACACCAACACACTTGCCAAAGTTGTATTTCTCCCCCGTTCATCGCCGCACTGTCCACGGATGTCCGCGGGACCAAGATGGTGGGCGCATCGAAACAATATGATGCACCTCACGCTTCATTCCAGCCAATCAAGGAACATGTCGCATGTCCGCAGACATGACGCAAGCCGATTAGCCAATCGGTGTCCTGTCCGCGGAGCGAACAGATAAGTGTGTCTGCGGAGCGGACATAGATATCACTAATTTTTTGTGACCTACTTTGTAAAAAAAACTACTGGATGGATTTTCACCAAATTTAAAAAAGCACGCTTTCAGGACCAAGCCGTCACTCCTGACACAAATTTGGTGAAAATCCATTCAGCGGTTTGGGCTGTAGGCGTGAGCAATGTTTTTTCCCCGTTCAGTCTATGGTAAAAAAAAAAAATTGGGACCCCCCCTATAACTTTGCCCCCCCTGGACCAAACCTCGCCAAACTTTGCAAATAAATTCAGAGTGGGCCATATACGTGTTTTGCTAAGTTTGGTGAGGATTCGTCCAGGGAGAGCGAAGTTATAAGCCACCCAATAAGTGCTCTTCCTATGGGATTAGGAACTTAACCATAACTACCGTGGCTGTGTAATTACATTTGGAAACATAGATAACATTCATATATACTCAATGATAACCATACAGGCATCAAATTCAAGGGTCATCAAAAAAGGGGTTGTACACAACACAGAGAAACGATGTATATGTAGAAACACATTATCCCAAGTCAAAAGAAAATTATAATGCCAATCAGACATACATGAAGTGATCACCAAAGCAAAACATATAATGAAAGGTTGGGGGAAAGGGGATAGAAAGAACAAAAAATAGAAAAACCCAGTTAGTCATGTTTAACTAATGCACTGATAAGTTACTTGTGACATACAAATCATAGTGTGTGGCACAGTGTGATTGGTTAACCTCATTTATTATGTAATAGTGATACCTGTGAAACAAAAATCAAATAAGCACAAAGTGAATTAATTTGTGTGGAATACGTGAATGAAAAATATATGAAATAATGTGTGCAACCTATGTTTAGACACTAACATGTGTACCTCACAATTAATTGCATTAATTAGAAAACTGTGGGGGGGGGCTGCAAAACATAAGCGCAAAGGCTCAATAGAAAAAAAGTCATCCTTTGTAATGGTTGTAGGGTGGCCAACTTTTTGAGATCCTTTTGCGGGACACAAGGCGGTGATGATGTCACAGGTCATTCACGTTTGTTCCGCCCCTTTCCGTGCACTACCAGAAATATATGTATATGTATATGAGCCCCTCCCCGCTACTAGAATAGGAGTGGGGAGGGGGTCATATACATATATTTCCCATGAATCAGAATAACAGTGGCTGGCAAGTGGCAGCTAATATGTGAGACAGGGATGGATGCACAGCAATTATCTGTGACCTGTGTGCCCTGCAGCGGCTGGCCCCAGTCCCCAGTATGCCTAATTGTGTTTGAACATAGCAAGTCGGGACAACTCGTGCCCGGCAGAGCCACTCGGCAAACTGCGGGACAGGATGCCCAATTACGGGTCAATCCCGCAAAATACAGTACAGTTGACCACCCTACACAGTAGCGGGCCTATAGTAATACACTTGCCGACTATCAGCAGTTATCAGTCATCCCATTTACCGAGTGCGGGTCACAAACCTGCCTCAAACCAATAGAATCTGCACCACAAATCACGAGTAGAGTGCAAGTAAAAGAGAAAAAACAATTATCTGGCTGGCGGCAGCAAAGAAGGGGACGAGGTGGGAATCAGAGGACTATTGATAGACTGTTGGTGTTGATGTAGTGCACCTGGGTCACGTTGAGTCCAGTGCAGAGTGTAGGTTCTGTTTCTTTTTGAGTTAACTGTGTCATGTCTTTGCTGCTGGCGGATTGGAAAAGAAGTTAAGTGCAAAATGTATGCCTCTGTGGGCCTCATTACGAGTGCGGCGGTAAGGGGTTAACAGCGCCGGTAAGGATGCCGGTGCCGTTAACCCCTTATTGCCGCATTATGAGGTCCCTTAGTGGATTCCGCTAAGGACGGCTGGTTTTACCAGCCGCCCTTAGCGGGAGCCGCTAAGAGACGAGGGAGCTAATAACGGGCCCATTATTAATGGGCCTGAATAACGGGCCCGTTATTAGCTCCCTCCCCATTCCCATTGAGCCCTATGGGGGCTTGAATGGGAATGGGGATGGGTATTTTGAATGGGGACTTACTGTGTCCTCCAAGGTTGGAATGATCCGGTAAGTCCCCATTCAAGGATCCGGAACCCGGACACAAGTTTGGAGGCAGCCAGGGCACTCCAATTGTAGCATCAATCAATCTTACATGAGATTATGGTAAAATGCATATGGACATTGATCATAAACTAGCAACAGACAAATATACCACTTGAAGCATTAGTCTAACCTCACCCCCGAAGTTTTGGTTTAGTTGCATTCCTGGCAAAATACATGGCAAACAATGTTTGGGTAGCCCTTTCCTCTCAAATATCTCAGCACTCCTTAACTGTCACAGATGATTGTTTGATGTACAAATGGTGTGTACATGACATTTACCTTTATCAAACTGTGACTACGAGCATATTGGTTTATCACAAAGGCCCTTCTGTGGGTGGTTAAATCTTTAACCTATTACTATAAATTGGTGACATGATTCATGGCTGAAGACTGCAAGATTTGAGTTGATATTTAGCAGCATGAAATGTGGGTTGTGCGAGCATGTATTGTTGAAACAGACTCTTTTTGTGCGTTTTAGTAACATGAAATTATGTTTTACATGGGCAATGCTGACGTGAATTGTGAAGACCAGCCTCATTACTTTCTATGGACACAGAAGGCATGAAAGGGGTACAGACCTGATATGGGGATAACATGCTTGAAAGTGGGGCAATGCTGGCAAATATTGTGGAGTGAACACTCCTGATTTTAGTTATTTCATTTTTATTTCTTAAAATTTTATTTTGGGGACAGCCAGCATCAACACCAGTTACAAGATGCTCCTAAGTGCTGTTTGTGAGTTGCCATCTATTGGAGTGTTTCATGTAGAGCAGAGTGTACATTCTGCATGGTCACCCAATATTTGCTGTGAAATCCATAATTTCAATCTATTATTTAAAATAATGTGTAAGTGGAAGCACTGGTCAACTCTTTACTTGTTTAGGTCATGTGCCATCACTCAGTTGAATTCAGGAAAATCACCAATACCTTCCATTTTACAAATCCACCAGCTGCATATGCTCTGGACTGTAGTGGTTTTGACGGAGTGAGGCATGGAAGCCCATTAAGATGGTGTTAGGAATGCGTAGGTAATGTGAATGGATCCGTGATCATTAAGTTAGCTTCATCCTGTATACAATATACAAGTTATGTATTACATTGTTATTGTGATGTCCATAGCTATGTAGAACCTGGAACCTGGTGACCCATGAACAACAGATGTTCCAGGTTCCAGGTGGGAAACAGTTGGTGAGGTGTAGATGGAGGTCGCTGGTTGTTTGGACTTATTCCTGGAACATGTAAATATAGATTCCTTACCAGGACACAATGCTCTGGTCTCCTTCCATCCAGTAACCTATAACAACTGGCGATGAGATAAACAACTTGAAAGTAGCAGCTACCTCCAGGACAAGAAGCGGAGCGGTAACGAAGCACCAGGAGTGCAGCCTTGCAGTCGGCAGAGCAGTGGGCGGAACCTGAGTAAGAGGACGCATGGTGGGCCAGAGAGGAAACGTCCAGTGAGAGAGTTGGGCACACGATGATAGCACGTGCCTAGTTGGAATAAGCTCTGAAGTCTGACTTCAAAGACACGAAAAACAATGGGGGGGCTAGAGGATAGCACCCTCAAGTGTCATCATGCGTGCAGCCATTTTCCCTGCTTGTTCTGCTGGTTGCCCTAGTGACATTCGCAAAAAAGTGACTTCTCAACCGGTGCTGTGCCCGGAATCTAGCATGTGTCTGTGGTTGCCACAGCAACAACTGCAGTGAAGAGTAGAGAATACAGACTGGTGAAAGAAATGAAATATTTTCTTCGCTTCAACAGCAATAGTAAAGCACCTAGTGAAGGTTTCACTCACACCACTCAGATCTAACATCAATTTAATCATAGAGAGATCCGATAGTCCGCTTTTCAGCATTTCAATGCAAACAGTCATTTCAATGAGTCTATCAGAGGTAAAGAAATAATCAATCCTATAATACAAATCATGGACCAGTGAAAAAAATGAATATTCTCTCTCCCCAAAATGCAGAACTCTCCAAATATCAACTAGATCAAATCTATGCAGGAACTTCTCAAATTCCCTACTTAGCCCTAATGAAGTGTACCTGCAGAGCACTGAGCAATCTAACTTATATGAACGACTGTGATACTTTGAAACATTTAGAAGCATTTATTAGATTTTTGTTTGAGGTGAATGGAGGTTCAGCAGATGAATTAATGGTTTGGGACAGTTTGTGGGGAGTTGATGAACTTGACATTTCGTGCCAGGAAGTCAGGATTAGGAGAGCTGAATCGTTTGGTGCGTTACAACGGCAATATCAACTATCAAAAAGTATGGAGGACAAGAAAAGGATAGACAGAGCAAGAGAAGCTCTGAGATGTGAAACGGATCTACAGGTGGAGAAAGGATTGTTTTATATGAAACAGGAATAATGGGAGGAAGGGAATATGTGTGGCAACTCTTAGCTAACAGGCTAAAAGGCCTGGTGGAGAGGTCATGCGTTCAAAGAGTTGTGAATGAGCATGTTGAATTAGTGGTCTAAAGGGAGGATATCTGTGAAAGCTTTCAGAGCTTTTTTATATGTCTTTGTACACTGAAACTCAATTTCCATCAAGGTCTAATTTGGAGGATTTCTTTAGAAAAATTGAAATGCCAAAATTGACTGTGGAGAATGCAGAATCAGCCGATAAGTGAAGCGGATATCCTATTTGCTATTGACCAGCTTAACACAGGTAAATCTCCTGGATTGGATGGTTTATCAATTGAATTTTATATAGCTTTTGGTCCTCAATTGACTCCATTCTTATTTGGACTATTGTAAGGAAGGAGGGGGTGGGTTTGCCCCCACCACCACTGCCTGTACATTCAACACAAATGGGACCACCTGCTCTTGCAATAGTGGGGGTACACCTTCCTTGCCCTTCCCTGGTGCCAGTGGACGAGTCCCTGGCACCTACTGAAGCGGGGCTACTGCAAGATACATTTGGACTCCATTTTGTGTACCCCAGACTCCATCTTTGGACTAGGCTGCATTCTGGTATCTGTGAAGCCTTCTCTCCCCTCTGCAGCACCGCACACAGCGAACACTTACAGCCCCTACCTCCTCCTTATGTGCCACCCCAGCCCATTTCTCACAGATGCTCTGGCACGAATTGTTGCAAGCAAACAGCGTATTCTTTTCACCTTCCTCTGAGATCACTGCCCTGCCTCTGACCGGGCCGAATCATGACTTGCAGCCCATCTGTCTCAACAAACCTGCTCCAACTCCTCTCACCCCAGGCACTGGAGAGTCCAACCCTGCGCCCCTCTAACCTTTCTTTGATGTAGCAGAAGAGTGTCCCTTCCTTGCTGACCACCCTAGAGTGCCCCCAATATAACTAATCTCATGTCGTCATATATTCTGCCTTAAACCAACACCTATCAATCTATCCCCTCCCGCTCTGAAGTGCCAGAACAGACAACTGTCAAATCCCCCCCCCAGTAAGCCATCTGGAGGGCAAGACCCACACATCCTTCACTTCTCTAATGATCTGAGGCGGGATAATGTAAATAAGTGTACACAATCTATAGGCCTCTCTTAATACCAAAGGTATAGTTTATGGGTTATTATTTACTGCATGTCCTGTGATAGCATGTAGATTAGTTAGGCAGCACCAGCCGCCTCTCCCGGTCCTGAATTGACCTTCACCTCACACGGACCAGCCCAGCTGACCCACATAACGCCTACCAGCTCGACAAACTGCCAGCCAATCTTGTGGTGCCTGCCTCTATAGTGCCATACTAGGACCCAATCCCTCACCAATCCAAATGTAACTTGTAGATTGTATGAAAAATGTCATCTATGATGCTGTAACCCTTTAACATTTACTGTTTTGTATTGTTTGTCAGAGTGCTCTCAAGGCAGCATAGTTCTCTGGATGCTGAATTTTTCATAAACCTTTATTGTCTCTCACAACCAATCTCCTGGTCTCATTCCCCACTGGGATGTGTCCTTTATTCTGAGTTTCTAATTCTATTGTGGGGAGTGACCACCTTCGCTTGGTGACTCCTGGGACATGATCGAGGGTGCACCGAGAGACACCCCGTGTCGTGCAGCGAGATCCGGGACGCTCCCAGCAAAACCATTGCCACCTGTGGCTGACCAGTGGGCGTACGCATCAGAGAGGTTCCAAGGGTCCCGGCCATTGCAAATAACCGACTGCTCGACGGGGCGGGTCACGACTTGGTTGGGGGGTGGCCCGATTGTGGATAGACCGTGAAACAGAGGCTCTGGGATCAAGCACAGACACTTGAGTATTGGTCACGAGAACCTTAAAGGAGGGGGATTTAAAAAGGGATTGATGAGTACAAGTGTAACAGGGAGGGAATAGTGGGGGAGTCACATCTAGGATATAGGGCTTGTATGAGTGTTGACTGGTAGGCATTTTCTCCTCTTTATATGGCCATTAGGTTGTGAATATAGAGGTAACAGAATACGGGAAGAGTACAGGAACCTAGCTTCGAAAGGGGGATGGAAGGCGGCCCTGCATAGCATCGTCTCGACCAGTGCAGGAAATAAGTGGCGATTAAAATAGAAAAACTTGTGTAATGAATAGACTCGGGTGATATTAGCAAATTTGTATTCTTGTGTGTGTAACTCTTTTAGAGGTCGGCCCAAAAGGGGCCCAGGGAAGGGGGAATGAAGAGAGTGAGGGTGGGAAGAGAATATAATAGTGTAATGAAGGGAAGGGGGTGTAACCAGGCGGGTAACAGATCTGTGTTTTATGTTAATTGTCGTTAAAGTGAAACATGTCAGTACGTCTATGAGTATATGTGAAATCGTTTTGTATTGAATTTGTTCAGATTATGTCTTTAAAATACGCTGGAGTCGAAAAAGTGTAAGTAAAATGTTCTTTAAACTGTGATGTTATAAATTGCATATTAAAGCAATATGCCCCGAGCGGCGGGGGCATTACTGACTCATGTAATGGCCCGGGGCCCATAGTTATAGGCCCCGGGGCATTACCTGAGTCGGTAATGCCCCAGCCACGAGGGGCATATTGCTATTAGTATTCCTGACTTATGTCCGGAATATTAAAAGCAATATTTTGTCATTTATATAAACTTACCTTTTCTTCCAGCCTTGCGCGCAGCATCGGATCTGCGTGTCTGCCTTCGGATCGTTACAATGCTGTGCATGGTGAAGCAAGAGAATGGCATGTTCTCATATTTTTTGTGAGGCGGGATGATAGGCGGCCATGTTGGGAAGGGGGAAAGGAGGTCTTTAGAGGTACATTGGCAATGTTCCACAATCATTTGCACCAGAGCCAGTGATTTGGTCACAGTGGGCCTCATTACGAGGTTGGAGGTAGTCATGGCGATATTAGCGCCATGACTACCTCCAATACTGATACCATGTCCGGTCCCGTTCAATGGGGACTTACCGGTCGATTCCGACCAGTAAAACCCATTGAAACAGCCATTCCCCATTCCCATTTCAGCCCCCATAGGGCTCAATGGGAAGAGGGAAGGTGCTAATAAAGGTACCGTTATTAGCTCTGAGGTCCCTTCCATAGCGCCTGGTAAAACCAGGCGTTAAGGAAGGGATCCACTAAGGGACCTCGTAGTAGGGCGGTAAGGGATTACGGCACTGGTGCCCTTACCGGTGCCGGTAATCCCTTACCACCCACCTCGTAATGAGGCCCAGTGTCTACGGAAAATTTCTAGACAAAATGCTTCCTCAATCACGAGCAATCAGGATGTCTTTCTTTATGCAGAATAGCTACTGATTTGCACTCAAGCTCGGTTACCTGCCTAATGTTTCCCTCATGTATAGTTGCATTTGAGAAATGACAAATTAAACAAATAGGGGTTTGGAACATGACTTTAATTTACAATCAATTAGAACAGCGTTACGGAGGATAAATAGTCTGGCCTGCCACAGGAAAACAAGGAGGGAAGTGCAGAGTGATATATGATGGGCAGCTATTTGTGGCTGGGAGAACATAACTCAAAGGGTAGCTTTATGTAGCAAGAACATTAACTTTGGCAAAGTATGCAAGTAGGGTGTATAGAGAGGGAAAATGAGTTGATGGGGAAACCAGTAGTCAGAAATAAGAGGTTTAATAGGAAAGAAGAGTTGGGGGGATTCAGGTGGGGGCAGAGGTTAGAGGGAGATCAGTAGGGAGACATTAAAGGAAGATAAGGAGGAGGGTTCTATAATGGGAAAGTAAAAATAGAATTGGTAAGGAGCAGGCAGATTGATACATTGGAGGGAGGTTGTGAAACTTAAGAGCAAATAGAAAAGAGAGCTTTATCAAGCCATCACATCAAATTCGATAAAAACTAGAAGGAACTGTATCGCTTGGCATTGAATTGCACATTCCCAAGGAAAGTAAATGATCAATTTGCAAATTGAGGGAAGGAATTGGAGGAACATACAGGGTTTTGGAAGGTGACAGAAGAGGTGGTGGAACAGTATCAATGCAATTTGATAGCGGAGGAAAAATGTTTGAGGAGGTACTCATTGCTGGAGATGGGCAAGAGGATACATTGCTTGATCCATGATGGAGGATAGCAGACAATTTCAGTTTTTCACCAGATTGGGGTTTCCAATAACTTTCAATAGATGAAGGGTTGCGATATTTAGTGACAGACATAATCAGTCGTGCTTCAAGCCCGGCATTGGAGAGGAGTTGCACTGCTGTGGCACGGATGGAATGATTGGTATAGTGACTTTGTAAATTTGCAAGCCTACTAATCTTAACCTTAAAAGTGCCAAGTGTGTTCTTTCCTAATGGTTTGATAGAGTACCATGTTTGTTCGGTGCATAGCTGTTCCTTGGTGAGGTTGCGGGGAGCGACAAAGAAAGAAGGGGCATCTGCTGGAAGCCGGTAAATGTATTGGAGTAAGGAATGAACAGGGCAGTCAGGGGCATCAGGAATTGCATACATGCGACCACAAAAGTTACTGCAATGTCGTTCTAGTAGGGGATGATGGTTTTTGGTGACTTCATTGAACGTACGGCTGGCATATTTGTTTCCGTTTTCATCAGTGATGACAGTAAAAGCGTTGTGTGGTAACTGTCGCAGTCCTTCACGCCCGCGCAGTGCAGAGTGAATGTGTATGTCAAACCACACTTTAAACTGCATTGTATCTGGAGACTCCAGGCTAAAAACACCACATTTGTGTAATTGGTGTAGATCAGCGGGTGAAATAGAAGTTTTGTGGGCAGAAGTGTCTTTTCCAGCGCACCAAGACGCTTGATGATACTCACAAAGAAATTCCTGATTGTGCATTGTGTTCAAGTTTCGGCTAAATGGGGGATTGTTGACATGCCGATTGATTCCAGCTTGGTACTCGGTTCCAGAGGCGGTGCGCACTTCAGCATAAAATTGCCATAGGAGAGCTGCTAAAGAATGCACAGGTTCATATTCAAAGGAAAGATTGAACGCTTTCTGGGAAAGCCATCTTTTAAGGGTATCAATAACCCATTTTGTTGCTTGCTAAGTATTTGCCTCAGATTTGCTGAGTTCTATTGTGTTGAGGTCCATGGTGCCCACAGTTGCATGTCTTCTGGCTACAGATGCCACACTAGTAGAAACAGGCAAGGGTCTAATGGTAATATTACCCTGGTGCCTATCTTTAGTTTCGTTGTCACTGCTTTGCAGCCACTCCTCCACAGTGTGATTGCCGAGAACATTGAAGTTCAGTTGGCTGTCGAAATCCGGTGTAATCAACATTTCACCCGAGTTATTTTCCATTTCGTTTGTCATGCGAGCCGAACAGCTGATGATAGGCGCGGCGAGAAGGAAATCTGAAGATTTCAAAATGCTGCGTATGAGAAAGGCTGAATGACACTGTGGGATTGTCTTGCAGGTATGGCCCCTGAATACATCAATCACGTTTGTTGTTACAAACGCTGCGCACAGCTCGGGGTACTAATAAGTGATATAAGGTGGATAGAAGTGTTCCTTGATATTATAGACACACATATACATACATACAAACGCACACAAGAGATAACAAGGAACCATGGGCGAGATACACCATTAGCTCATATTTGTCAGTACTTCCCTCTGTACAGTGAGAGAATTAAAAAGTACCATGACCAATGGCTCACTGAGATAAAGGGGATGGGCACGTCCCAAGTATGGCCAGAAGGGGGACCATTTAATAAAAGAATATTAGATCTTGTTACAAGACACTTGTTGGCCAAATACCGGGGAAAGCAACTTGAAAACAGACGGGAAGTGTTGGATCTTTGGAAGATGTTTGAGGAAACACCCCCTACAAGTAGCACGGACAAGGAAGTGCCACTAGAGATGGTGCTGGGCACAGTAGTGGGAGGAGGAGAAGCGGACGGAGGGGAACTAACAAAAATGGGTAATGGGGAACCCACCAGACTTTACCCACTGCTAACTAGAGCCACCGAGGGGTACAGCGATCCATCCTACTTGCCCCTGCCAAACATGCCCTCTGCACCCGCAGCATCAGCCTCGCCTCCCTATGATCCTAGAGGGTTATACAGTCCCACGTGTACCCCATCAGTAAATCTCACATGCCTAACTAATGACTTAGAAAGACAACTCGCTACCACACAAATGGAATTAACCTGATTGAGAGCTCTGTGTGACAGGGGCCAAATGTTGCCTGGGGGAGGGGAGCCACCATCCACCTCAGCGGGTGGGCGAACACTGTCAGCACTCCTGTCAAAGAATCCATCTAGTCTGACAGAGGATGAGTGGAAATCAGGAGAATTCTTCTTCCACCTTAACAATACCCCAATAAAAGTAGTACAAGTAGGACAAGAAGGTAGCCAAGCAGGTGAAGAACAGGTAAGTGCAGCCTCTGACAGGGAAATAGATGCAGTTTGGAATGATTTGGATGAATATGAGGAAGGAGTGGCTGTGGCAGGTATGCCACTACCACTGCTAGAAGAGCAGGTGGAGGATGGGGTCGTGTGAGAAAGGTGACAGGGGAGGCTCCGAAGGAGGTTGGGAAACATGCCATTGAGTAAGAAGAAAGGAGTAAAGGTAAGCAAGACAGGGAGCAGAACGAAATTGCAAATGCCCCGCATTCACAAGGGAGCAGGGAGGCCTCATTACATACCATGGGCACAGATGGGCAAAAATAATTTTTTGAAGGCGTTGCCTCCACTTTCAGGAGGGGTGGGAAAGTAGATATATGCTTTTGTGAGAAGCATACCGCAGGGGTCCCGCTGGCTATAGGGGATGTCAAAAGCTTTCTGGTGTCCGCTGTGGGAGACCAGGCAGACGGAGTGTGGGTTAAGGCAGGATTCCCGGGAGTGACAATAGATTGCGACCACCATGATAGGTCAGCCTTTAATAATGTAAGGGCTCAAGTGTGGGATGCACTGCGGAGGACCCTCCCTGACACCCCAGATTTATATTCGGTGATGCAATGCACCACGGGGATGAGGAAGAGGCTGGGCAGTACATTCTTCGGGATCAGGACTTGTGGAGATCGTGGGACGGGCACGGCTTGGGACCAATCAACCTCCCTTTTTTACTTTATCATCAAGAGAGGCCTCCCGAAGGAGGTACAGAAGGCCCTAGATAAAATTGCTGAGATAGAAGCCAAAGGATAGCCTGAAATACAGAGCATTATAGTACACCACTGTAGGAGGATCAAAGAAAGAGACAAAGAAATTGCACAAAGGAGGTTGGCAGACGAGGCCAAACTTGTACAAAATAAGCTGGTGAAGGTTGCCACAGTAACAGCTGCCCTGCATACTGAAAGACAGGGAGACAGGTAGGAGGTGTCAGGAGTTTCACTGGCAAGGATGGCAGCAACATCGTCTGCAAACGGACAGGGGCAGTGGGCCGGCGAGGAGCAATACGAGGGACCTCAATGGCAGTGAAGGCCTTGAAGAGGACGAGGTGGGTACAGGGGACAGAGAGGTAGGTTCAGAGGACAAGGGCATCAGGGAGGGGGCCAAGGAACATGATGGAATTATGGAAGGTGGGGACCTTTTTCAAGGGAATGCCATGCCCAACCCATGGGATATTTCCAAGGGCCCCAACGACCCGGAAATGATCAGCAATTCAGCCACCCTCACCCGGGCAGTCCTTATGGACTACCGATGGGTGGTCATGGGCAACAAGAGCAATATTATAATAATTTCCAACAAGAGACCCAATCAGTTCAGCAAGGGCCACAAGCACCACAACAGGGCATGCAACCACTATTAACATGTCAAAACACCATGGGAAATACCCACACAAACCCCTTCGCTACTACAGCGAACGGCGCGCCTGCATCGTTCCATGGAACAGCAATGGTCGGGGAAAATGTTTTCTCTCTCCTGGGAACAAATACCCACCCAGATTAGGACAGCCCACAGAAAGCACTTGCGTGTCCAGTCCTATCGACTACCCTACATCCAGACGAGGAGCCACTGGTGGAGGCGGAGATAGGAAACAAGCAGTTTATCTTTATGATGGACTCAGGGGCGGGAAAAATCGTGCCTCATGGAAGGTTGGTTTCTGCCTTCGGGCCAAAATTTGGAAACACAGGGATTCTCTGGGGCAATTTTAAAGGTTCCGTACACAAAAGATTTGGATATAACGGTGGGAGGGAAGAGGGTGCGGGCACCCAAGTTATACCACAAAGACTTGTCCATAAATTTGCTAGGGAGGGATCTCCTCAGTAAACTCAATATGACCATCTCCTTTACAAAACGAGGGATAGTGTGCTCCACTCCAGGGGTATGCCCGCTCAGAGCCATGGTAATGACCAGTGCCATGACAAATGAAGTAGCAGTGAGGGAGGTGCACACAAATGTTGACATGTTCATTTATGGAATACAGGTACTAGCTAGAGTGGTGCCTGAAATAACACAAAAGGAATGGCAAGTACCCTCTGACTTTATTTTTTGCCCAGTTGCAACCCCAGAGATTATGCCAGGTACCATCCTCTCACTGGGCCTACAGGGGGTGCAAGTATCAGCTAAACGTATTGTGGCAATAAGACCGGACACGCATGGATATGAGTGGAGAAGTGTTTTGCATAGACCCGAATATAACACTACGTGATCTTACTGACAAAGAGCTGTTCACTGACAATGACGTGGAGATAATCATGGAAATTTGCATGCCATGCAACATAAGGATTCAAAATAGACGGGTGAATAACCCCCTTATGGCCAGTGTCAGTGCGCCGTCTTCAATTTTTTATGAAGATATGAAACAGGTGCCACCAAACCTATGGACTACAGGCCAACACAATGTAGGGCTTTTACAAGAAGTCACGGCCATAAAAATAAAACTGAAGCAAGGTGCATTGCCACCCAGAGTAAAACAATACCCCCTGTCCAGGGAAGCAGAGGAGGGCATAAAAGACACGATACATGCATTTCTGCAACAGGGCATTATTGTGCCATCAAATTCACCTTGTAATACGGCTATCTATCCGATCAGAAAAGCAAAGGGTGGGGCATGGAGGATGATACAGGAGCTACGGCCACTTAATGACGTCATACAGAAGGAGTTCCCTCTGGTCCCGAATCCCACATCCATCTTATGCAGTGTTCCGAAGAAAGCTGCATACTTCACAGTAGCGGTCTTGAAAAATGCTTTTTTCTCAGTACCACTTGACCCCAGTTCCCAATACTTGATGGAATTTACCCTAGGGGGGGGAGGTATGAGATTTCAGATTGCCCCAGGGTTATTGTGAGAGCCCTAGCATTTTCAACAGATTTTTGCATGATGACATCGGTAACATTGATGTAAAGAGCACGATAATTCAATACGTAGATGACCTTTTGGTTTGCAGTGAAAGTGAAGAGCAATGTACAGCAGACTCAATAACCCTGTTGAATTTACTAGCTACAAAGGGGTACAAAGTAGACAAAGAAAAGTTGCAATACTGCCTAGCAGAAGTATTGTATCTGGGGCAGCTAATATCAAAGGATGGTAAGCGAATAATCCCAGACAGAGCAGCAGCCATACTTGCAACACTGATGCCCAGGACTGTAAAGATATGCAGAAATTCCTCGGCATATGCAATTACTGCCGTGCATGGATACTCGATTATGCAGCATGCACACATCCCCTTCTTCAGGCACTGAAAGAATCCCAAAATGTAAGTGTGCCAATAAATGGACACAAGAAATGATCACAGAGTTCTATGAATTAAAAGACATTGGCCTCATTATGAGTTTGCCGGTCCGGATACAATGGTACCGGTAAGCTTGCTGGTGCCGTCGTATCCAGACTGGCAAACTCTGAGTTGTGCTTGCGGGTGCCTTTTATTCCGCCAGGATGCTAAAGGCATCCCCATTCCCATTGAGCCCTATGGGGGTCAAATGGGAATGGTGACTGACAGGCACCGGCACCCACAAAAGGGCAATTTCCCAGTCCGGCAGGGCCAGAATACCCCAGTAATTGCCCATTCCCGGGTGCCAGACCTTTTGCAAGTTTGGAGGTAGCCTTGCCGGTTTTACCAGCAAGGCGACCTCCAACCTTGTAATGAGGGCCATTATCTCAGCAGCACCCATTCTGGTGACACCAGGCTATGATCAGGAGTTTTATTTATTCTCTCACTGTAACGGCACCCTAATGACGGCAGTGGTCACGCAAAAAACATCACTAGGCCACAAGCCATTGGCCTATTACAGCGGCACATTGGATTCTGTGATGCAAGGGTACTTTGCGTGCAAACAAGCCCTCGCAGCAGCGGCCTTTGCAATTGAAAAAAGTACCACCATAGTGATGGGGTGCTCAGTGACACTATTTGTCGAGCACTCTTTCTTTCCCATACTTGAAAGATCAAATTCCACACTCACCACACAGCGGGCCACAGCATATGAAATAATAATCTCAAGCCCAAACATACACTTTGTGCACTATAAAACGGTAAACCCAGCCACCTTCATCACAGAGCCATGCACAGTGGAAGACATGCAAGCACACAATTGTGCCACCTATGAGCTCTAAGGTGACGATATTCCCAAAGCCAGTGAAAATGCTCTAGAACAAGGTGAGGTGTACTTCATGTACGGATCCGTATCCATTGATCCAGAGACAAGGGATAAACATGTAGGTGCAGGACTAGTGAGGGTAGAAGGAGATGAATATGAGGTGATAGTACAAAAACGTCTCCCTTCCCATTACTCTGCACAAGCAGCAGAGTTATTAACACTGATTGAAGCATTACACAGAGCCAAGGGATGCGCAGTGACAATATACTCTGACTCGGCATATGTGACAACCACGGTACACTCCGGGCTGTCACAATGGTGACAAAGAGGATTCAGAACGGCAAATGGATCCCCAGTGCAGCACGCACAGCTTTTGAATAATCTCATCGAAGCATTGGCTGAGCCATCGCTGGTTGCTTTGGTGAAATGCCAGGCCCACACCAATAACACTGACATCATCTCGCTAGGGAACGCAGTGGCAGATGCCACTGCGAAAGAAGCAGTGTACTTCAACAAACCCCAAGTAGTAGAATGTGTAGTAAAAAACAACACACAAGACGATAAAGAAGAAGGGTACAACTCCACACTGATTACGCAAATAATTGAGTTACAGAGGCGCTCCCCAACAGAAGAACAGGAAATATGGGCAACAAGGGGGTGCAAACAATCACCAACAGACCTCCTCTGGCATCAAGAAATTATGGGAAAAGTGGTAATGCCAATAGAGTTATTGCATGTGGCATTCCAGCAGCTTAATTTCTCTGCACACGTTACTAAACAACACATAGCAGTCGACATCCAGGAGGAATGGTTTGTTCTAAACCTCCAAGAACACCTTGCAAAACTAATAATAGAATGCATCACGTGTTAGTCATACAGCTCAGGGATGACCGTTAGAACACTACTGGGAACACTGCCTCGCCCGGTTGGAGCGTTCCGAGAGATACACATAGATTGTGCAGATATGGGTGAAAGATGCAACAGAGCAAGATACCTTATTGTGGTAGGGTGCCCCTTTTCACACTGGGTGGAAGCAGGACCTTGTGCACACCCAGACGCGAAATGCACGGCAACGTTTCTCGTAAGGGAGGTATTCCCCAGGTGGGTAATTTGTGACGTCATACACTCAGACAATGGTACAAATTTTGTAAATGACCTTTTAAAGAAGTGACATCATTGTTAGTTGTGAAACACAAACTGTTTTCAATTTATCACCTGCAAGTGAATGGGATGGTCAAGAAGATCAATAGTCTCCTTAAAAGCAGACTCACCAAATTGTGTCACACCATAAAAAAGAATTGGGTATATTGCCTGCCCCTAGCACTGTTCCAGCTCAGAACGCAGCCAAGCAAGGATCATTATTTAGCACGAGATAGTGAAGGGAAGACGGATTCAAACACCACTGTCTCCAGTGAGACAGGCATCAGACGCTCATGGACCTGCCACGGTGCTGAGGGAAGAGTTTAAGGAATACCTAACCCAACTGACAAGGGCAGTAAGGAGTATAGCCACATAGATGGTGCCGCCATTCACCAGGTAAGGGGAAACAGACACGAATACCCGGGCAACTGACAGCCCAATGTCCCAGTTAATGCCCAGAGAGTTTGCATACGTGCGCAGCTTTGTGCACAGATGGAATTCTCCAAGATTTCACAGCACTTAAGTGGTAGTATACTGCACCCCTTCTGCGGTAAAAGTTAAAGGGTTAAAATACTGGATACATCTCAGGGATGAGAGAAAAGCACACAGCTGCACAGCACCCCATGGGGAACAGCCACAAAAGCAGGAAAGTGCAGTGCCATAAGCAAAAAGGTACAGATAAACGACTGAGTAAAGAAGAGTGAAAAGTAGAAAAGTGAATGCAATAGTTTGTAACAGTGTACAGTATTATCAAGTGTATATGGAAGTTGAAAAATGATTTAATAAATGTAACGTCTCTTTATATTTCTTCTCCCTCTCTCTCTCTCTCTCTCTCTCTCTCTCTCTCTCTCCCTCTCTCTCTCTCTATCTCTCTGTCTCTCTGTCTCTCTCTCTCTTTCTATCTCTCTTTAACTCTCTCTCCCCTCCCTAAAGATTCCTTTTTATTGCTTATCCTCCTTGTCCTCAGTGAGCTTTTCTTAACTCAATTGCCCGATGAGGAAAGAAACGACAGTTTATTGTTTATGTGTGTACTTAACCCATTCATATCGCCCCTTCAGGTTCAAATATGGTGGAAAGGAGGGCCCTCACTAACAACACTACAAATGTAGATAGCAATAGAGGGAATGTTAGTGCTACTAGAGCTTATAGTTATGATTGTGGGTTGTATTTTGTTGCCATCGTTTACTCTCTAATGTTGTTTTGTTGGGGATGTATAGGAGTATTACTTTTATTTTGGGTGATATAAAAGAGGGGGCAGGGTAAAACTGATACAAGAGGGAACTAGCCTTATTTAGAATGGGTTTAAAGGGCCCACAATGCCTCTACAAATCTTAATCTCACCACCCTGCATAAGAACCAAACTGTGAAACCCTAACTCTTACATATGCTGCAATAAATTATGTTGATGAAGTATCCAATGATTACAATGCCGACAATCCGACCTTTGATGTATCAGTATCGCCATACGTACATATGCACACAACCAGGGAACCTACTTCAGATGGCGAGTATATGCACTTTAAGCCCCTTACCTCAACCCCACAAATGTATTCAACCTCACAGTCCTGGCAGAGTAATAGTGAGCACAAAGATGGAACATGGACAGACATGTTTCCTATATGATACCAAATGGTGAAAAAGATATATAATGGTTTAGGGGGGAATAGAAGATGGAAAAGGGGGGGCGGAATGCAAAAGGTACGATGCATACCATGGCCTGGGATTAGATGCTGTAGAAGACCCCACCCACCCTAACCATTATAATAAATGGTATTCAGATATGAGTGCCATGGCTATACAGGCGACCAACAAAAGTTGTTAGGTTTGCTCTTTGATACCCCATGCCTCTGGAATGCCCAAAGTTCTCATACCCCAAGAAACACCCTTGTCAGATGATCGGTGTCTGGTACATCTAACCCTTTGCAGGATTCGGAGTACCTTCCAGGCACACACTATAACAGTACAATTGGCTGTAGAACGAGAGAACATGTAACAGCAAACCCCAAGGGGTTTTTGCGTGAAAGACCAATTTTTTTATCATCAAAGCGACAAGGTTCGCAGAGAATAAGTGCCAATAAGAGACGATATCGTGCAAAGCAGAAGCACTGCGAGGTCTGTCGGAAGAAAAATGTCAATGGTTCTAAAGAACATGCACTCCAACGTGGTCTCAACACATTGCCAAACTGACCTGGGTGACAGCTCTTGAAAAGCCCATCAAAATACAATGAGAGATACATTATGAGAAGGGAAGGTGTCCATGAGATCAAACAAACACTGCAACAAAGCACTCATTCTCCCAGATATGAAGAGAGGCACATCAGCCTTAATGGACACTTACTGGGTATGCTGCAAGCAAGCGTACCTGCACCTCCCACCATCATGGAGAGGCACCTGCGCCATGGCCACACTGCATTCGGCCATGATGGTGGTCCCGGAAAGCCATGTCCAGGGGGAGAGAGTGTCCAACGAAACGACCTTGGCGCCCCAGTTGACAACTGAAGAACCCCCAAACCCTCTACATATGACATCCTGTTCGAAGATAAATTGCAGGAAAGGGTGTCCCGCAAGAGACAATCATCAAACTACATGTCCAGCAAGTCCTCAGAAATTTTGGCAGAAATACCTGACCAATATGGACTTTTCAATGCAGCAGAATCATTTTTCGCCTCACTTGTGCCAAGTGTCCAGAAGTCCAAATGGCTGCAGATAGTGAGATGGGAGCTGATCCAGCTAGCCAATGACACCGAAGAAGGGTTCAACATGATCAAAGTAGAACTCGGAGCCCTACGGTTGATGACCAAGCAAAATCGGTACGTCATGGACCTCCACACAGCAATGGACGGCGGTGTTTGACGAAAAATCGAGTGCATGTTGTACATTCGTACCTTCTGCCATTGCTGACAATGGAACCTTATCACACGTAATATGTGCAGTCCACAACCTCGGAGAAAGGATGAAGAGAGAAGGTGGGATACCACCAAGCAATTGGTTCGATGCCATTTGTGACTGGATCTATTGCTGGGTCGGAACGATTATGATAATAATTGTCCCAATTATAGTTTTTCAGTCACTGATTTTGTGAGTGTGCCAGGTAGGCGTCCGATGTTGTGCAAAATCAATGCCTAGTTCTGCGATGGTGACAATGGGCAAAACGACAAAGGTGCAAACAATGAAAGATGTGCAAATACAAACTGGGGAAAATAACAATCCCAAATTTCATATGACAGCAGTGTATCACAACCCAGAGGGGATGGTGGATAGTTTGTATCATACCACAATCAAAGAACCCGGGGAGCTGGAATGGTATAAAGAGGTGTGGGTGGATCTGGATGGGGATGGGGGAATATATATGACATGCACCCCTGATGAATATGCTACACAAGGTCAAAGTTTATGAGGTGTTTGTAGAGCTTGGATGACCATAAATGGGACACCTGCTTGGGATGAGTGGGTGCTAGAGGCAGAACACTATAAGAATGCTAGTAATATTAATTTGTTACTTTAAATGTAACGAAAGGGGGGAATGTAAGGAAGGAGGGGGTCGGTTTGACCTCCCCACCCCAGACATTCAACACGAAAGTGACCACCTGCTCTTGCCATGGTGGGGGGATGCCTTCCTTGCCCTTCCTTGGTCCCAGTGGGCGAGTTCCTGGCACCTACAGAAGAGGGGCTACTGCAAGATACATTTGGACTCCATTTTGTGTAACCCAGACTCCATTTTTGGACTAGGCCACATTCTGGTATCTGTGAAGCCTTCTCTCCCCTCTGGAGCACCGCGCACAGCGAACACTGACAGTCCCCACCTCCTCATCCCGCACCAGTGCCACCCAAGCCTATTTCTAATGGATGCTCTGGCATGAATTGTTGCAAGCAAACAGTGTATTCTTTTCATCCTTCCTCTGAGATCACTGCCCTGCGTGTGACCGGGCTGAATCAATCTCAACAAACCTGCTCCAACTCCTCTCACCCCCACCACTGGAGAGTCCAACCCTGCACCACCTTTCTTTGATGTAGCAGAAGAGTGACCCTTCCTTGTTGACCACCCTAGAGTGCCCCCAATATAACTAATGTCATGTCGTCATATATTCTGCATTAAACCAACACCTATCAATCTATCCCCTCCCGCTCTGAAGTGCCAGAACAGACAACTGTTAAATCCCCTCCCACCCCAGTAAGCCACCTGAAGGGCAAGACCCCCACATCCTTCACCTCTCTAACAATCTGAGACCGGATAATGTAAATAAGTGTACACAATTTATAGGCCTCTCTTAATACCAAAGGTATAGTTTATGGGTTATTATTTATTGCATGTCCTGTGATAGCATGTAGACTAGTTAGACAGCTCGAGCCGCCTCTCCTAGACCTGAACTGACCTTCACCTCGCACGGACCAGCCCAGCTGACCCACATAACGCCTACCAGCCCGCCAAGCTGCCAGCCAATCTTGTGGAGCCTGCCCCTATAGTTCCATAATAGGACCCAATCCCTCACCAATCCAAATGTAACTTGTAGAATGTATGGAAAACGTCATCTATGTCGTTGTAATCCTTTAAAATGTACTGTTTTGTATTGTTTGCCAGAGCGCTCTCAAGGCAGCAGAGTTCTCTGGATGCTGAATTATACATACACCTTTATTGTCTCTTACAACTAATCTCCTGGCCTTATTCCCTACTGTGATGTGTCCTTTATTCTGAGTTTCTAAATGTATTGTGGTGAGTGACCACCTTCACTATATAACAATTGTTTGATAGTAGGTTCGCTGTCCCCATTCTTGAGGAAAGCAGTTATTACCGTGATTCCAAAACCAGGCAGGCACCATAATAAGTACAGTAACTACAGACCGATCTTGTTACTTAATGTGCATGTTAAAATCTTACCAGGGTCCTGTCTAATAGGCTGCATAGGTACATTGGTGGTTTGATTGATCATTCTCAGGTTGTGTTCATGCGTGAGAGGCATGGTTATGATCACATCAGAACCATTATAGACATCTTGGGACTCACGAAGAGAGAGGTGGAAAACATTCTATTGATCTTTATGGATGCAGAAAAAGCATTTGATCGTGTTAATTGGAAATTCTTAGACTATACATTAATTAATATGGGGTTTGTAAATACATTTTCGAGGGCAGTTGGACTTTCCATTCATCAATTTGTGCAAGGGTATAGGTGAATGGGGAACTTTCGGCTCCCTTCTCCTTGTCTATAGTTACCAGGCAGGGATGTCCATGTTCACCCTTTCTCTTTAACGTGGCACTGGGGCGTCTAGTGGCTTATATCAGACAGGAACCAGGTCTTTTTGGCCTAAGGGTAGGAGAGTAATTACATTTCTGTGCTATGTGGATGATATGAGCATGATTCTGGCCAACCCAAAATAAGGGGGGGATTAAGAAGTATGTTTGTGGAAGCAGGTCTCCTATCAGGCCACAAAATGAATCGGTAGAAATCGGTGGTCTTTCCACTTGATACCTCATGCCCATGTGGAGCCTTGACTGCGTGGAATTGTTCACCTTGTTCGATATCTGAACAGGTTAGTTGAATTTAATGTTGTTAAGTTAATAGAGGTTCTTCAACGGGATGTGCAAAAATGGGATTGCCTGACACTTAATATTTGGGCAAAGATTAACGCAATTAAGATGGTGCGTTTACCTAAGGTTCTTTACATTATTCAGTCACTCCCTCTGAAGTTTCCAAAGAAGGTGAAATGGCGTATTAATAACGTTTTTGGGAACTTTTTCTGGGGAGAGGGAAGGAGACCTAGGATCCCCCAACACATTTTAGTGTGTGCAGTGTGTGAGGGGGGGTTTGGATACCCTGATCCAGAACATTATCATAGGAGGTTCCTATTGAAGAAGTCTGCACTTTATTTAGCTGAGAGGGGTGACTGCATGACGCTCTGGATGTTCATAGAAAAAGCTAGATTTTCACCATATTCTTTATGTGATGTATATTCCATGGGGAAGATGCCCAACTTAGCTGTTAAATTACCCACAACTGAGGCAACTAGAGATGCACTTGTTTCAGGGATGGTAGGCTGTGGTGAGAATGTATGGATTCATTGCGGAGCCTCTCTGTGGTATAACCTAGGGCTACAAATTGAGAATAAGACTCTGTGCTGGTGAAGTTGGACGACGAGAAGAATTTTAAGAATTTGTGATGTTTGCAGTGATGGGCAGATGGTTCCTTTTGACTCATTTAGAATCAATTTTGGATTACGGAGGAAGGAATTAAGAAGGTATGCCGAGTTGGTGTCTGTTCTGAAACAGAGATAAGGGATGTTAAATGGACCAATGAGAGATAAACCGATTGCCTGTAATATGTTTCACGCCTCGCATGGGTTCCTAAGAATGATGCCTACGGATTTCTCTGGTGCTGCCTCCTGGGAAAGATTGCGGCAAGCATGGATGAAAAAATTGGGTATGGATATACCGATAAAGGAATGGGATAGTATATTGAGAGTGGGATCGAAGTCAAAGATGGATTTGAATCTGCGAATCATTCATCAGAGGATTCTGAGCTGTCTGTACTGGACTCCGTTGCGGATGCTTGAGTTAGGTATGACAAATGAGGAATCCTGCTGGGAATGTGGTCAAAGGGGAGGTACCCTGTTCCATATGCTATGGGAATCCCCAACAGTGATTGGAATTTGGAGAGAGGTTCTGGACAGGTTAGATACAATTTTGGGAGTGGTGTTTCCTAGATCGCCTTATCCCGTGATTCTGCTTTCAGATATGGGGAGATGTAATGTGGCTCGACGCTATGGTAGTTGGATAGATAAAGTGCAGGTGATGGCAGCTAAGCAAATCTTGAGAGTTTGGAAAAGAAGAAAAAAGCCAAAGGTAGAGGGCTGGCTGTCAGATTTGCAGATCTGTCCAGCTATGAGAAATTAATGATGCAAAAGCTGAAACGTGAGGGTGATTATTTGGAGATGTGGGGATCTTTTAATGAACTATTTGATTGAGATTAGGCTTTCCTTTGAAATAGTTTTGCGAGTTGAGGCGAATGTGTGATTTGTGGGGATGTAGGTGTGTGCGATTACTGTGTGTATGTATATCGTGTTGTCTTTATATGTCTTTATATGTTTTTATATATTTCAATTGTTTAATTTATTTTTTAGTCACATTGCATAGGGTTGGTTGTAGATGGTGGCTTTAAGATGTGTGACTCCATAAGGAGGCATGTAACTAGCCTACCTTTTACTTCTTTTGGAAAGCTAGCATCTGAATTTTTACGGTGTATCTCATTGACTCAATATTGATGTTTGTAATATGTTTACTATTTCAAAATGATAAGTAAATAGTTTACATACATTTTCTAAAAATGCCACTTTGCTGAATTTATTTTCACCAATTTTTCCACCTTTTATTCACTCCCCTTGAAACCTCAAGCCCCAACCTCCTTTCTATAATGTTCCCCAATTTGGTAATAAGGTATTTAAAAAATTGGTGCTAAATTGCCATTCAGCAAAAGGGAGAAATACCATGGGAGTACCCTTCACAACTTTAAAAGGCAAAATGTGATCTCTTGGAACATTTCAGAAGCAACTTTTCTGCCGATATATGTTTCAGTTTGACCAAGAATAGGCAGTTTTTGTGTTAAATAACCTCAATGTTTACACAATATTGTGCTGCCGTCCACACTTGCGTATATGACTGTACAAGAGAAGAAAACCCATGCAAAACATTAACAAGTAATCTGTAGTAACAAATGTATACAAATATATCCTTCCCGCTCCACATTTTTGTGTGTTTTGGGGTGCTTGCAGAACTCAAAAACTACAAAACCTTGAGGTTGCCATGAACCAGCCTGCTGCGTTGGAGCCCTCATCTTCGGTACATTGTCAATCTGGCAAATTCTATCAATTAGTTTAATGCAGAACAGACAAGATTAAATACCATATTTGTGCAAGGGATGTTGGTCAAGGGGAGGCTCCCCAATGCGCCTCCAACCCACCCATGTACATATACAATCAATGCCCCATACCTTCCTATGAATAATTATTACCACAACCACTACAGCTAATGGCTCCTTAATATGGCCCAATACTGCATTCTCCACCTCATGTAAGTCATACTGCTCTGTGTCAATATCCCTCCCAGTGGGTGCTCATTGGGGATCAGTTCTTGGACCACTCCTCTTCACCCCATATACCTCCTCCCCGGGTAAACTACTCCACTCCTTTGGCTTTCAATTCCATCTCTGATTAGCATGCAGAACACTCATCACCACAGTCAAAGCAAACAACTACACAGAAACCATCCTGGAAGAGCAGAGCAATCTTACAAGCCCTGAATCATGCATGAACCACCTGCAAAACCCTGGAATACCAGCATCCACTGACAAAAGCAATGCTATCACAGACAAGATAGATAAGATAAGGCAACACATCGAAAGCTCCAAACACATCACAGATATCCCACCCTTACCAGCCAAGAGCCTATCAAAATGGACCACATTTTGGATATTTAATCCAGAAGACCTGACCAACATTCTCACAGCCCTCAAAACCACCAACTACAAAGATGGCATTCTCCCCTCCTCCAGGGTGAAGGTCATCAAAGGTGAAACACACACCAATTCTTAATGTTACCAACACATCTGTCCCACAAAGCACCATCCAGTTGCACTGTAAATGAGTCAGAACTTCCAACTCCTGAAGAAACCCATACTTGATCCGGTTGACATGAAACTATCGCTTTATCACACATCTGCCCTTCCTCAGCACAGTGATTGAGAAGACTGTTCCCATCCAGTTGCCTGAAAGGGCCAATCAACACAATCTCCTGCATGATTACCAATCCGGTTTTCAACAATGATACAGCATAGAGGCTGCAACCATTCAAGTTACTGATGATGCTCTGCACATCCTGTACAGCCTCAATCCTTTTCTGCTCATACCTCCCCAACTCAGAACAATTTGTCTAGATGGGCCCCAACAGATCCCAAGGCCAGCCAGTAGCCTGCCGAGTTCTACAAGGCTCCACACTATTGCCAGTCTTCAACCTCTGTACGGAACCTCTGGGGATCTCATTTGCAACAATAACATCAAGATGCACCAGTATGCAGATGACACACAGCTTTACATAAAGATTAGTTGCATCAACTAGATCCATTGACCCAATCACTGTCGGTCCCTCATCCCTACAAAGACTAAATTCATTTGCATCGGTAACACTACCAAACATACCCAAGTCTACAACTAACCTACTGATATGAAGCTCAAAGGAGTCATTTCTCCTCTCTTATTCCATTTCCAAATCTCTCAGCATTTCTACTGACTGTGACCTCTCATTCAAAACAACCAAACACACATCGCCAAGAACCCAAGCAGCATGGTACCAGATTGCTCTGAGTTTTAGAACATTTGTCTAAGCCCTTGTCATATCACACCAGATGGTGGCAATGCCCTACTTGAACCAGTCCCAGATGGGACCTTGACCCCTGAGTAAGCCGTCTAGCCCTCTACAGTATGCCTCATCGCAGGTCTAAATAAAATCAATCATATCACCCCTATTATCATGGAGTGCACTGGCTACCCTTTCAATGCTACAGCCCCCCACCCTATTAATTTACTGACTGAATAATTCTCTATTCACCCTATCTATTGCTGAGATCCTCAGGTCTCCTGTACCTTTCTGTACCCTAACCCCCTGTGCTACCTCACACATGTGTTCTTTCTCCATGCTGGACATCTTCACTGGAACACTATACTCCTAGTTATCATACTTAGCCCAGCCATAGAATTCTCCAAATACCCAACTCAAGCTCCACCTACTAGATAAGAAGGGAGAGAGTCTCCCTCCTGCCCTTCCCAACTTGACTCCATTACACCCCTCTCACTTTGTTACTCAGGAATGTAAATATGTCACTATGTATAGTGCACAAATACTGATTCCCAGGGCTAAACCCTGGAAGCTTATTTTATGTATGTCTGCCCCTTTGTTGCTTGCTGTTCCTGGTCTCTGTTCCTTTCTCAATCTACACCAACATTTTCTGGTCTATTCATCACTCTCATCCACTGAATATTTAAAATATTTGAGAGCGTATTCTGTTCAAAACACTTTCCATAACCCACAAATGCCTCTCCAACACTGCACCGAGATACCTCATCCGAATATTCTATAGACCACAATCCACTAGACTGACACAGTCCACTCATGCTCACCTCCTCTCGACACCAAGATTCAGGTTACGAAGAGCAGGTTGTTCCAGCTTTCCAGTAGCGGCATGCATTAGTGCTCTCTCTAAGAGAGGAACTCTCACTCTGGACTTTCCAGAAATCTCTCAAAAACTTGCTTTTTTCTCAATTCAACTAATCTGCTCTAATCAGCTTGCATGACTATTACCAAACAATGCAATATAACTAAGCTCTGCTCTAACATGTTTCTTGTAAGTACTGTTCAAATGTCGCTTTCTGTAACCACTGTAACCAGCACCTGAATGCCTTTGGGCTTAGTGCACTCTACAAATACCGAATAAATAAATAAATAAATAAAAATGCACTCTCACCTAAGGATTGCCTCTGTAGCTCACTATTGTATCCTATGTAAGCACTAAGGATGGCTTTGCAGATGACACCTTACAGTGCATCGTACAAATCCTCCGTAAATGACCCTAATAGTCTGTTACACAGAACAAATTACATAGATGTCTTAATTTGTAAATTGTTTGGGCTATTTTCTCTCTTTAATAATTATGAGAAGGAAGTTGATAATGAAAAGCTGGGTATTACCTATGAAGGTCCAGGACTTCAGTGTTGGAGAGAGCGTCATTCAAAATTAAGGATTCATTTGTTACATTCAACCTCACATGGGGAAATGTACATAACTTTAATGATGAACATATACTGGAACTTGGTTGATCACCCTCAATTGAATGAATCTGATTAAGCTTGATTTTTTCTCCTCCTTTGTGCGTCTCATGTTGATGGTTTGTGGTGTCCTATGTGTTCATTTTCAATACAATGGGCCTCATTACATTAGTGGAGGTAAGGCAACAACGGCACCGGTGGTTACCATGCCACCACATTACGAGTTCTGCTTGCGGTGGCCACTCTGCATGCCTGGTCAGACCAGGTGTGCAGAGCGGCACCCGCGAACAGAACTGGATGGTAGCAACGGTACCATTATGAACGGTACCGCTGCTACTATCGTCCCCATTCCCATGGAGCCCTATGGGGGTTGAAATGGGAATGGGGATGAACTTGCTCCAGGTCCCGCGCAAGAGATATTACCAGGTCGCTGAGTTTCGAATGGCCCGGTAATTCCCCTTTAGCGGGACCCGGAGCCGGACTCGTGTTTGGGTGTAGCCATGCTGGTATAAACGGCCTGGCTACCTCCAACCTCGTAATGAGGCCCAATGTGCAAAAGGTTTTTGCTTTCTTAATGGTCTACTATAATTTACAGAAAAATAATAACTAACAAATTGATTTCCTTCAAGCCAAAACAGTGGCAAAAGTATGTGTTCCTGTGTTACTTCTGCCAAAGAGTCTCACTTCCAGTCCATCGATGCTGGCAAAAATACTTAATTACTCTAGGCATCACTGACTTATAGCAGTGGCAGGGAATTATGAATGGGGAATTTGGTACATTTTAAATAGAACTAGACTGCACTAACAGGGGGCGTGGCTGACAGCCCAGAAGATGGCCACAAGGAATTAAGCTTCCAGACCCGCACGCCATAATTTCACTTAGGCAACGGCCCATCATGTTTAAAAGCATGATCGGCAGTGGGTAAGTGTAGAGGAACGGCAGGGGAACCAAACTGCCAAGTAGATGAGCTGCGGTGGTTGATGGGGGTCTTAGGGCTGCCGCGTGGATTAGACCATGTGAGGAGGGGCTGGTCAGCTGTCAACCAGCACGCTGATTGCAGGATCCAGGAGTAGGGGCACAGCTGGCCGTGCTGGATGAGAGAGGCAGCGGGACTATATGCGCTGCAGTCTGTTTCAAGCGGACTGGAGCATTGTCCCTGGGGTACACAGCCATGGTGGTGAGAGCCAGCCTCACGCTGGGCACAAGCAGATGCAGTTCTTCTTCTGTGTTGGTGCCAGACTGGCTAGCTGACATGTGGCAGCCATCTTGGAAGGGTGGAAAGGTCTTTGAGACCTATAAGGCAGTACACATAAAAGACCCTGGACTGCCCATTCTGGACATATTGGTGTGTGCAATTTGTGGCTGTGGAGGGAGTGGGAGCTGGTGCCAGCAAGGTCTTCTTGTGATTAGAGGGTGGAGAGCAACGCAAGTATAGCATCCAAGAAGGTTGCACATTCGAGTGGTGAGAAGCCCACATCTGGTTCAGCTTCGCAGCAGAAGCACTGCCATGGGTAAAGTAGCTTCCAAGGAGAACTGGCAATGATATTGGGATAGCTTGCTGCCATTAAACTAACAATCACTGTGGTGGACAAGCACATGCAGGAGATGCAGTAAGAGGTGAGATACTGTCAGGCGGAGGTGCATTAATTTAATAGGAGGCTAACGGAAGCAGATGAAAGAATATCAGCCCGGCAAGATAGATTGAAGGGGCTCGAGCACATGCACGGTAGAGTGTTTGAGCTGGAAGTGAGCATCAACAAGCTGGAGGACAGAAACAGGAGGAATATCATTGGGCTGTTGGGGCTTCCAGAAGGTGTGGAGGGCATGAATGCAGTTGCATGGCTGGAGCAATGACTCCCATTCTTTCTCAAAATTGCCCTTGCACAACCATTATTCAGAGAGCGCACAGGGTGTGCCACCTGTGGCCGTTCAACAGAGCAGCCTCTAGTCCTTCCATTGCGTGCCTTCTGAGCTAAAACTGGTGGCAGGGAAAATGTCCTTCCAGAGCAGGCTGCTAACCATTGCCCAGGACTTCTCCAAGCAAACAATGTTAAAGAGGAAGAGGTTTCTGGAGCTATGGCATGCTCTCTGGAAAAAGGGTTTACGATATGGCTTGCTGGCCCTGGCTAGGAAGAGGCTATCAATCAAAACAGGCCTCATGAAATATTTTGAGGAACCAGATGACCTCCACTCCTACCTGCAGTCGTCCCAGTCAGACGCTAAGGAGATGGACATGGAAGTGAGCTCTAGACACCAACCCTCAGCAACGTCAGGCCACTAAACTGCAAGTTCTGATTCTCAATTTCAAGATGGAAGGGGTAAGGTTTTTGCCTTTAGGTTCCAAAAGGCAGGCTCATTAGAGCCATACATTTAAAGCAAGGACAGGCGAACGCTCCAGTGTGACAGACTCCAGGACGTGGTAGAACCCAGTCAGCCTGATTTCCTTCCACAGATGTAAAAACGATACACCCAGATTGGAAGGAGTCATCGAGGCTATTGCTCTGATTACAGCTGAAAATGACAGACACGCTCGATTGTTAAATATAACGTTGCTTCATTGCAACTGAAGAGTGACTTTTGCGACAGAGCTCGAATTGACTGCAAGCCCCTGACGAATGGAACCTACCAACCTAGACGCCTAATTTACACCCCAATGGAGGGCGACAATTAAGGCCCCTTGCTAGGAGGTTGATGTCCTTCCTCTGTTGGAGGAAATCTGAAGCCAACCACAGTAGCAGGAAATAGCTGTTTTTGGTGCTTTGAAGTAGTCCACCGGAGCAAATTGGAAACTCACCATAGTAGCAGGAATTAGCTGCTTCTGTTGGTGTTCCGAATTAGTCAAACCCCATGCAACATTACGAGTGCATGGCATGGTTGAACACAGTTTGAGAATACTCTATGCCCTGATTGTAACTATTCAGGCCATGTGGCGTAGAGCTCAACTTCGCCATCCATATTGACAACCTTGGCACATATTGTTTTTAAGTGCATGCCCCTGATGAATTCCCCTGACTGTGTATGTTTGGAATGAGTGAGGAATGAAACATGTTGGGTTGAATGGGAGTGAAGGAGTGTGAGATTTAGTGGTCAATGCAGTTTTGTCATTTTTTATGTTAGACAACTTATTTTTAGGTTGGGTTTATAAGGAGACAGTTGACTTCGACACATATTTTTGCGTTACTGTTTCATCAACCTTATATAATTTTTGTATGGTGTATTTGCACTCCTGATCCCGGTGCACTTAAGTTGTTATAATTGTGTTTTGGTTTTTCCCTTTTGTGCAATTTCTTATGTACTGTGCCATAGATTTGTATGAATTGATTTGAATTATGCCATTTATGCATTTTTACTGTGATTTTTTAAATTTTTTTTATTATTGTTGAATGTCTAAATAAAATTGATACGTGAATAATGTGTTAAATGTGCATCTCTTGGTATCCACCCTTCACTTTGTAGCTCGTGAGGTGGCTACGAATTTTGTAGTAGAGGTTTTGGAAATTGATTCCTCCCTCCTCTCATGTTTTCCTTAAGTGAGGTTGGACATCACGCCCCTCCTCTCTTTGGTATTTGTTGTTCATCAGAGCCCAAGCCAAGGTTGGGGTCCCTGGATATGGCTACAGCGACGTCCCTGGGTACTTCAGAGAGAGACAAATCAAGGTCCCCTATAAAGTTTACCCAAACCTCTGCTCCCGAGGGGGACACCTGAGAACATGGCAGTCTTTGTGTTGCCATGCAGGCCTAACACATGTGGATGGTAACGTTCGCCCTCGGTGCGAGACGGTTCTATCTGATGGGTACTTTCATTGCTATTATGGTTAGTGGTTAAATGAGTTGCATTACGGTGGGGGTCCGACTGTTTCTGGGTCTCCAATTTCCCCCTGTTACCACCCTGATTCTAGGATCGGAGGAGGTGTAGGAGTGAATTTAATGGTGGGTGGTTTGCGCCAGTGCAGATCCCCTTATTGGAGGAATCTGGGTCTGCTGCTCGTGTGGACATGGCTTAAGGTAAAAGTAGGGTCATGGTTGCAGAGTTTTCTTCTCTTTCTTTTCTTTGTTTTCTATTTCTTTCTTCCTTCTGTCTCTTTCTCTTTCATGGGGAGAATTTTCCAGAGGCTGGGTGATATTGTCGATGGAGGAGGTATCTGTGAGCGGCAAGGGTGTCCTAACCTCCTCTTTCGGGCGGGACGGTCTGGATGGGTTATGGGTTGCTGAAAATGTATTTCTTTTGGAATGACCCCTTGGGATCTTGGTATAGATGATTAATATTGTATACTGGAATGTTAAGGGTTTGAGGTCCCCAATAAAGCGGCACAAAGCCTTATCACATTTGAGAAGGTTTGGAGGCCACGTGGCTCTGCTACAAGAAACACACCTGTCTAGGGATGATTGTGAATGGCTCAGGAAGAAAAAGGGGGGCAATTGGTGACCTCGAATGCAGATCGCAGGAAGGGCTGGGTTGCCATCTTAGTGCATAAACGATTCCCAATACAGCTTGCTTATGCAGACACGGGTAAACAGGGTAGATGGCTGTTAGCCACTGAAAAGATGGGAAATAGGGAGGTGGTGGTAGTGAATGTTTATGTCCCCAATCAAACAGATTCTGGGAGATGTTAAGTAGGTGGTTACAGCAGGTACAGTGCTTATCAGTGATTGGCGGGGGGATTGAAATCTCCAGCTGGACCCTATCCTGGACAGGAAATCACAAGTAATTTTTCACAGATCAAGCCTGCATAAAGCTTTTGAGTTCTTGGTCCAGCATAGTGGTCTGGTTGATGTCTGGAGAGTCTGTAACCCGGATGTTTTGGACTGCACTTTTCTCTCCCCACGACATTCCTCCTACTCCAGAATTGACTAAGTCTTTTTGAGTAGGCACCTAGTTACGCAGGTACATAGTGCGCCTCACCTCTTCTTTCAGACCATGTCCCGGTGAAAGTGGTATTGGTGTGGGAGGATGCCCAGGAACATACAGGTGGCAGTTGAACGCAGAATTACTAAAAGCGCCTGCATTTGTCGCATCGATAGAGCAGTTTACGGTAGATTTTGTCAGGTGTATCGACCCACGTTCAGGTTATTATGCTGCAACTTTTGGTGCTGTGGGCTTAGAAAATCCAAGATGGCGGAAAAGCCCACATTTGCGCCGGAATCCAGGAAAACCGTGCAGTTTTTGCGCACACCAAAATGGTCGCCTGACCCGCCACCCACCAGTGCGAGCGTGATGGCCCAGAAGCACCATGAGTGAAACGTGGTGTCAAAGCAAAAACAGCAGTGCCTGTTAGCTCAAAGAGCGCTTTGAAATCACCTTTGTCTCTCTGAATGCAAGCTCAAAATGCCTATTTCAACCATTGCAAGATATTCAAAAAACTTACTGAACACCAGCAGACGTCTGGTAGAATGAAGTCTTGTGTGCATACAAAATTTTGAAAGATGAAGAGCCTAAAATAATGTTCATAACAAAACTGGCTGAGCTGTGGATGTCAGCAGCTTAAGTGAAATGGGATTTAAAGCCACTCAAATCGTAATGTTTAAAATAAATGAGTGACCTACTTTTGAGTGTCACATAGGTTGCAACTGTTTAAATGTCATAGTTTTGAACTTAGAATCAGCGTTCTAGCTGCATGTGTCAAAACTGTAAGTTTGATTTGAATGAAGAAAAATGGGAACAAAAGTGACCTTTGGCTGAAGCCTGGCTTAATGGGACTGAATCCTGCCCGGCAACTACCCCCGACAGGAGTTGAAACTTGCCCAGCAACTGTATTCATAGGCCTGGCCTGCCTTCTGCTGCCCCACCAAAAGGAGATCACACCTCTCTGATTGAATCAGGGGATGGGTACCTGGGAGCAGGGAAACAGAACAATTTTCAATTTGCAAAACAAACCTACTTCTTGGCTCAGTGAGGTTAGGGGGATTCAAAGAGAGGGGCGTTATACAAGGGTTTATCATCCAGATCTATGAACTTGTCATAAAAATATATAAATAAGGGCTTCCCTTGGGCATCCCAGACTAGGCATTGACTTAGTTGGAGTGCTGAATTGAAGTCACTTAACAATTTCTTTGAGTGAAATGCCTCAGAGTCCCTGTCCCAGGGGCTAATATGGGATGCTTATAAGACAACTCTCTTGGGGCATGTTGTAAGGTTTGTGGTGGCCAAAAATAGGAAAGCTAGACAAGTGACGGCCTAAAGGCTGCAGGGTATTAAGAACAGAGAAGTGGAGTATCTGCGGGCCCAGAATCAGGAAAGGTTGGTAGCCTTTATAAAACAAAAGGTGGATTACAACAGGCGATGTTCGAACAAGGCAGCAGTGGTGCTTGTGAAATACAACTCCACATTCTTTGGGCGGGCTAACAAGGGGGGGAAACCTTTAGCCAAATATGTGAAGGCTAGAAGTCAGCACTAAGGTGGTGTCACTGAAGATAGATGGGCGAGGGAGTAACTAAGGATGAGGACATACCTCATGCTTTCGCTGCATATTATAAGTTCCTCTATATGCCTGAGATGACTCCAGCACCAGAGAGGATACAGGCGTACCTGGAGGAGACTCGGCATCCTACCTGCCATCCCATCTCCACAGAGGAACTAGGCGTTTCGAGGAGAGACATATCTTTGGGCGAAATTAAGAGGATGATTTAAAGTTGGGGAAGGCACCATGCCTGTTGAATTTTTCCATATATATATGAACACCCTGGCTCTGAAGTTATTGCAAATGTATCAGTCCTATGCCAGTGATAAAACCCTGGCGGGACGTTCTTTGAAGCCATTATACAAGTGATCCCGAAACTGGAGAAGGATGCTTCCATGGTCAAAATCTATAGACCCATTTCGTTAATAAATGCAGAGGCTAAAATCTTTGCCAGGATACTAGCCACAAGGCTTGACCCATTTTTACTGAATTTAGTACAGAAGGACCAAACTGGGTTTGTAAAGGGGAGAATAGCCAGGGAGAACCCTCGACTCTTGTGTGATATTGATCTAGCCGGGATGGTGGAACAACCATGGGCTGCGGTCACAGTCGATGCAGAAAGGCCTTTGATAGGGTGGGGTGGCAATTTCTGGTGGAGGCTCTGCATTGGCATGGTTTTGACTCCAAATGTATCTCTTTGGTCCTCACCCTCTATCACCACCCCAGGTAAGAGGTCTTTGTGAATGTCATGTTCTCTCTCTTCTTTGCGCTAAACAGAGGAACCAAACAGGGGTGCCCTTTGTCCTCTCCTGTTTATCCTATCATTGGAACCCCTGCTACAGTGCATAAGAAGGAATAGGGGTACAAAAGGGGTTGAGACACATGGGATGAAGATCAAGGTTGCTGCGTATAAAGATGATATTCTGGCCCTGATGAAAATCCCTCTATATGCCTGAGATGACTACAGCAGCAAAGAAGATACAGGCGTACCTGGAGGAGACTCGGCATCCTACCTGCCATCCCATCCTTACAGAGGAACTAGGCGTGTTGGTGAGAGACATAACTTTGGGCGAAATTAAGAGGGTGATTTCAAGTTGGGGAAGGCGCCATGCCTGTTGACTTTTTCCATACATGGACACCCTGGGTCTAAAGTCTAAAGTTATTGCAAATGTGTCAGTCCTATGCCAGTGATATAACCCTGGCGGGACGTTCTTTGAGGCCATGATACAAGGGATCCCGAAACTGGAGAAAGATGCTTCCATGGTCAAAAACTATAGGCCCATTTCGTTTATAAATGCAGAGACTAAAATCTTTGCCAGGATACTGGCCACAAGGCTTAACTCGTTATTACTGAAGTTAGTACAGAAGGACCAAACTGGGTTTGTAAGGGGGAGGCTAGCCAGGGAGAACCATCGACTCTTGTGTGATATTGATCTAGCTGGGAAGGTGGAACAACCGTAGGCTGCGATCACAGTCAATGCGGAAAGGTCTTCAATAGGGAAGGGTGGCAATTTCTGGTGGAGGTGCTGTGTTGGCATGGTTTTGACTCCAAATGTATCTCTTTGGTCCTCACCCTCTATCACCACCCCAGGTAAGAGGTCTTTGTGAATGTCAAGTTCTCTCCCTTCTTTGCGCTAAACAGAGGTACCAAACAGGGGTGCCCTTTGTCACCTCTCCTGTTTCTCCTATCATTGGAACCCCTGCTACAGCGCATAAGAAGGAATAGGGGTACAAAAGGGGTTGAGACACGTTGGATGAAGATCAACGTTGCTGTGTATAAAGATGATATTCTGGCCTTGATGAAAGATCCACCAACCTCCTTACGCCATTTTTTAACTGAGGTCGAGGGATATGCGGAGGTCTCCGGTTACAAATTAAATGCTGATAAAACAGATATCATGCCGCTGAAAAAGTTCTGCTTTAAGGCGCATTGTGAGGGGTTTGGCTATATTTGGAAGCCGCAGCCGGGTAAACTACTTGGGGATTAAATATACTGAGGATACGCTTACCACACTCCAACTAAATACCCAGGACTTGTTATAAAAGTCTAATCGCTACTCACTTGATGGTCTTCATTGCTCTTGTCCTGGTGGGGGAGACTGGAGACAATAAAAATGCCCATCACAACCATTGTCCTCTATGCACAGTCAATGCTACCCCTGCAATATACGCCAGAGTTTTTCAAAGCACTTGATAAGAAGCTCTCTCACTTTCCATAGAATAATAAAAAAGTTAGAATCTCAGTCAGTAGGCTTCGGGCTGTCCCAGATCAAGAGGGAGTTAATTTTCCCTGCTTCCAAAGGTACTTAGACACCTTTCTGATCAAACAGGTGTTGGAATGGTCCCTGAGCTCTGAGGAGGGGGGACTCTTGCCGCGCTGTCTAGAGTTGGAGGCGGCCCTGACGGTACCTTTCTCACCACTGGGGATGTAGTATTTCTTAAAACTAAGCCATCGCTGATGTGTGTGCAGGCTATCCAATTTACATGTAAGGCTCTCCGAAAGTGGGAGGGCGACAGGATTAGGGGGCAGAGGCCAGGGGGAGCACAGCCTATATGCCATAATGAGAGGTTCAAGGTGGCTAATAAACATATTCTTCTTTAAGTATCTAATCAAACATAGGAAAACATCTGTAACTATGCTAATAAGATGAAAAAAAATGTGTGTAACTATCAAAATTCTCCAATAAATTCCACTCAATAACTTCTTAAAATCAAAGTAGTCAGCAATCTTCAAACGTAAATACTATCTTAGTCCACAGTTGCAGAGCTTGAACACACTTTATAGGGACAACCAAAATAGACCTCTTAATTATCAAGTTGTTCCAATTAATATTGTAAGGCACTTTTAAAAATAGAATACATAGTGATTTTTCTAAAAAAATCAACACGTCCCAATGGTTTGGATGTTGTGATTATAAAAGTGTGTAGTAAGTTCCAATGTGCACTAACATGAATATGAAATAAACAATTTGTTTAGAATTGTTATGCACGTAGTTAATCTCATGCAATTGGAACATCTAAACCCATAGGTTTAGATGAATTGCTCTCGCCTTTTCATTAAAGCAAACAGATTTTACGCAGAACTGTTTAGGAGAGTTTCAAAATGCAGCAAAATCCAAGTTTTCCTTATTAAAGCAAGGCACAGTTTGGAAACCTTCTAATATCTTCACGGCTAAATGTAGTTTAGAAAAGCGCAATGTGGGTATGTGAGGCTGGGAATGCATCGGAGGGACAGGGCCTCCGTATCCTTCTCCTGTACTGCTTTTTATCATGTTCTGTCGTGTTTTCCGCGCAGGAGTTTGTGTGGGACTCTCTCTTGGTTTGGTGAACAGACCCATGGGATACCCTTATGGCACCCAGGGGTAGGAGTGCAACCCTGTGCCCCTAGTGTATGTTTTTGAACACCTTTGGGTGGCCCACAGAGCAGGGTACAGGCAGGTGGCAGCTCCTTGCTGAAATGACTGGTGCCCTGGGCGTCCTCCATTTTGGGATGCCAGGCCCTGTCATTGGAATCGGTAGATTCCTGATGGAGACAAAATCGCCTGTTACCTTGATCTTCCCGAAGTCCTAGGAAGCCCTGACTCTGTCCCTTTCCCCCTGACTGGCTTTTGGGTGGAAGTTCCATATATGATACTGTGGGGAAGTGCTGACCGGACTGGCTGGAGCCTTCCCAACGACCGTATGTTGTGGGTACGCCTGCGGGTGGGACCTGGGTGAATGGAGTGTGTGACGAATACGCATTCTATGTTGTGGGTGTCTAGTATCTGGTGGTTGACACAATGATTGTGACAGCCCTGCCCGAAACCGGTATGAATGCAGTATGAAGTGTTGAATGGCTCGGTACTTGTCCCAATACACATAACTTGTTATGAGTGTCTGGAGAGAAGTGAATGGCCTGAATGCACTGTGTGCCTGATTGGTTGCCTGCCTGCATGAATGCCCTTCGTAGTGATTAGATGCTTCAGTGTGACCCAGTGGAATGAATGGGAGATCAACAGTATATCTGGAGACCTCTCACTGCTAGGAATCGTGTTCAGAAGCTGAAGTCCACTACGACGAGTAACTGGAGTAACTGAAGCTTGACCTTGAAGCCCTGCTGGACGAGAAGAATTGCTGTTGCTCTCCTTCACAATCTGAAAGCTGCTGTGTCTCCAAGGACTGACCCAGAGAGGACCTGGTAAGGCGCACTCTTCCAGAGCTACGAGGGACCATCGTGCACCAGCAGATCTTTCCCAAAGCTCTCTGGTAGACGGACCTTCGACCGGCTGCCGACCCGGGACTGCTGCGGAACTCCAAAGAGAAGCACCCGGACTGTTGTCCACCACTGTCGCCGACCGCCATCGCCGACCGGAGCCGCCGTGCTCCTGTTTGCCTAAGAACTTTCGAATCCAAGGACGCTCTCGTCCGCATCGTCGTCGCTGTATCCTGCTGGAGAAGGCCTGATCGTCGACGCGCTGAGGAGCATCCACAGACCACAGAGACGCCGACGACTCAACGCCCTTGCTGGGCCACTGTTCTTCAAACTCTTTGCGGTCCAGAACTATCGACACCGAGGTGCCCCACACGGCTCTTCCTTGCAGGACGTTTACGCTTCCCCATCAACGAGCACCGCTAGGAACAAAGCTGCCACTTCACCGTCGTAGCTCACCCCGTTCTCCATCGGACGTTCGATGACCCGTGACTCCTGCCTTAAAGGGAGGGCACTCAAGAAGGGCATCGATTCCCCGACGAGGAACGCTACAACGCCAGGTACTTTGGGGTTGCAGAACTATTGGGAAGTCTATTGTGAACAACATATAGACTGGGCTTGTGATACATCTTTGCTTTACAGGTGGCCCAGGTGGGGGGATCTCCACACAGAACTGTGTCTAGGTAGCGGGACCAGTATTCTGCTAATTGTTCAACCATCTTGCTTTCCTTCCTTTCTCTACTGCTGGTTTCCTCTTTATTCTGATCTGTGTGTCATTATGACCATATGCACTTTAATGAGAGCTGATAACGTTAGTGGTACCACTTTAGAACTGTATATATTCACCATTGCTGATTTTCGGAGTACAAAATGAGTTATGGTGATATTATATATACCTTTGAATATTAGTTATAAAAAGACTGTGTTGTAACCGATACAGTGTGTGGACATTCCTTTGTGGGTGCTTGGGGACTACACTGTACTTAAGAACCAGCCCGTATCACCTCCTGAGAAGCTAGGCCTTGATTTGCTCGACCACGTTTACCAATAATAGAGAATCTTGACAGGGGTCCTCTGTGCCTCTCTACCATATAGAGAGCGGAAGTACAGACAACCCCCACCGGCGTCTTTACAGGGTACCATTTTAATCATTCAATCGACTTTCCTTCAATGTCGTGACTGCTCTATAGAGTTTGAAGTGGCAATGCATACTGCTCTATAGAGTTTGAAGCGGCAATGCATAGGCACCATTTTAGTATGTACCGTGAATCTGAATTCAAGTATTCATTCAGAAGATGCTGGATTGTCAAGATTTTGTATAGCTCAATACAAGGAATACAAAAGGTTAACTTTTCGAAAATTAAGAAATGAAAAGGAAGAAATGGAAAATAGAATTAAATAAAATGGTATTAGAAAAAGTTTAAATAAAGTAATAAAATAAATATAGAACATAAAACATTAAACATAGTATACCTGCCCAAATAAAATGATACATGAAAATCAATGAAATAATATCAGAATGCATAAAATCTAAATCCAAAATAGTGTTTACAGAAGAATGTACAATAGGCATCATTAAAAAAAACGTTCTAAATGCCAATCTTGATTTAACTTCGGGGCCAAAGATGATAATTTCTCAATCAAAATATCTCTTGTGAAAACAGATTCGTTAGGTGTCCTCTTCTGAGTAATAATTAAAAACAGTGCAAAACAATAAAGTTCATCTGAGATTCAAGTCCCACAGGACTCCATGGGAATGGGGAGACGGAATGGGGAGACGGGTAATGGTGCCTCCGTGACAATTGTGGTTGGCACAACCGCCTAGGAAAGTAGAGCTGTAGTGTGGTGGTCTGGAAAGGATGCCAGTAAGGCACACTTATTTCCGGACCGCCACACTTGTAATGAGGCTGAATGTGTAGCATCCAGTGCAAAATGTCACATTTAGCGGCAATAAGCTCTTCGGCATACATTTTCTGATATGAAAGTTGGACATTTGATACCACTGGGGCAGCTTCAACAGTGCGTTTTTTTATTTTAAAATTGGCATGGTTATGGACATTGTTCTGAACTTCTTTGGAAAGACTGAGTTAAAGTAATGTGCTATCAAAGTAAATGTGGGAACTACCACCATTAAATCTTGGCAAAACTCGGAGAACGCTGGCAAAGCTGTTTCACAGGACCTCAAAGTGATAATCTCTAGTGTAGTCAGCAGTGGCATAGCATATATAAGAAAATATACAAAAGTGTGCACTGTATTTTACTTTTCATGGGTACCATTATAGAAACGTTACACTTGTGCAAGTGTGGTTTTGCAAGATATGAGCACTAGGACAAAAATTGTCCTCGTGTAAATTTATATTGTTACAATGAAATGCATTGAACGAATAGGCTGTTTACATGAAGGTGTTTTTGTGTTTTTTTTGTGTTTTCACTTTCACAGTGGCAACATTTCGGTAAATAGCCCCCGAGGGGCTGGATCAGATAAAGTATTTTTGGTGGTGCTACTGTGTTGGTTGCAGTTAAATTAGTGCAGCTCAACCTTTGCCACACACTACATCACATGTATGCTCTTATTTTGTACGGCACAGGCTATTCACATCACACACACAAAAGATCCATGAAAGCTTCCAATAATCTTACCAATGGGGCACAGGTGGCAGATGAGCCTGATGCAACTTGACCTTCCTTTCAATCTACATGTGTCTCCCCTGCTTTCTCAAAGAAAGAAGAAAGAAATAAAGGAAGCAGATAAGACGATAAGGTAATTAAGCAACGAGTGGAAGAGAGTAGTATAAGGTAGATGAAAAGAAGAAAATATGCATTAAAGATGAAAATGGACAGAAAGGGAAGGTGGGCCAAGTGGCAGTCGACTAAGTATGTGGTGCAGGTGTTTTATACAAATGAAAACATCATACTCTATGGACAATTATAAAATCTGTTCACTCTCTTACACTAACCATGTTTACAAATGAGCAAAAGATCAGTAAGTGTAGTGCAGAATTATCACTGACTAAAATTCTTCATGGACAGAAGCACTTTATGTGAACCACAATGTTAATAATAACAAATAGCACTGTGACCTGAGCACTTTATCTGATCTGGCTCCTGGACTGCAAATACCACGGTAACCAAGACACTAGCTGTACCAGCATATAATTTCGTAAAATACATTGTGACAGGGTCAGGAATCTGACCTTGCAAAGGGGGGATGGGGACCCTTCTCAACCTGGGGCAGGAGGTATAACTTTGTATTTGCCAGATCCAGTTCTGCCCCACAGGCGGGTGAGGGAGTTGAAGAGCCCCAATCTCTGTCTCCCCATATATGCCTGCTTGCAAGTGGGAAGCACCACTTTTAATCATCGCATGTCTGCCATGTGTGATGTCATCAGAGTGCTTAGGGGCTGGCCAATGGGGACCTCCTAGTTAAGATGGCATAGTTTGTTATATCTGACAAATGTAAAGAGGGGGGCTGTGAAGAGGAAGAGTAAGTCGTAGTGGTGTACTGTGATGAGGAAGAGTGGCATGGTGGTACTAGGGGTCTGTGGTGAGGAAGAGTGATGTGGTGGTAGTGAGGAACTGTGATGTGGAAGAGATTTGTGGTGGTAGTGGGGGACTGTGATGAAGAAGAGTGAGGTTGTGGTAGTGGGGGACTGTGACGAGGAATTGTGTGATGGTCATAGTGGGGGACTGTGATATGGAAGAGTGTGGTGATGGTAGTGGGGAAATGAGATCTGAGTTGTTTGACCGTGGCAGAATTGTTTGCAGCGGAATTGACCACGAGATGACAAAATTCCCAGCAATTACCTGAGTTGTGTGTTCCCAGCTGGGGAACACTGAAGCCTCATAAGCACAGCTGGACACTGCGCCAAGATTTCCTGACAGCGAGCGATGTGCGATGGAGCTCCCGACGCATCCCAAGAGTGGAGAGAAGGACGGAGAACGGCAAGAAGATGCCCAGCGAAGGAGAACTGCCCCGGTGTGTGAGACAGGGAATACTCGTACCGGAGTGCTCTGGTACGGATCTTGGACATTTGTCTGTGAACGAAACAAAAAGCTTATGAGAATGGGGTTGGGAACCCAAAGGAAGAAATAATGAATCATGAAAAAGTTGTCATGTATTTTGGGAAATGCAAAGGCATATATTAAATAGCGAAATCAAGAGAAAATGTGGAAATCATGTGAAATTATAGCACAAGTGGAAAGCGAATGATGTGCTATGGTGAAATGAGTGAAACTTGCTAAAAAGCATTGAGAAACAAAGTGAAAGCTGTCATGAATACTTATGGACTAAATGAAAAGCAAGTGTGAAAGACAAGTTGTTGCAACTAAAAAGGGCAGGGTGAAAGCAAGGTGGTGGAAGAAGATATACACCACAGAATAAGGTGAATGCAAGTTGTATTAAAGCCAAACGACTGCCAATATACAAGTGGTGCCCAAGCCCGAAAGTCTGCCAAAGAAAAACCCCAGCATGTGTTAAGTATTGACACTGGTGCTAGGTGGAATACTGGTGTTAATCAAAAAGAGCTAAGGGAAGCACAAAGTGTCATGGGTTATCGGTTGCATGACCTGCAACGGGTGAACTGTGTGGTCCGACAACTGCACCTATACCATGTAGCCCGACTTGGGAAAGAGCCAAGAAAAGCCCACGAACTAAGGCACTGTGATACAAGTACTGAAGTGAAAGAAAGCAACTGTTTGAATAGATATGTTTCAAAAGCAGTATAAAGTGAAGCTGACTTGAACCGTGTATAACTGTGTTGAACTTGGGAATGGAATTCGCGTTGTCCTGGAACAGTGTTGAACTTGGGGAAGGGAACCCTGAGATACCCTGGAATTGTGTTACACTTGCGGAATGGAAACCCTGAGTCCTTTTTGTGGAACTAATTTAACTTCAGGAAGGGGAAGCTTAAATAAGCGGAAGCAGGAAGAAGCTCGGAACCTTATCTTGAAGGCTGTTTATTCTGGTGCTGCCATCCCTACACGTTGTGTATCTTTAGTTGTGAGGGCAAGTATAGGTTTCGGACACAGACAGACTTTTAAGTTGAACTTACTGCCACAGACTATCCTTAGTTTCTTTACTTAGGGAAATCCCACCTTATCATAGGGCAAGTTATGCCTTAATGCACCCTGAAATATAAAATAAAATCATTTTTGTTAAGAAGTTGAATCTGTTGTCTGTGTTTTGCTTCATGATGCCGTCACAGTATATATTGAACAGATGCATTATCATATTTTCTGTGGCGGGCCTGAAAATACCCGCAGGAACAGTTTAGACAGTTCAAATCAGGATTTGAGAGAAGTTGACATTTTTTAGATTCAATATTTTCATTGCTCCAAGAAATTTGGGCAAGGTTGAAACCTTTCATCTGTAGTCAAATATTTTATTGAGTCATGCTTCCAAAATTTGAATGGCCCATTTTTATACCAAATGGGAACAGATTTCCTATGGTATTGCTCTTAATACATGTTTAGATTTTTTTGCAATAGCACTTTTGGGAGGTATGAGCTAAGTTCATCAGTGAGAGACATATCGCTCCTCAAAGTAATGTCCATTTTGTTTTAAATCTATGGATCAAACGTTTGATGAATATCATAGATAATTGCCAATATCATGTACATTTGAAGTCAAGTTCACAACTAAAATGCAAATTGACATGTGTCATAGTCAACTGGCAGGAATAAATATGTTACCGGTATACAAAATATAACAATATCTTCTGCTTTCGTCAGTGTAGTGCTCAAAACCGCTCATGATTGACCTGCGTTGGAGTGAGGGTTTGCTAACTGAACACATGTGCATTGTCTTTCTATAAAATGTTAACTTCACAAAGTTGACCAGCTGTGGTACTCGGAAGCTCATCTGAAAAACAGAGCATGGTTCAGTAATTTATCCTTTCCTGTCAGAATTCCAATTTCCTCACTGCCTTTTATGAATGTACCAGTACAACCTTATATTAATATATACAACAGAAGTGCTTAAATGTGGAGTTAAGTTGTGTCCCTAAAGGTTATGAAAAGAAGGCAAATAGTGACTCATGTATCTGTATTTGCATTTATATCGTGTTTTTCGTGCACTATAGTTAAAGGAATTTGTTGAAGACTGAATTTTACCATTTATATTCACGTGAGCGTACACACATAAATGTGGCGATTGACTCGATGTTGATGGAGATGCGCCAGTAAACATTTCATGGCCTTTTTCTGAGTCAATTAGGAGATGCATTTTTTATTTTTGTTTTAATAAAGAGTAATGAATGGCCCCTTTATTGTCTCTGGTTGACTTCAGTAACAGAGCCCAAGTCGCAGGTCTGGTGGTCTAACCCCACTGTCATTCTGATTAAACACAATGCGAGGGGGCAGATTATTAAATGTTTTTGGCACACCCCAATCTCCAAAGCGCATCGGAATTGTGCACAAAAAAGGGGGCGTCACTGCACATTTCAATGCACATCCCGAATCCCCAAATGGAATACGCTTTGAAAAGCGCAAAAGGGAAAGACGCCCCCCTGCATGAGAGGTTCATTTCTGAACATTTCATACATTGGCCCTCATTACGACCCTGGCGGAAGACCATGGTGCTATTAGGACCATGGTCATTGCCGGTAAGTTACCGACTCCGCCATGGAGAAAGGGGGAATTACCACCCCATTACAAGGTTGGTGGGGCGGTAATTCCCCCTTCCTCCATGGCCCTTCCCCTTTCCATTTTTGCCCCTTAGGGCTCAATGGGAATGGGGAAGGCGCTAAGAACGGTGCCGCGAATGGGGAAGGCGCTAAGTACAGTTCTGCAAATTGCGGCACCCTAATTAGCACCAAGGTCCCTTTGCGGGTCCCTACTTTAGCGGCTGCTCTACACCAGCCGTTAAGGTCGGGTCCCGCAAATGGACCTCGTAATTAGGCGCTAATAGGTTAACGGCGCCGCAGCCGTTAACCCATTAGCGCCTGGGTCGTAAGGAGGCCAATTGCCTCTGAAGTGGGAGAGTAGGGGGCTGCAACCCTGCTCTCCGACTTGCATTTCTATCCTTAAAACAAGGGTGGAAATGCTTTATGTCTTCATTACGTTTCACAGTGACAGGCCTGTCGCTTTAAATTTGCTCCACATGGTTGATGGGTGCCAGTCATACATGAGTGCCAGGAGCGTGCCCAAGACACGAATGTATGCAAGTGGGCTTGACAGCGCATACTGCCCAACCGCTCCTGAAATGTACAGGTCACCTTTTGGAATAAGGTGACCTGCACTTTTCTTAAAGTAACGCAAATGAAACAAGTGCATACTCATGGCTCCTTTCATTTGCGCTACCTTTCTGAGAATCTGGCCACAGGTGTTTTAGGGCTACCAGACTGAAGAACAGTTTTATACCACGGGACCTGTGCCTAGACACCTGTGATACTTTTTTTAATGCATTTACTGTGCATTTGTAAGGCGCTTTATACAACAGAATTGTGTTTCAAAGCGCCATCAGGCTAAATCGGAAGGGAACAGGGAAAATATAACAGTGGCAGAATAAAATCAAAAATAATATATATATATATATTCAGTGAAACAACTTTGTTAAAGGGACGTTATGGTTAAGTTGCGCTACTAAAAACCTATGAAATTCAGTGAGAAAACTTTGTCAAAGGGACGTTATGGTTCCAAGTAAAACTGAAAAACCCTTGAAATTCGCCAGTTATGGTAAGCTAAGCAACCATAACTCGCGCCACCACCGTGCACTGCTAAGACTAACACACAGGACATCAAAGATGACATCACAAATCTGTCTGGCTCACTCTTTTTTCTTTTGCTGACATATCTAGGCCACATGGTTTTCTTCAGTAACAGTCAGAAACTAAAAAATGTATTTTATTTGTAGACGTATCCTTCAAGTAGGTTCTTACAGTAATTCCCTTAGAGTATAGTCACATCATATGAAACATATATATAGGGGAAGACACAAGCTTGAAAGACAGCAATCCTTTTTGTGCATAAAGATAATCAATAGATTTATCAGCACTTTCTGATAGTTCTGTTGTTTTTTTATGGCTGTACTGTCGGGTGTCCTGACCCACGTTTGGACTATCATGCTGCAACATTTGGTGCTGTGGGCTTAGAAAATCCAAGATGGCCAAAAAGCCCACAAGTGCACCAGAATCCAGGAGAACCACGCAGTTTGTGCGCACACCAAAATGGTTACCTAACTTGCCACCCACCAGTGTAAAGAAAGATCTTTGTTAACAAAATCCACTGTTACTGATGTCAAAAAGTTGCTGAAATCGTGGCTCATTGGACCACTTTAAAGATTCAACCCTTTTGTGGGGTTCCACATAACCATCTTACTGTAAGGAGCCCCATCAAAACAATGTTAAGCAAGGATTTACTACCATGTAAGAACCATTCCTGTTTAGAATGCATTAATCCAAGAAAGATCCCAAAATTGCATGCAGTACCAACAAAATCCTCAAGGCGGCGCTAGCGGTCTAAACTCTGACAGGAGAACTGAGTGCAGTTGCTGACAAAGGGATTTGACTCAGCTGACTTCAAAGGCTGCATTTTAATTAAAAATTAGCCACCTGCTGTTCCCAGAGGCCTGAAGCCTGGGAAACCCTCTCACCTCTAGAGATTCACACCAGGAGTTAGAATCTCACATGACCTCTTGATTGATAGAAGGCAGACTGGCTGGGAGCCTCCTGGAGACCACACAATAGGCTCTTGCAATTGAATAGGATATGTTGATTTTGACTGTTTCCTGTCAACAAAGGCATGCCTGCCAGAAGACACATGTGACTGACCCACCCAAGTCTTGGAGGCGGACTCCAACACTCTGAGAACTGAATTGAAAGCAAAATATATATTTTACAGAAACACTGATAACTCTTTGTAATCAAATGACAGAAATGTATAACTTTGAGAGCCTTAATTTAAAAAATGTACCTTCAATTCAAGCCCAAACTCCAATTTGTGTGATGTTCTGGGGGCAAACTAGCAGTTAAGAGGGTATTACTTAAAATGTTTGCATGTGAAAAGTCTGATACTTCATCAATCAATGCCTGCATGCCTTGCACACATTTGGGTAAATTTGAGTAAGAATCTGATATTGGTAACTTGACCAAAAAGTGAAATATGTTGCCATTTCTGAATGCAAGCTACCAGGAAGAGCAGATTTGGACGGGGTATACCTCCTGTGATATGTGATGGGTGCATGTAATTTTAAACAAATGTGTAACTGTGCAAATATGTCTTTTGGGTCAAAATTTAGATTGTGTGTAATTTGACAGGGGTGGGTTCTCTGTACCATAAAAAGACCTCATCATGATGACACTTCATTTCATTCCCCCAATCAAGGGGAAGAGGATGAAGTGGCCAATGACTGGAGAGGGGTAGAGCCCAGTGATGCTGCACACACACCCATTTTAAAAACACATAAAAGCAGACAGACAGGACATATAGGGACATTCAATTCCATTTGCTGCAACGCGCTCTGCCGGACCACACAACATCCAGAAGATACTAGATTCAACACTTAGACTTTAAAAACTCCAAAGAACTTGATTCAGAACTCAAAGCAAGGGCCTAAACCCACAAACTGAGAACTCTTCTCAGTGGGCCTCAGCATCCAGCAAACCTAACAGCAATAGCAACTTCCAGGAACCGTGCAGATCAGCGCTGGGTCCAGAGAAAGCTGTGCAGAAAGATCCAGAAGCAGTGCTGTACCCAGAGAAAGCAGAGCATTTCGCAGAACCAGAGGCAGAGCAGAGCTGACCCAGACCGCTGTTCGCAGAACTAGAGAGCTGACCCAGACGCTGTGCGCAGAGACCGTCCGTGGCGAGTGAAGAAAACCTGACCAGATCCGTGGCGAGGCCCATTCTATTTCTAAATATATTGTGAGTACCTCGCAGAACTGTGCAGAACCAATCTCTTAGTTAAAATAATATAATTCAATCTATTTTAATCTAAGTAGAACTGCCTCCTAACTGTCCCCTGTCATTTTCTAGTTGCTAGCTGTCACTTGTCTTTTTGAACTTTAAAATTTCAAATCTGAAAAACGACCTTTACCATATCGCTCATATCTCCATGACCGTTTGTCTTAAAGACTTGCAGTAACTTTCCTCTGAAAGCTGGTAATCTTGGCTTTTCTACGAACCTAGAACCGCATTCCTACCCCCTATAGTTTTGCCGCAATAGCGAAAAACGCACTCGCGAATCTGCCGCGATTTGCAAATTTCTCCACGTGTGAAAACAGAAGTTTTCTTGCTTTCCTTGCTAAAAATTTGTTTGCTTCTTAAGAACCATCCCTGAATCATTGCTAGAGTGAGCCTGGACTAATATTAACTAGATACCACTCACCCTGAACCTCTAGAGGGAATTAAAAGCATTTTAGCATATTTTTCACTTCATTGCCAGCACATATAAAAGCATTTTGGGCCTGTGTTTCAAACTTCTGTAGTCTAAGCTTGCTGGGGTGAACTGAATTACAATTGATTGCATTTCTGAGAACTGTGTGCATTCCGTCCATTTCCTTGCATTGCATAAAGGGGGGAGTGGATTGCCAGAGAAAAGTGATTACTTTGTTTTGTTGAAATCATATTGAGTATGTCTGTACTGTAATTTCATTCCACCCTGCATCCATTTGAAACCATAAAAGTATTGTTGCTATCTTATCCATCCTATAACCACTCATCATTGATTATAAAGAAGCGTGCTAGTGCTGGATTATCCATTATTGATTACTGCTCAGATTAAGCGTGATATTCAATTATTAATATTATAAAGTGTGATATATATCTATTGTTTAAATTATCAAATAAACCTTTTAACTTGCAAAACAGAACTACTTCTTAGCTCAGTGGGGCCAGGGGGATTCCAAGAGAGGGGTGTTATATAGGGGTAGTCATCCAGAACGCATGAACTGGACGTGAAGATTTATCAATAAGGGTTTCCATTCAGTATCCCAGACTAGGCATTGACTTAGCTGTAGTGTTGAATTGAATCCTCTTACAGTACTTTCCCTGTATATGGTCATATTTGTATACATTGTACTCACACTACTTTCCTTAGGGTCCAATCACATCAAATGATACATATACATAGGGTAAATAGCAGCTTTGAAACAGCAATCATTTATTTGCATGAAAATAATCAGTTAGGTTATGAATTGTTTCTGCTACTACTTTTGCTTTTTTTCTAGCTTCACTTTCCCTGTATATACCCATATTGGTTTGTGTTCTTGTCTCTTTGTGTTTTGTCTATAGTAATGCAATTATGTAATACATGTGTTTTATTAGCTACTTATTACATATTTCACAGTACACAAAAATCTATTAAGAAAACAATTATCATTTCATTATTCAACATATTAACATTACGAATATTATACCTTCATCTTGTACACTGCACACAATGTTATGTTTCTGTATGAGTAGCTTAGTATACTAGATAGAACCCCATAATAGAATGCTATTTATATCAATGCATCGTTCAATGCACTAATTAGGGTATGATATTTATTGCAATGATCCTTGAAACTTGTTTTGCAACATTATAATAAGAATCCCTTGTACACATCGTTCATGAAAAGTACATACACATGTGATGTCATCAGTGATGTCATCAATGACATTTGTGATGTCATCTTTGATGTCCTGGGTGTTAGTCTTAGCAGTGCACTGTGGTGGCGCGAGTTATGGTTGCTTAGCTTACCATAACTGGCGAATTTCAAGGGTCTTTCGGTTTTACTTGGAACCATAACGTCCCTTTGACAACGTTTTTTCACTGAATTTCATAGGTTTTTAGTAGCGCAACTTAACCATAACGTCCCTTTAACAAAGTTTTTTCACTGAATTTCATAGGTTTTTAGTAGCGCAACTTAACCATAACGTCCCCTTAACAAAGTTTTTTCACTGAATTTCATAGGTTTTTTAGTAGCGCAACTTAACCATGACGTCCCTTTAACAAAGTTTTTTCATTGAATTTCGTAGGTTTTTAGTAGTGCAACTTAACAATAATGACTTTCACTTTATATACATATCATATGGAACTGACTGAATCTCTTCTATTGTACTTGATGTCCGCGAACTCATTTAATGTTCGCGGACATGTTCGAAGAACAGTACCACTACCTAAAAAACTCTGGGGGGGTATGTTTGATTGTTATATCATAACATAGGAACATTTAACAAATTAAAAAAAAGCACACAAGCACATTAAGAGGGTAATTGCAGAAACGTGTCGCAAGCGGCTGGCGCAGAGTGTCCGCGTGCGATTGTCTGCGCCAGGCACGTGCGCTAAAACCGATTTCCGCGCACAGCGTATTCATGGATTTTAGGCTCCCAAACCAGCCGTGGCGCAGAGTATCGCAGTGACCCTGCAGCAGCGCCAGTAACGCCCCCAAGAACGCCCTCGCGCAAGGAAAAGCCATCAAAATCGCTAAATCATCGCAAAGGGCTGCGCTAACCCTGGACCAGTTTACAGGGCTGCCAAACAAGGAACGCAAAGCGGGTAACGTGCATATCAGGGGTACGCGTGAAGTCATACACGCGATTAGCCACGGTGCCAGGGTACGTGTTTCAGGGGTGCGCGGGAAGTACAACACGCGATAGTCCAGGGAACGTGTATTACAGGGGTACGCGGGAATCATCACACGCGATTTGGCAGGGTACGTGAATTACAGGGGTGCGTGGGAATGATCACACGCCATTTTGCTGGGTACGTGTATTACAGGGGTGCGTGGGAATTATCACACGCGATTAGGCTGGGTGGGTCCTCACAGGTGTTCCCTGTACACCCTCCACGGCCCCTGCAGGCAGCCCACAAAACAGGGGACTACCCTGCACACCTGCTCATGTCCCCCTGCACCCCCACCCCCCAGCCACCAGGGGCACCCACCACCAGGTCCCCACCCATGTCTCCTACCACCCCCACCCCCCAGCACTGTGGGGCACCTGCCAGCAGGCCCCAACCCATGTCACCCACCACCCCCACCCCCCAGCAGTGCAGGGGCATCCTCCACCAGGCCCACACTCATGTCCCCTATCACCCCCACCCCCCCGCCACCAGGGGCACCCCCCACCATGCCCCCACTCATGTCTCCCAGCGTGCTACGTGTATTTCAGGGGTGCGCGGGAAGTTCCACTCGCGAATAGGCTGGGCGCGTGTATTTCAGGGGTGCGCGGGAAGTTCCACACGCGAATAGCCTGGGCGCATGCATTTCAGGGGTGCGCGGGAAGTTTTACACGCAATTTCAGCAGGGTACGTGTATTTCAGGGGTGCGCGGGAGTTCTCACACGCGATTTGGCTTGGTACGTGTATTACAGGGGTGCGTGGGAAGTTACACACGCGATTAGGCTGGGTGGGTCCTCACAGGTGTTCCCTGTACACCCTCCACGGCCCCTGCAGGCAGCCCACAAAACAGGGGACTACCCTGCACACCTGCTCATGTCCCCCTGCACCCCCAACCCCCAGCCACCAGGGGCACCCACCACCAGGCCCCCACCCATGTCTCCTACCACCCCCACCCCCCAGAAGTGCAGGGGCAGCCTCCACCAGGCCCCCACCCATGTCTCCCACCACCCCCACCCCCCAGCAGTGCAGGGGCAGCCTCCACCAGGCCCCCAGTTATGTCTCCCACCACCCCCACCCCCCAGCCACCAGGGGCAGCCTCCACCAGGCCCCCACTCATGCCCGACTCATGTTTCCCACCACCCCCACCCCCCAGCACTGTGGGGCACCAGCCAGCAGGCCCCAACCCATGTCACCCACCACCCCCACCCCCCAGCAGTGCAGGGGCATCCTCCACCAGGCCCACACTCATGTCCCCTATCACCCCCACCCCCCCGCCACCAGGGGCACCCCCCACCAGGCCCCCACTCATGTCTCCCAGCGTGCTACGTGTATTTCAGGGGTGCGCGGGAAGTTCCACTCGCGAATAGGCTGGGCGCGTGTATTTCAGGGGTGCGTGGGAAGTTCCACACGCGAATAGCCTGGGCGCATGCATTTCAGGGGTGCGCGGGAAGTTTTACACGCGATTTCAGCAGGGTACGTGTATTTCAGGGGTGCGCGGGAATTCTCACACGCGATTTGGCTTGGTACGTGTATTACAGGGGTGCGTGGGAAGTTACACACGCGATTAGGCTGGGTGGGTCCTCACAGGTGTTCCCTGTACACCCTCCACGGCCCCTGCAGGCAGCCCACAAAACAGGGGACTACCCTGCACACCTGCTCATGTCCCCCTGCACCCCCACCCCCAGCCACCAGGGGCACCCACCACCAGGCCCCACCCATGTCTCCTACCACCCCCACCCCCAAGCAGTGCAGGGGCAGCCTCCACCAGGCCCCCACCCATGTCTCCCACCACCCCCACCCCCCAGCAGTGCAGGGGCAGCCTCCACCAGGCCCCCACTCATGTCTCCCACCACCCCCACCCCCCAGCCACCAGGGGCAGCCTCCACCAGGCCCCCACTCATGCCCGACTCATGTTTCCCACCACCCCCACCCCCCAGCACTGTGGGGCACCTGCCAGCAGGCCCCAACCCATGTCACCCACCACCCCCACCCCCCAGCAGTGCAGGGGCATCCTCCACCAGGCCCACACTCATGTCCCCTATCACCCCCACCCCCCCCGCCACCAGGGGCACCCCCCACCAGGCCCCCACTCATGTATCCCAGCGTGCTACGTGTATTTGAGGGGTGCGCGGGAAGTTCCACTCGCGAATAGGCTGGGCGCGTGTATTTCAGGGGTGCGCGGGAAGTTCCACACGCGAATAGCCTGGGCGCATGCATTTCAGGGGTGCGCGGGAAGTTTTACACGCGATTTCAGCAGGGTACGTGTATTTCAGGGGTGCGCGGGAATTCTCACACGCGATTTGGCTTGGTACGTGTATTACAGGGGTGCGTGGGAAGTTACACACGCGATTAGGCTGGGTGGGTCCTCACAGGTGTTCCCTGTACACCCTCCACGGCCCCTGCAGGCAGCCCACAAAACAGGGGACTACCCTGCACACCTGCTCATGTCCCCCTGCACCCCCACCCCCCAGCCACCAGGTGCACCCACCACCAGGCCCCCACCCATGTCTCCTACCACCCCCACCCCCCAGCAGTGCAGGGGCAGCCTCCACCAGGCCCCCACCCATGTCTCCCACCACCCCCACCCCCCAGCAGTGCAGGGGCAGCCTCCACCAGGCCCCCACTCATGTCTCCCACCACCCCCACCCCCCAGCCACCAGGGGCAGCCTCCACCAGGCCCCCACTCATGCCCGACTCATGTTTCCCACCACCCCCACCCCCCAGCACTGTGGGGCACCTGCCAGCAGGCCCCAACCCATGTCACCCACCACCCCCACCCCCCAGCAGTGCAGGGGCAGCCTCCACCAGGCCCCCACCCATGTCTCCCACCACCCCCACCCCCCAGCAGTGCAGGGGCAGCCTCCACCAGGCCCCCACTCATGTCTCCCACCACCCCCACCCCCCAGCCACCAGGGGCAGCCTCCACCAGGCCTCCACTCATGCCCGACTCATGTTTCCCACCACCCCCACCCCCCAGCACTGTGGGGCACCTGCCAGCAGGCCCCAACCCATGTCACCCACCACCCCCACCCCCCAGCAGTGCAGGGGCATCCTCCACCAGGCCCACACTCATGTCCCCTATCATCCCCACCCCCCCCGCCACCAGGGGCACCCCCCACCAGGCCCCCACTCATGTCTCCCAGCGTGCTACGTGTATTTCAGGGGTGCGCGGGAAGTTCCACTCGCGAATAGGCTGGGTGCGTGTATTTCAGGGGTGCGCGGGAAGTTCCACACGCGAATAGCCTGGGCGCATGCATTTCAGGGGTGCGCGGGAAGTTTTACACGCGATTTCAGCAGGGTACGTGTATTTCAGGGGTGCGCGGGAATTCTCACACGCGATTTGGCTTGGTACGTGTATTACAGGGGTGCGTGGGAAGTTACACACGCGATTAGGCTGGGTGGGTCCTCACAGGTGTTCCCTGTACACCCTCCACGGCCCCTGCAGGCAGCCCACAAAACAGGGGACTACCCTGCACACCTGCTCATGTCCCCCTGCACCTCCACCCCCCAGCCACCAGGGGCACCCACCACCAGGCCCCCACCCATGTCTCCTACCACCCCCACCCCCCAGCAGTGCAGGGGCAGCCTCCACCAGGCCCCCACCCATGTCTCCCACCACCCCCACCCCCCAGCAGTGCAGGGGCAGCCTCCACCAGGCCCCCACTCATGTCTCCCACCACCCCCACCCCCCAGCCACCAGGGGCAGCCTCCACCAGGCCCCCACTCATGCCCGACTAATGTTTCCCACCACCCCCACCCCCCAGCACTGTGGGGCACCTGCCAGCAGGCCCCAACCCATGTCACCCACCACCCCCACCCCCCAGCAGTGCAGGGGCATCCTCCACCAGGCCCACACTCATGTCCCCTATCACCCCCACCCCCCCCCCACCACCAGGGGCACCCCCCACCAGGCCCCCACTCATGTCTCCCAGCGTGCTACGTGTATTTCAGGGGTACGCGGGAAGTTCCACTCGCGAATAGGCTGGGCGCGTGTATTTCAGGGGTGCGCGGGAAGTTCCACACGCGAATAGCCTGGGCGCATGCATTTCAGGGGTGCGCGGGAAGTTTTACACGCAATTTCAGCAGGGTACGTGTATTTCAGGGGTGCGCAGGAATTCTCACACGCGATTTGGCTTGGTACGTGTATTACAGGGGTGCGTGGGAAGTTACACACGCGATTAGGCTGGGTGGGTCCTCACAGGTGTTCCCTGTACACCCTCCACGGCCCCTGCAGGCAGCCCACAAAACAGGGGACTACCCTGCACACCTGCTCATGTCCCCCTGCACCCCCACCCCCCAGCCACCAGGGGCACCCACCACCAGGCCCCCACCCATGTCTCCTACCACCCCCACCCCCCAGCAGTGCAGGGGCAGCCTCCACCAGGCCCCCACCCATGTCTCCCACCACCCCCACCCGCCAGCAGTGCAGGGGCAGCCTCCACCAGGCCCCCACTCATGTCTCCCACCACCCCCACCCCCCAGCCACCAGGGGCAGCCTCCACCAGGCCCCCACTCATGCCCGACTCATGTTTCCCACCACCCCAACCCCCCAGCACTGTGGGGCACCTGCCAGCAGGCCCCAACCCATGTCACCCACCACCCCCACCCCCCAGCAGTGCAGGGGCATCCTCCACCAGGCCCACACTCATGTCCCCTATCACCCCCACCCACCCCCCCGCCACCAGGGGCACCCCTCACCAGGCCCCCACTCATGCCCGACTCATGTCACCCACCACCCCCACCCCCCAGCAGTGCAGGGGCAGCAGGCAGTCAGGCAGCAGCAGGTGGGAGCGTGCTCGGGCTCTGGGGGGCAGTAGTTCGGCCTTCCGGCCAGGAGCGTGGTATTCCGTGTGCGTACGCGTGGCCAGCTTGGTACGGAGTGATTTGGCACGTGAAAATCCTGCACGTCAGTGTGAAAACTGAGGAAAGGCCCTCAGCGCGTAAGCGCGTCTGTGACGTGACCCGCACAGGTGTTTCCCACACAGCACGTGATGACAGAGCACACATGGAAAGACTGCACGTCAGAGTGTAATCGCGTGTGATTGGTGGAAATGGCCCTACACGCAGAAGTGACAAAGCGTGTGATTGGTGGAAATGGCCCTACACGCAGAAGTGACAAAGCGTGTAATTGGTGGAAATGCCCCTAAACGCAGAAGTGACAAAGCATGTAAGACAAAGCGTGTAATTGGTGGAAATGGCCCTACACGCAGAAGTGACAAAGCATGTAATTGGTGGAAATGGCCCTAGCGCGTACACGCCGCGTAAGTGACGCTGGACGTGTGGGCCTGTATAAAAGGTACGTGTAGAACACGTTTTCCTTGTACGTGCTTTTCGTGGAGAGCGAGTGGGTGAATTCTGTACTTCTTGTCGTTTCACACGCGATTTACTTCACGGCGTTTCAAGTTCGTATTCCCTGTAACCTCTGACAGCTTTTTCTCTTTTTTCTCTTTTACTGGTTTACCTGGGCCTGTTCCCTCAAACAGTGTTCCCTTCTACTGTTGTCCTGTCTCCTCAGACAGCGTACAAATCTTCTTTTGGCGGGGGTGTTGCCAACCAAACGTGCTCATTTTACACGCTCGTTTACCAGGCAGACGGTGAGTCACGCACGTATCTAACATCTGTGCTTGCCCCGTGTGTAGCCTACCCCTTCAGAGGTCATTCTAGGCTGCGTGTGACACGCATACGTTCATTCTTGTGTTACTGGGTGCCACAGCGTAGTGCAGGTTTTTTTTTCTGCACACGTGGTCTAGGAGGGGTTGCGTGCACGCCATCTCCCTTTTTTGGGCCTCCTGTGCGTTGCGTGACCCGTCATCTTTCCCCAGGGGTTACAATCAGCCTTGCTAGAGCACTAGGGTACAATTACCATCTGGTACCCAACCCCTTTGACCCCCAATTGCCCAGGACAGTAGTCTACATCCACTCCCATACGCACATTAACATCAGTGCCATGGCTGGGAGGCGAGGATTCCGTAAGGGTGGCAAAGGTGGAAGAGCCACAAGTGGTGGCCGTGGTGGATCCGGTAGGGGACGTGGTCGTAACTTGCAGGGTGAGCCTGTCCCCCCATGTGTGGAGGACCAGTCACGGGCACCCATAATCCCCCCCCTCCCGTTGAGGCTGATGTGGCTGACACCATCCATGCTCAGCCCTTGTTGGACCAGCCCATTGTGGCACCAGACCTGGCTGACTCCATGGCTGACTTCCAGGTCAGCAGGGCTACGACACGTGCGCTGGTGCACGTTGATGCCATCATGCCACGTGGATCTGGGGCTGCAAGGTCATCTGCTGCACCAAGGAGGCAGGGCGGAGAGGCTGCAGGGGCAGCTGCGGCTCCATCCACCCCAGCCCTCACACACCCAGCCAGGACAGTGTCGGTCCTAGTCCATGCTGCTGACATTCCCCCTGACACCATCACACTAGAGCCAATGCCTGCACCAACTCCCATGCTGAGTGTGCAATCCCACACTCCTGATACATAGACCACCAGGGCTCCTGCCCCTAGTGTCCAGAGCGGCGCAGGACACTCAGGATCACCACCACCTTCCAAGCGGAAGAGGAAGAGTGCTCGTCCGGCACAGGCTGATGCCCCAGACACAGCTACACAGTCCGGCCCGTCCAGGAAGCCCAGCTTCACGGATGACGAACTGAATGCACTTGTCGAGTATGTGTCCGGACATGACAACGAGATGGTCATTGTTGCAGGATCCAAGACCACACCTGTACAACGCCAGGCACATTGGCAGACCGTTGCGGACATCGTAAGTGCCCTTGGAATCGTGAGGCGCACAGCCAATGATTGCTATAAGCGCTGGAATGACCTAAAGCGCAGGGCAAAGAGTAAGCTGGCCTCAAGTCATGCCGCAACTCTAGTGACTGGAGGTGGGTCTCCAGTAGTAGACATGGAACTCACTCCACATGAGTCTGTCGCTGGGACCTACGTCACGGAGGAACAGATCCAAGGCGTGGGAGATCTGGCTGATTACGAGGCATTGTCCGGTGAGTGCACATGCATGTGTGTGTCATCCATGTGCATGGTGTGTGTGTGAGGGCTTCTGTTTGTGTGCCAGGTGAGAGTGTGTGCGCCTGAGTCGTATGGGTCAGCCATGTGCTTCATGCAATACTTCCTGCACAGCTGCATTTGGCCATAGCAGTATCCCTTCTGCCAACAGTAGACATCTAGCCCAACTGCACGGCAGTTGCCCTTGAAGTGTCACCTTGCCACAACATTGTTGCTTATTTTTCACTGTTCATTCAGTCAGATTGTTTGCATTCCCCCACTTTTACTAGCCATGTCGCTGTCCACTAGTCACATGTCTGACATGGCAATGGTGAAGTGGAGTGACTTTGTTACCTGGATATCATTTGTACACACATGTCCCTGTGCAATTGGACCATTTCAGACTGGCAGCTCCAGGTGAAAAATCTGACCTGTTAGAATTAGAAAAGCAATTACATGCGGGAACTGGACTGAATGAATAGGTGCTGTCCTCCTCTCCATCTTCACTAAATAGCAATGGTACATGCCATCTGTGTGATGGCATGTGTGTTTCACCTGGCAATCACAGGCCAATGTGTGATGCCACTGCCAGGCAGCATGCAGAAAATGTGTTCATTTTCCATCTTGGTGTCATCAGTGTGTGCCATTTGCCTGCACTTCATACGCAGTGAGGGTGCATGCATGGGAGGGTTTTAGTCATGTGGGACATGTGTCAATCAAGTACTGGTTCTCTTGCTTCTCAGCCCTCATTGTGTGCCATGGTGCTAATGCCTGTTTCCATTTCTTTGTTTTCATGTCTTTGCAGGGGAGGACGCACCTGATACTGCTGGGGTTGTGGAGATGGTGCAGACCCAGGAGGGGTCCGAGGGCCGACCAACCACCAGTGAGGGACGTGGTGTGGTGGTGGGGGAGAACCCACAAGTGCTGCAGGTCTTGCTCTCAAGGGGTGTCTCTGGCTGCACCTCCCCCGAGCTGTACTCAGGTGTTGATTCGGATGAGACCTACGTGCTGTCGCAGGTGAGTGTTCCAGGGAGGGATTCTGTTCTGTCTCACCCACCTGCACCAGGGTCAGAACCCTCCATGGGGATGTCAGTGTTGGCAGCTACGCCTTCAGTGGTTACGGATGCAGGGTCACACTCCGCGACATCTGATCCTGTTCCTGGGCCAGCAGATCAGAGGGGGAATGCAGTCCTGCAGCCTCAGGCAGTGCCGGCACAGCAAGGCGCAGTTCGCCTTGCCCCAGACAGGTGTGGTGCCCGCCGACGTGGTGGCCGTACGCCACCCGGCAATACCGCATGGGAGCAATCCATTTACGGTATGGCAACCCAACAGGCTGCATCATCCGAGATGATGGCTCAGGCCATGGATAGGGTGGCCACTTCCATTGTCCCCCCAGAAAGGCTGATGGAGCGACTAGAGCAGGCAACCGACTCCATCTGCCAGTCACACAGGGAGGACATGTTGGGGTCCAACAGGGACAGGCGGGCGGCACTGGCGACTCTGCAGGAGGCCATCTCCATTGAGTCCCAGGGCCACAGGGAAGCCCTGAGGCAGGAGCTCCTTCACCTCAGGACGACTCTTGTTGAGCTTGAGGCTTCAACACACCAAAGGACAGAACAGCAGCTGGAGCGTCTCACCCGTACGCTCTCAGCTGAGATGCAGGCAACGAGGGCGGAGGTCCGGGCATCCCGTGAGTTGTTGCATGGGGACCTCCGCACACTCATCCTCCAGAACCAGACCTACCACACCCGCATGCTTGCAGCCATGGAGGAGCAGACTAGGGCCTTGCGTGGGCTGCCTCCCATAGTGCAACCACCTCCGGATGCAGCTGCACAGGGTGATAATAGCGACAGCAGTGATACTCCCACAACAGGGTAGCCGTGTGGGCCATGAGCCCATGGAGGTGTTTTATTTTCCCAGGATCCACGCAGGTGGGTTCTGGTGTGCATCCTGTCCTCGGACCTCCTGGGTGGCCTCCCCAACCCCCCCGGGCCCATCAATGGCCATTTTTGATTGTTTCTTATTTTTATTTTTATTGTTATTTCTTTTATTCCCTATTTTTTTTGGACGATTTGTTGGCTTCCATGGTTCCTGTGGGCATACGCTGCATTGTGGCTGGGCACATGCAGGCTTGTAATGTATTTGGTTCAGATGCTTGGGTTTGAGTCACACACACCCCTCCTGCTTCCCGTTTCCATGGGCTTGCAAAGGGTGTGCCCAAGTGACAGTGAATTACACAGTGACGTTGGACTCCCATGAGCTGTGTGGGCAGTCTGTAGTCAATACTGTGTATACATTCCTAGTGCATATTGCTGTTGTGTTGTACACTGCATGTTGCATTGATGTGTAACTCATCTTCTGTGTCTACCTCCCAATTTGCAGGTCCCTTCCTCATGTCTACACAAGGACCTCTAGTCTGGAGATGGTGTCCATGTTGGCAGCAGTGCACCTACAAGTCTACATGGCGCCAACACTGCACAGTTGGTAGTGGTGGGAGTGCAGGCATTTCCAGGTGGTGAGACTACAAATATGTAACAATTGTGATGTCATGTTAATGGTACTACGTGCTCAAGTATGTAGTTGGTCCGGCATTGCTGTGAGCATTTCAGGTGTTGCAGGTTTCTAATAGGGACACTGTACATAGTGAGACTAGTGTCATGTTGTGGGGATTACTTTGTTTACCTGCAATTAGCATGACATGGCACGGTGTGTCGTGTGGCGGTGCTGGGGTTGGGTTGGCTGACATGGCACTGTCCTCTTGTTGCATTTTGCAAGTAGGTAATCATTTTAGCGTCATGTGTAATTTTACAATCATGTGTAACTTCACAAAACTGCATTGGTGGTGTCTGTGTGGGTAGGGATGCACACATTGTGACACTTCCAGGTGAACAATCTCAGGCTGATATGGTATTCACGGTTCATTCTCCAGACATTCAGGATCAGTGTCAGGTTGAGTCATCATTGATTGTCAGATGGAATGTGCCAGGGCAGTGTGCACTCCACAGGGGTGTGATTTCTATGTGAAGTAATTAGCCACTAGCTGTGTACGGGCTGCCTCCCCCCGTGCCCTTTCCCCTCCCATGCGCAGCAGCTGTGCATGTGGTTGGGGATGTGGGGCCACCACCATGTCCACGGCCAGGCCCCGGCGTGTTGCAACGTTGTGCAGGACACATGCTGCCACTATGATCCTGCACACTACTGGGGGAGCTTATAACAGCTGGCCGCCAGAACGGTCAAGGGAGCGAAAGCGTGACTTTAGCACTCCGAATGTGCGCTCCACTATGCCCCGGGTCGTAATGTGGGCTGTGTTATATCTTACCTCGGGTGGCGTGGTGGGGTTCCGAATTGGCGTCATCATGTGGGGGCTGAGAGGGTAGGCACTGTCCCCTGTGGAGGTGGTGATTGGTATCATTGGTGGGGTTGTGACCTTGCTCAGTATCCAACATGCATGCATGTGCAGTGGCATACATACTCACCAAGCAGCCATGTATCGCCATGCCGCCCAGCTTCTAGGTCCCGGCTTAGGGTGGACATTCGGTAAATTAAGCTGTCGTGGGTGGAGCCGGGATAGTTGGCATATACTGAGGTGATGATTCCCTTGGCATTACATGCTACCTGCACGTTGATGGAATGCCAGTGCTTGCGGTTCCTATAGATGTGCTCAGATGCCCTGGGGGGACGTAGAGCCACATGGGTGCAGTCGATGGCACCTAGCACTTTGGGGAATCGTGCCACACCGTAAAAATCCAGGGCGGCAGCATGCCTTTCTGCAGGTGTTCTGGGCAGGTATATGTGCCTGCGGACTGATGGCCGTGCAGTCATGATGTTCAAGACCTGGTGTAGGCAGCGTGACTGGGTGGCCTGTGACACCCCACCCACTATGGCACTTGTCCGCTGAAATGATCCAGTGGCTAAGAAGTGCAGTACATTGAGGACCTTCTCCAGGGGGCTGAGTGCTTGGGAGCACAGGGTGGGTGATGTGAGGTCATCCTCCCACTCACTCACCAGGTCCAGTATAATGTGTGGTGGAAACCTGTACCTCCCATACACCTGGTCATCAGGCATCCCGAAAAGGCTGGTTCTGGGTGTGAATATTCTGGCCCTGACTATCCTCCTCCTCCTCCTTTGGTAGCCCACTGCCACTGCTGCTAGGAACGGTATGTTCATCCTGGCGTCTGAGCTTGTTATTGTTAAAGTGCGCAAATTTATGCTTTGCACGTGTTCTAGGCGAGCGTGTGACCCGCGCACCCCTGGAATCCAGTTCCCAGTCCAATAGCGTGTGGAAATTCACACGCACCACGGGATACAGCGTGTGACCCGCGCACCCCTGGAATCCAGTTCCCAGTCCAATAGCGTGTGGAAATTCACACGCACCACGGGATACAGCGTGTGACCCGCGCACCCCTGGAATCCAGTTCCCAGTCCAATAGCGTGTGGAAATTCACACGCGCCACGGGATACAGGTTCACTGACGTACTTGCGTGTGTAAGTGCCCGCGCACCCATTAAATACACGTACATAGGCCAATCGCGTGTACGCGCACTTTTGTCCAATTACACGCGATGACACTCTGACGTGCAGTATTTCCACGTGTGCCCGGTCATCACGTGCTGAGTGGGGAACACCCGTGCGGGTCACGTCACAGACGCGCTTACGCGCTGAGGGACTCTGGTCCAATAGAATCGCGTATGCGTGCTGACGCGCTTACGCGCTAAGGGCCTTTCCTCGGATTTCACGCTGACGTGCAGGATTTTCACGTGCCAAATCACTCCGTATCAAGCTGGCCACGCGAAAACACACGGAAGACCACGCTCCTGCCCAGAAGGCCGAGTTACTGCCCCCCAGTGCCCCGAGCAGCCTCCCACGTGCCATCTGCTGCTGCCTGCCTGCCTGCCTGCCTGCCGCCACCGTGCCCTGCCATTTGGTGCCTGCACATCAGCCATCTGCAGGGGTCCAGTTGCTGTGTCCACCCCTGCTGGAACTGAAGACTCCCGACTGGGATTATATCACTCCACAGCCCAGTCCCAGGACCCAGTTGCCCACCCACACCTGCCTCTGGGGTTGCCATGTCGGGCACTTCCACATCTGGCACCAGTGGCAACCCCAGGCCAGAGGGGCAGAGGGGCACCAGCTTCACTGTCACCGAAGTTGGGTCCTGGTGGAGCATGTCCTGGGGCAGTATGATGCCCTCTTTGGATCGTCCCGCGCCAGCAAGGAAGGACGGCAGAGGATCTGGGCTGACTGTGTGGTTGCCATCAACGCGGAGGGGGTGGCAACCCGCGACGTCCTGAAGATCAAGAAGCGCTGGGAGGACTTGAGGTCCAGGACCCTTGTGAAGGCCCGGCGCCTCGTGGAGGGGGGCCAGGGCCGCATGAGTTCCATCCAGATGAGGGTCCTGGAACGCGTACGCCCAGCGCTCCACGCCCAGATCCTTGAGAGGGAGGCCCGTCTGGAGTTGAGCGGTAAGTGTCCAAGCAGTACTGTGTGAGACAGGGCATGTTGCGGTGTGCTGGTTCTATGATACTTGCCTGTATGTGTGCCATAGGCCATGTATGCATGTATGTGTGCAGGGACATCATGGTAATGCATGTGCGACCAGTGATGTGTGATCCACATGGTTGTTGCATGTGTTGAAATGCCGCATGGGGAGCCCTATGCAGATTTTGAACATGAGAGCATGCCAGTCTCTGTACCTGGACATGGGTGGGGGTGAGGGATGGGTGCTGATGCCAGGTACATATATGGTAGCCATGTCTGTGTGCCTGACCTGCGTGTCTGTGACTTGTGCATGCCATGGATGCATGACACATGTGTGTGACAATGCACAGATTCAGTGAAGCAGCCAAATTATCCTTGTATCCGCTGTGTTTGGTGTGTTTGGGGCCAGATGGATGTGACTGAGGTGAAGTGTGTGCATGTGATAGGCATGAGCCATGATGCATGTGAGTTACATATCATTGAATGTTTCAAGAGTCCATTGGACATGCATGGAAATGTCCATGGCATGCACCATGCCTGTTACTGTGTGTGTTTTGCCTGGACTGACCCATGTGTTGTGGAGGGACATGATGGAAGTGTACTTTGACAGTGGTGCTCATCTGCTATTGCTTCCTGTCTAGGGGACCATTGTACAGTGCCCTGATGCTTGTGTTCTTTGTCTCCCTCTACGCAGCGGCTAGTGAAGAAGAGGGCGGAGACGGCGCTGTGGAGCAAGGCGGCGGGGATGCCCCCACGGCTGCAGCGGAAGGGGTGGGTGAGCCCCCACAGGGGCCTGCTACGGTGGGAGACGGTGAGGAGCCATCCAGGTTGGTGGTTTGCACAGAGGAGGAGGAGGCCGCCACTGGGGCACACATGGGGCCTGGTGGGGGCATCCCTGCTGGTGCAAGTGGTGCAGTCCAGGGCCAGGGGCAGGAGGCAGCACAGGTCACCATGGAGGGGCCTGTGCATGTCGCTGTCCCTGACCCTGTGAGTGCACCACCATGCACCAGCAGGGATGCCCCGTCCCAGGCCCGTCCGCAGGTAGAGGGGATGTCCATGTCACCTGACTCCCCTCCACCTGCGGACGTGGGAACCCCTGGCCGTGCGGAGAAGGTCCTGATTGGGGTCGTGATGCGCACGGCTGTGATTCGTGATGCCGTGCGTGCTTCCCGGGAGGAGCACGCACGTCATCACGAAGTGCACCGTGCCGACGTGGCCCAATTGGGATCGGCCATGTTCGGGGGTTTCCTGCATGTGTTGGCCAATGTGGCGGCCCTCTCCTCCTCTCTGCAGGCTATCCACCAGTCGTTCTCCTTGCCGTATTCCAGCCCAGATGCCACCAGGGCCCCCTGTGGACCTGCCCCGACCAATGCAGCCAGCTCGGAGGGGATCCCATCCCTGCCACAGTTGGGAATCGGAGGTCCAGCAGGGGTGGACAACACTGCAACTGGACCCCAGCAGATGGAAGATGTGACAGCATCATCAGGCAGGGCACGTGCACGACGGCGTCGGTGGTTTCCATCAGCCTGGATGCCGTCGTGCTGGCAGAGGCAGTGGCGTCGGAGGCAGCAGCGGGCTCGACGTGGGAGGCATCATGGCTCGGGGCCATCAAGATCAGAGGGGCAGGCATCAGCCGGAGGGCAGGGCAACCCTGGGATGGTGGTGTCTTCCGTGTGGGAGCAGTTGGTCCAGCGGATAGGTGCGGAGCGGCAGCGGGCGGAAGAGGAGCGGCTCACCATGGTCAGGGCGGAGTTCTCCATGCGTCGGGCGTTGAGGCGGGCTGAGTGCCTCGAGGAAGCTCGCCGGGAGTTTGAGCTGGACATGGGGTTATCCCTGCGAGACCTCGGGGCCAGGACAGAGTCCCGCCTCCAGGACATCGACATGGAGTTCGATGATGCCCTGCCCAGCAACATCACCGAGTGAGCCGCAGGACTTGCCCGCTGCCTTTGTATATAGTTATTTAGTTAGTTAGTGTTAGGGTTCCTTTATTAATTTTTGTTTTTTTGGACCGCTCGGACAATGGCCACTTTTTTGTATATATTATTTTCATTAGGTAGTAGAAGGTTTCATTTATGGTGTTGGGCTCATGGACCCTGGAAATTTCGTGTATATAGTTTGCTTTTTGAAGAAACATTTTTTTTATTAATTATTGTGTTCACCATGAGGAAATGGTTCTTCATTATTTTACTTCCACATGTTTTTGCTTTGGACAACATTTGTTTTTGGATTACTTTGTTTTTTTTATTTTTGCATTTGTTCTCGGACATGGACCATTTATTTTGTTATCCCCATTGTTGTATGTTTGATTTTTTTACTTATTTTTCATCTTTAATACATGTTCTTTTTAACTTTCACTTGTGGTATTTTCTCATTGGTTTCATACATGTCATGATATGGGTTTTGACATTGACTTGCACCCATTGTGTATGTGTGTGTGACGGACATGTGTTCATTTACAGACTTGCCATTGGGGTTGTATCATGTAATTGCATTCACTATGTGGGTGGATGCAATCCTTGCCTGGGTGTTTGTGCTGGGTATGCTGCCCATTACTGCCATGATTGAGTATCGTCAGGACCTGGGGGCAGGGGGACATGTGTGGGTGCCTGGTGGAGGCTGCCCCTGCACTGCTGGGGTGTGGGGGGGGTGGGAGACATGAGTGGGGGCCTGGTGGAGGGTGCCCCTGCACTGCTGGTGTGTGGGGGTGGTGGGAGACATGAGTGGGGGCCTGGTGGAGGGTGACCCTGCACTGCTGGGGTTTGGGGGTGGTGGGAGACATGAGTGGGGGCCCGGTGGAGGGTGCCCCTGGTGGCTGGGGGGTGGGGGTGGTGGGAGACATGAGTGGGGGCCTGGTGGAGGGTGCCCCTGCACTGCTGGGGGGTGGGGGTGGTGGGAGACATGAGTGGGGGCCTGGTGGAGGGTGCCCCTGCACTGCTGGGGGGCGGGGGTGGTGGGAGACATGAGTGGGGTCCTGGTGGAGGGTGACCCTGCACTGCTGGGGTTTGGGGGTGGTGGGAGACATGAGTGGGGGCCTGGTGGAGGGTGCCCCTGCACTGCTGGGGGGTGGGGGTGGTGGGAGACATGAGTGGGGGCCTGGTGGAGGGTGCCCCTGGTGGCTGGGGTGTGGGGGTGGTGGGAGACATGAGTGGGGGCCTGGTGGAGGGTGCCCCTGGTGGCTGGGGTGTGGGGGTGGTGGGAGACATGAGTGGGGGCCTGGTGGAGGCTGCCCCTGCACTGCTGGGGTGTGGGGGTGGTGGGAGACATGAGTGGGGGCCTGGTGGAGGGTGCCCCTGGTGGCTGGGGCGTGGGGGTGGTGGGAGACATGAGTGGGGGCCTGGTGGAGGGTGCCCCTGCACTGCTGGGGTGTGGGGGTGGTGGGAGACATGAGTGGGGGCCTGGTGGAGGGTGCCCCTGCACTGCTGGGGGGTGGGGGTGGTGGGAGACATGAGTGGGGGCCTGGTGGAGGGTGCCCCTGGTGGCTGGGGTGTGGGGGTGGTGGGAGACATGAGTGGGGGCCTGGTGGAGGGTGCCCCTGGTGGCTGGGGGGTGGGGGTGGTGGGTGACATGAGTGGAGGCCTGGTGGAGGCTGCCCCTGCACTGCTGGGGTGTGGGGGTGGTGGGAGACATGAGTGGGGGCCTGGTGGAGGGTGCCCCTGGTGGCTGGGGGGGTGGGGGTGGTGGGAGACATGAGTGGGGGCCTGGTGGAGGGTGCCCCTGGTGGCTGGGGGGTGGGGGTGGTGGGAGACATGAGTGGGGGCCTGGTGGAGGGTGCCCCTGCACTGCTGGGGGGTGGGGGTGGTGGGAGACATGAGTGGGGGCCTGGTGGAGGGTGCCCCTGCACTGCTGGGGGGTGGGAGTGGTGGGAGACATGAGTGGGGGCCTGGTGGAGGGTGCCCCTGCACTGCTGGGGGGTGGGGGTGGTGGGAGACATGGGTGGGGGCCTGGTGGAGTGTGACCCTGCACTGCTGGGGTGTGGGGGTGGTGGTAGTCATGAGTGGGGGCCTGGTGGAGGGTGCCCCTGGTGGCTGGGGGGTGGGGGTGGTGGGAGACATGAGTGGGGGCCTGGTGGAGGGTGCCCCTGCACTGCTGGGGGGTGGGGGTGGTGGGAGACATGAGTGGGGGCCTGGTGGATGGTGCCCCTGCACTGCTGGGGGGTGGGGGTGGTGGGAGACATGAGTGGGGGCCTGGTGGAGGGTGCCCCTGCACTGCTGGGGTGTGGGGGTGGTGGGAGACATGAGTGGGGGCCTGGTGGAGGGTGCCCCTGGTGGCTGGCGGGTGGGGGTGGTGGGAGACATGAGTGGGGGCCTGGTGGAGGGTGCCCCTGCACTGCTGGGGTGTGGGGGTGGTGGGAGACATGAGTGGGGGCCTGGTGGAGGGTGACCCTGCACTGCTGGGGTTTGGGGGGGGTGGGAGACATGAGTGGGGGCCTGGTGGAGGGTGACCCTGCACTGCTGGGGTTTGGGGGTGGTGGGAGACGTGAGTGGGGGCCTGGTGGAGGGTGCCCCTGGTGGCTGGGGGGTGGGGGTGGTGGGAGACATGAGTGGGGGCCTGGTGGAGGGTGCCCCTGCACTGCTGGGTGGTGGGGGCGGTGGGAGACATGAGTGGGGGCCTGGTGGAGGGTTCCCCTGCACTGCTGGGGGGTGGGGGCGGTGGGAGACGTGAGTGGGGGCCTGGTGGAGGGTGCCCCTGCACTGCTGGGGTCTGGGGGTGGTGGGAGACATGAGTGGGGGCCTGGTGGAGGGTGCCCCTGCACTGCTGGGGGGTGGGGGTGGTGGGAGACATGAGTGGGGGCCTGGTGGAGGGTGCCCCTGCACTGCTGGGGTGTGGGGGTGGTGGGAGACATGAGTGGGGGCCTGGTGGAGGGTGACCCTGCACTGCTGGGGTTTGGGGGTGGTGGGAGACATGAGTGGGGGCCTGGTGGAGGGTGCCCCTGGTGGCTGGGGGGTGGGGGTGGTGGGAGACATGAGTGGGGGCCTGGTGGAGGGTGCCTCTGCACTGCTGGGGTGTGGGGGTGGTGGGAGACATGAGTGGGGGCCTGGTAGAGGGTGCCCCTGGTGGCTGGGGGGTGGGGGTGGTGGGAGACATGAGTGGGGGCCTGGTGGAGGGTGCCCCTGGTGGCTGGGGTGTGGGGGTGGTGGGAGACATGAGTGGGGGCATGGTGGAGGGTGCCCCTGGTGGCTGGGGGGTGGGGGTGGTGGGTGACATGAGTGGGGGCCTGGTGGAGGCTGCCCCTGCACTGCTGGGGTGTGGGGGTGGTGGGAGACATGAGTGGGGGCCTGGTGGAGGGTGACCCTGCACTGCTGGGGTTTGGGGGTTGTGGGAGACATGAGTGGGGGCCTGGTGGAGGGTGCCCCTGCACTGCTGGGGGGTGGGGGTGGTGGGAGACATGAGTGGGGGCCTGGTGGAGGGTGACCCTGCACTGCTGGGGTTTGGGGGTGGTGGGAGACATGAGTGGGGGCCTGGTGGAGGGTGCCCCTGGTGGCTGGGGGGTTGGGGGTGGTGGGAGACATGAGTGGGGGCCTGGTGGAGGGTGCCCCTGGTGGCTGGGGTGTGGGGGTGGTGGGAGACATGAGTGGGGGCCTGGTGGAAGGTGCCCCTGCACTGCTGGGGTGTGGGGGTGGTGGGAGACATGAGTGGGGGCCTGGTGGAGGGTGCCCCTGGTGGCTGGGGGGTGGGGGTGGTGGGAGACATGGGTGGGGGCCTGCTGGCAGGTGCCCCACAGTGCTGGGGGGTGGGGGTGGTGGGGGACATTAGTTGGACATGGGTGGGGGCCTGCTGGCAGCTGCCCCACAGTGCTGGGGGGTGGGGGTGCAAGGGGACATGAGTTGGTGTTCATTAGTTCAAGGAGACATGTGCCTTTGCTGGGGGGCATGCCCATGTTGGGTGGGCTGCCTGCGGGACATGACCAGGGATGCAGGGTAGTCCCCTGTGGTGTGGGCTGCCTGCAGGGACCTTGGAGGGTGTACAGGGTACACCTGGGAGGACCCACACTGTCAAATCACATGTGGGACTCCCCGGCACCCCTGAAATACACGTACCGTGCAGAAATCGCGTGTAAAACTTCCCGCGCACCCCTGAAATGCACGCGCCCAGGCTATTCGCGTGTGGAACTTCACGCGCACCCCTGAAATACACGCGCCCAGGCTATTCGCGTGTGGAACTTCCCGCGCACCCCTGAAATACACGCGCCCAGGCTATTCGCGTGTAAAACTTCCCGCGCACCCCTGAAATACACACGCCCAAGCTATTCGCGTGTGGAACTTCCCGCGCACCCCTGAAATACACGCGCCCAGGCTATTCGCGTGTGGAACTTCCCGCGCACCCCTGAAATACACGCGCCCAGGCTATTCGCGTGTGGAACTCCCCGCGCACCCCTGAAATACACGCGTCCAGGCTATTCGCGTGTGGAACTTCCCGCGCACCCCTGAAATACACGCACCCAGGCTATTCGCGTGTGGAACTCCCCGCGCACCCCTGAAATACACGCGCCCAGGCTATTCGCGTGTGGAACTTCCCGCGCACCCCTGAAATACACGCGCCCAGGCTATTCGCGTGTGGAACTTCCCGCGCACCCCTTAAATACACGCGCCCAGGCTATTCGCGTGTGGAACTTCCCGCGCACCCCTGGAATACACGTAGCCCGCTCCCCCAGGCCCGATCGCGTGAGGAACTTCACGCGAACCCCTGTAATACACGTAGCCCGCTACCCCAGGCCCGATCGCGTGAGGAACTTCACGCGAACCCCTGTAATACACGTAGCCCGCTCCCCCAGGCCTGATCGCGTGTGAAACTTCACGCGAACCCCTGAAATACACGTAGCACGCTCCCCCAGGCCCGATCGCGTGAGGAACTTCACGCGAACCCCTGTAATACACGTAGCCCGCTCCCCCACACCTGATCGCGTGTGAACCTTCACGCGAACCCCTGAAATACACTTAGCACGCTCCCCCTGGCCCGATCGCGTGAGAAACTTCACGCGAACTCCTGAAATACACGTAGCCCGCTCCCCCAGGCCCGATCGCGTGAATAACTTCACGCGAACCCCTGTGATGCACGTACCCTGCTGAAATTGCGTGTTAGACTTCCCGCGCACCCCGGTATACACGCACACGTATTTTTTGTCAGAGGGTGTCCGTGTTTGTGGGTACCCCTTTGCACGTCATTTTTCCTGGAGGCCCACAGTATGGGACATTCATCATGGCAGTATATAGGTGCTATTTGTTGGCGCACCTTTTGGCGCACATTTCTTACAGCCGCAGAGACGCTACCGCCTGCTTTCTTGTGGCGGTCGTGTTTGTGCCTGTGCGCTGGTTTGAGCGTGCGCTTTTTTCCCCTATTCTATTCGATGAATACGTGTTGTAGGCGAGCGTGTGGGCGTTCTGCGCACTTATGCCCTGTACTTCCCCCGTGACGCCCACGTTTTGGCAAGTTGTTCCCCATTCCGAGTGTTACGCCCGTGTTCTGCCTACTTTTGTTGCGTGCGCCGCGCTATGTGCGAATTTCGCTGTGGCCTGTGCGATTTTCGCTGTGACCTGGCGCACGCTGTTAGATGGCCTGTGCGCCAACGTGCGCCGCGCACTTTTTTATCGCACATCCGCTGGTTTTCTCGCGCACGGCCTTCCATGAATCGACGTGCGCTGCTTTTCGTGCGATTTTCGCACTTGCACTGCGATTTTCGCTATTCCACTGCGATTCGCACGTTTTTGCCCACTTGCGCCGCGCTAATTATTCCATGAATCGGCCTGTAAATGTACTAATACATAATAAATGTAACCCATATATACAACACACTAACCATTCATTTAAATGCACTATGTTCTAAAATGGAATATACCACAAGAAAATAAATTGGCTTCCAACATAATTACCTCACAAACACAACAGAACTGAGAACAAGAGCAGACCCACTGAGTACATAGGACATATCTTACCTGAAATAGTAAGTGTACTTAATTTTATTCATATATTTATAAACTTTCTGTATTAGATAAAAAAATATATTATCTTTTTTTTTTTCTCTCACAGAAATGTCTAGTACTCTGGAATGGCTAGAGGAACATTTCCCACATGAAGAAATGTCACAAGATAGTGAGACTAATGGTAAACACTTTATAATATAAACCATTTAAATATTATTATTTTGTATACATTTAACATATATATATTTATTTGTACAGAGCATAAAAAAATAGAAACTACCTCTGAAGCAGCTGTTATGGAAAACACGCTTGACAACATAAAAGAAAAAATTGATTTATTGTTGACCAATTTTAATAATTTGAAAACTTTTGTTGAAGATCATTTTAAAACAAAAACGTCATACCATTGCCCCACATGTATTTGTCCCCCCTCACCATATCCCAGTCAATTATCCCCAAACCCTCTCCATAACCCAAAACGTTTTGATGAGACTTCCATCCCTTCTTCACCTAATAACAATCATGATGAAACCCCTAATTCTCCTGTTTTTGTTTCTGTTTCTGTCTCACCTTCTCTGTCATAAATTATTAATATATGTTAAATAAAGTTTAATTTTTATATTGTGTTGTAAATAGTTTTTTTTTTTTTAAAACAATGTAGGTGTCCGCGGACAGTGCAGGTGTTCTAAAATGTTCGTAAATAAACAAAAATGGAGTTGTCCTGAAGAACACTATACCTGTTCGTACTGTTCGCTAGCAAGATGAAACTATTCTAAGAACACACACGGTGTCCTGAAATGTTCGTAAAAACAAAAAAATTAAAGTGTCCTAAAGAACACTATATCTGTCCGTAGTGTTCGCTAGGAAGTTCAAACTGTTCTAAGAACACACGCGGTGTCCTGAATTGTTCGTAATTAAACGAAAATGGAGGTGTGTTAAAGAACACTATTCCTCTCCGTACTGTTCGCTAGCAACTTGAAAATGGTCTAAGAACACAATTGGTGTACTGAAATGTTCGTACATAAACGAAATTGAACGTGTCCTGAAGAACAGTATATCTGTCCTTACTGTTCGCTAGCAAATTTAAACTGTTCTAAGAACACACGCAGTGTCCTGAAATGTTTGTTTCATGTGTGACGCAATTTTGATTAGCTCAGGACCCGAACTGTGTCCGTAGAACATCAACGCGCATGCGCTAGCCAATCTCTGTGCATTTGGTGTCCTGTGGACATGCGCTTCCTTCACGGACTTGTTCGCGAACGGATCATATGACCGCGCCCATGCTGATCGCGTGTTCTGAATGAGGACACTGTTCGGGTCCATGAACAAAGTAAAAGTACATTTTCAATTAATCCATCATATTTTTCAATAAAATCTCACCATGCCACAGGTCCCACATAGTAATCCTGAGTTTCTACATACCTTTTGAAACTTTTCAAACTTTTTTTTGTGTTCGATCTGTCCGCGGACAGCGCGCATTTCCGCGAACCGCTCAATCACCCCTATAAAAGACCACGCCCTAGAGCTTATTCTCATTGTGTTTCTGGCTATTCTTCAGAGCACAGCTATTTCTCCAGCAACTTGCTCATTACGCCATCGAGATGGCATCCCTGGCTGCAGTACTGCCACCTGGTGCTGCACCTGCTTCACCACCACCTCCCCAAGGGCCTGAAGAGGGGAACAGGAGTGAGGATGCAGAGGAGGAAGAAGAGGATGATGAGAATGAGGTAGAGGAAATCCATACCAACCGCAATAGGCGTGAGTCTTGGGTGTGGCGGTTATTTACCATTCATGGTAATGTTCCTAAGGCTCGTGCGAACCGTGTTACCTGCAATGAGTGCAAAATGATACTCAGTTGTGGGAAGCACGGTAAGTACAGCTTTGGGACCACTACTATGAAGCAACACCTGAGGTCATTTCACTCTGGGGCTATTCGCAGGGTTGTACCTTGCGAAGAACGTAGCAGGTTGATTTCCTCTACTTCATCCTCTGTTTCTGTTCCTGTCACCACAAGGACCACCTCTGTGGGACAGCGTCGTCCTCAAGCTGCCTCACAGGCCATACAGAATGCTGATGACCCTTACCTTTCGAGGGTCACAGTTGTATGTATGTACTGTGACACAGTACTCTGCAGGGGGGAGAGACTTCGTAGTGCTTTTGAGACTATCGTCTCAGAGCACGAGAATATCTGCTCACTACCCAAATAAAACCCACTCTACATCTTCCTCTCTCAGCTCGCCCTTTCTTATCCCTGTGGTTGGTGTCCCCCCCCTTTACCTTCCTTTCCCCTCCTCTCCTAGTGTGTCGTGTATAAAAAACCAAAAAAAATACAAAATATCAAAAATCAAAAAAAAAATAAGGCTCTTTTCAGAGCCGCCTTTCACAGTTAAAAAATAGAAGTGAAAATAAATGAAGCAGGGCCCTTTGTGTTTTTTAGAAGTCGCGGACAGTTCGCGAACATTTAAAAAATTGGGTTGCTACCCCATCACAAACATTGCAATTTTCTCCGGGAAGAAGTGGTGGCTCTGAAAAGAGCCTTTGGGTGGTGTTTGTAAGTTAAAAATTATAAATGCTTAACACCTACTTCAAAATGGTTGTTGTAATTCCAAAAAAGGTTGCAATGCATTTTGTACATTTCTCAGAAAAATCTGATTGCCAGCATAAGTAAGATGGACTCCATCTCTGCGAAAAATGTATGTACTACGAAACATAATATTTTCATTGTGAAAAGAGGACATGCCAAAATCTCTTAGAAAGGCACAAACAGCCTTATTAACATTGCGCCTTGCTTTTTCCATTTGTGGACCAAATGAAGAAGAACAAAGCCACATTTGTCTCTGCACAATCCGTGATAATATCACTTGAGAATTAGGAAACATGTCCATAACCTTCCCAAGTCCTTCTTTCATAGCAAATTGCAAACAAATTCCAGTCACATGCCCTAAACTGTTCACTCCACAATGAATTACAATTATGTCTGGATGTTGCTCTGTCTCCAAAGTAGCACAGAGAGGTAGCAAGTCCAACCACTTCATTCCACGTACTCCATGCCAGTGTACTTCCACATGTGGGAATCCAAGATCTACAGCTACTCCACAGCTTTCTGCATGCACCTTCAACCAATGTATCCACGAATCTCGCAAAATCCAAACAATCTGTTTTCTGAAACACACAGCCATAGCTATCTTTTGTTCTCTCAGCAAAAAGAGTATCTGAGAAACTCTCTCCTGGCACAACACACCCACTAAACTTTCCTGACCAATCCCTTTCAGTGCTTATTCTCATTTGCATGACTTCTGAACCCAAAAATCCCCGGATGTAACTCCCGATGTCCGCGAACTACCGCCATGTCCGCGGACATATCGTAACATGAACAGCCCTTCTACCATTTCCACTACACTCTCTCTGCCATTCCCTCATTGGATGTAGCTAAAAAATCACATGACCATGCACCAATCACATTCAAGACCTCTAGATCTAACTGCATCATCATAGATCAGCACTGCAAATGTACTGTGAATCTCTCTGAGTACAAGTGTCATATCATTGGCAAGCACCATCTACCAGAAATACTGTACAAGTCTCCAAGATTTCTACTTGCAGCTCCATGCATATCCATATGCATGAACACAAACTTCAGGTATGCATATTTTCTGTACAGTAGATGAACACATTTTCAAACAGACTTTTAGCTTGTGTAATCTGTAAAATGAATTTACTGTATTTTTTTCAATATCCTAAAATCAACTATCACTTATAAACCTTTATACTATTTACTTTCTTTATACACACACACTCAAATCATGTTAAACTAACATTTTTATATATTCAAACAAAATTGCATGCAAGCACAATCTATGTTTAAATCTTTAAAAAAATACTTATACAATTTCATATTTTTTTGTTTTTATTTATTTACTTAATTACTTTAATTTAGACATGATATTGAGGCGCTATTACCTAGAACAGCTTACTTACAGAAATAGTAGTATTCACTGGTACATTATAAATTTCACATAGTAAAGATATTTTTTTTTGCTACAGTTAGTCATTCAATACAATTTGTTCATTAAGAACATATCATTATGTACTGAACTGATGCAATGTATCTTATGTAAATAAATTAGTTTAATGGTTTTAAAGAAGGCACTGAGGATTTACAATTAAAAAAATCAATATCTAAATTAAAAACAGCGCTATATACAAACAAAGTTACTCATTTGAAGCTTTTACAATTGCAGTGAAGACCAGTCTACTGAAAAGAAGCAGCCAAATTCGAAGAACAAAGAAGAACTGAGAAGTTACCTGTTAATTTAAGTAAAAAAGTAAGTAGAATATCACCATAATATTTGTATTATTAATCAAACATACTATAACATTAATACAAGCTATTTTGGTGCCTAAAAATAGAGATTGTGTACAATTTTGTCCAAATGTCTTAAACAGCGATTTACAGCCAGAATGGCCCACAAATTCCTATTTTTGGACACACAAATTACCCAACTGAACCGCTACAATTTTCATATTATAGAACAAACAACCGTTTTAATTGAATACATTAGATTTACTATTTGTACTTTTCCACACCACTAGCGTACTTTGTTTTTGTCATCTGAACCCCAGTTTAGTAACACATAAATTCAAGAATACCTATCCCTACTAGTTGTAGTTCCCAATGCACAATCACACACCATTACATACATCTTTATCATTTTACTCAAACACTCATGCACACAGCACACATACATTCCAGAACACCCCAACCCATATCTTCTTTATTTTTTTCAACAGACCCTAAAGAATGCCTACCAAAAGTCAAGTCCGTAGAAAGCAACGCAAATGTAGAGCAAATGAAAATAAAAGTGTCCAACAGAAGCATCCATCTCTAGCAGAATTTGTAACAAAAGTTGAAACAAAACAGCTAATACAGTCATTTAGTGAAACACAAGAATGTTTCAAGTACAAAAACTTTGCCTCCTCTATCAAAATGTAAAACAAACCAAGAAACAATTAACAGAAAATCAGCTATCACTACAGATAAAACTACTTCTTCAAATTTTAATATAGTGCAAAGTAAGCATACCAAGAAAAGCATTTTAGCCAAAATGTACCGTCACAAAGTCCTTCAAAATCTTATAAAAACAGGAGAGAAATCAGGTTCAATGCTTAAAACCTATCGTAGGAAATTAATCTTAGAAGCGTTGATGAACAGTGCAATTCTTCTGAAAAGAAAGTTATTTATTTTACTGTTAAACAAAATGAAACCACTAACAAAACTAATAACTAAATTACAAAAAAGACTTCTCAATAAGCGAAATGTCAACAGAAAGAACTTCTTAAGTATCTGCGGAGGTGAATGGAATCACACTACGAGCACAGAACCATATTTTAATGAAGAAGCGTACAAACAAAAGCAAACAAATACAATTGCCATACATAGCAGTGGTCGAGGTTATGAAAAAGTTAATAATACCATAATGGAACAAGAAGTACTCCGAACAAAAATATGCCCTGAAAACTTAGAGTTACCCCTCCATTCAACTGAATCAGAACGTCTAGTGTACAAATGGCCATGCACGTCAATGTGTAACATTCCCAAACAATGTTTCAAATCTTTACGCCAATTCCTCAATAAATATGTAAAAAGCAAAGACAAAATCAAAATTAAATTACTGCAAAATTTGGATACCTGTCCAGTGCGCAAGTACACAGGACTACAAGGACATTCATTGGCCTGCATTACAGGACCTACTTGTAAATCCACTTTCCATGATATAAAAAGGATATCAACACATCATTCAACTACAAGAAATCTAGTCTATAAACTGTACTATGCTAAAAGTCCTGCTTTAGCACTAGCAAAGTTAAATAACATCCCTCTACATGGTACAGCAAAAGACCTACTTGAAGAAATTCACTATATCCAGAAAAAATATTTTGGAAGTGAAAGCCATTTACAGAATGAAATAGCTTTAAACCAATTAAGCAACAATTCTACACATGGCAACTTTTTGCTAAACACATACAAAAAAGAAATACTAAAATTTAAAAGTACATCAGCTGAAGTACCAAACCATGTATGTGTATGTTGCCGTAGAACTTTTTATAAAAGTAACACAAAAACTGTAGACCTATCATACAAAATAGAAGACAATGAAGATTCTAAATGGTTTGAATTAGCTCTCTACCTTGTAGCAGAAAACAAATATGAAATAACTGAGCCCTTAATACTTTGCAGTTACTGCACTACAAAACTTGACAACAACCAAACTCCTTCACGTGCTATCACAAATAATTTGGAATTATACCAAAACCCCTACAACAACTTAATTTATATGAGAGCATCATAATTCAAACAGTACACCCATTTCAAGCAATAATACGCCTTCAACCAAAAACAGCAAAATTACCTCCTTCTGAATTGGTAAAAGGCATTCGTGGAAAAGTAGTTTATTTACCATTAGATCTAAAAGAAAATGTGCATACTCTAGGAGTGCAACGTCCAATGCAGCAATCTTTAATTATCTTAGTAAATGGAGTACCTACAAAAGACAAAAACATATGGCAACAGCTGGTAGATTTATATAAAGTTAGACAAGCCTTCCAATATCTTAAAGAGAATAATGAATATTACAAAGAAATTAATATTGAAGAAAACTTGAAAGATACAACTGAAATAATTCAAGAAACACAAGAAGCTGGTCAATTTGAGCTACTAGATCCTGCTACAATATCAAATACTTTAGACCATTATACAATTCATCCTTTGCACTGTAATGACACCGTAGAAGATGCACTGGAAACTTACCAAATGCGTCAAACAAAAGGATCACCAATCAGCATATGGGAAAAAAGTATAGAAGCACATGCTTTTCCTCTACTCTTTCCTACTGACAAAGGAGGAAGGTATGATGATAGACCTATTCAAATATCAGCTTCAGAATACCGCTCATTACGGATGTATTCTGAAGATCCCAGATTTAGACAAAATGTGGAATACATATTCCACCTACTCTTTGAAAGTGAACTAGCAACTTTATGTTACGGAGTTGCACACATATTAAAATCAGGATCACACTTTCAAAATATGACAACTACACAATTATTAGAAAAAGTGCAACAAAAGGATGAGGTTTTACAATCAAATATTACAAATCTATTAACAAATATGCGTGGTACTAAAGAGTACTGGTTTCGACGTCATGGAGATGTACGTTGTATGATCAGAATCCTTGGCCCACCCACTTGGTTTGTTACATTAAGTTGTGCAGAATATGCATGGGAAGATTTACATGATTTCCTACGCGTATCAAATAAAAACAAAACAAACATAGATATACTAACACCTGGAGAACTTTGTTCTTTGGATCCTGTTAATGTTTCAAGATATTTTCACCATCGCTTCATTGCTGTGCTACATTTTATTTGTAATAAAACTGTTCCTCCCCTTGGAGAAGTGCAACACTTCTTTTGGAGAAAAGAATACCAAGCCAGAGGAGCACCACATATCCACATGCTTTTATGGATTAAAGATGCTCCTAAATTTGGTCAAGACAGTGATGCCACTGTTTTACAGTTTATTGAAAAATATGTCACTTGTAAAATTCCATCAGAAGCCACAAATAGTGATCTTCATGCATACATTTTACAATTTCAAAGACACAAATGTGGAAAATATTGTCGTCGCAAATACAAAAACAAAGGGAAATACTACACCAAATGCCGATTTGGTTTCCCTAGACCAGTTACAAATGCAGGTCAAGTGAACAACCTCATGTCTTCAGTTAGAAATAGTGTTAAAGGTAAGTCACCTAAAAATACATATTACATAAAAAGAAAAGAAGAAGAAAAATATATCAATGATTATAATGCAATCAATGCCCACTTATGGAATGCAGACATAGATGTGCATTACATTGCAGACAATTCTACTGCAGTTGCACGATATGTCACAGCATACTTAACTAAAGCAGAAAAGACAGAGCTCCAAGACTTCTGGAATGACCTGTCATCAGATAAAACAGTATCTCAGAAATTATACAGCTTGGGCATAAAAATGCTCACCCATAGAGAATGTGGATCATATGAAGCAGCTGATCGTTTAACTGGTACTGCATTGTATGGTAAATCTGAAAATATATTATGGTTAAGTCTTGGTCCAGCTAAATCTAGAAAAAGAGTTCTAAAATCATATGAAGATATAGAAACAATAGCCAAACATGATCCCAACAGCCAAGACATTTTAAAAAACAATTTATTGGACACATACTACCCAAACAGAAGTAATACTTTGGAAAACATGTGTCTATACAACAAAGCCCAAAACTACACATACAAAAATAATATGAAACATGATGAAAAAAAAGGTAAATATAGAGTAACAAACTGTGAAGGCGGCTTAGTTAAACTCACTAAACCAAATTTAATTAATCATATCAAATTGTCATTAAAGACTCCTCAACATAAAGAAGTATATCACATGTCCCTGCTACAACTCTTCAAACCATGGAGAAAAGAAGAACAATTACTAGATAACTATGACTCATATGAGGATGCTTTCAAAGCACATAAAAGCACTATAACTGATGTAAACTTTACACAGTACAAAACAATGTTGCACAATGAACAGCAACACGAAGAAGAACTCCAAGCCCAACTAGATAAGGACACTCCTGACAGTAGTCAACCTTCTGTAACAGGAAGCCAAGAACCACCGGGAGAACCACTAATAATAAATGAGGCAGAATTAGCTATGATAGAAGTAGAAAACACCATGTGTCAGTATGAAGATAAGGAAGACTTAACTATACTACAATCAAAACTAAACAATGAGCAAAGTAGCATTTTTCAAGAAGTAACAAAACAAATTGCACATGGTGTAAAACATGAAAATAAAGAATGTTCCTGCCATAATTATAAACCTATACTACTGTACGTCAGTGGTGAAGCTGGTTCTGGCAAAACATTCCTAATCAAAATCATTAGTAAGTTCCTTCAACAATTGACAAACAACAAACTGTCAGCTGTTGTCACTGCCCCCACAGGTTTAGCTGCCTACAACATAGGTGGTGTTACATTACACCGATTACTACTATTACCAGTAGAACACCAGAACAAATTAGACTATTACAAACTTTCTGCAGAAGCTGCAATGGAATTACGCAGAGTATTGAAACAAATGAAAATGCTACTAATAGATGAAGTGAGCATGGTCTCCAACCTGATGTTAGCTTTGATTCACCTCAGATTACAAGAAGTACTCAAAACAGACTATGAAGAGCTCTTTGCAGGAAAACACATTATTGTTTTTGGAGATCTGCTTCAATTAACACCAGTAAAAGGTGAGCCTATTTTTAAAACATTAGGACACAAACTCTGCCGTAAAACTGTTGGCAGCATTGGAAATGTCAACCTTTGGCAACATTTCCAATACAGAGAATTAACAGAAAACATGCGGCAATCTGCAGATCTCACTTTTGCTAACATTTTAAAAAGTATCAGAGTTGGTATACTTTCTAAAGAAGCAGAAGGAATATTGAAAACCCGGCACATTAATGTACTTTTTGGCGATAATGCATGTGCTACAGATGTTATGGAACAAGTAGCCCACAAAAATGTCAATTGTATGGCCTTAATGCCAACTCTTGCAAGCTGTTTCAAATTCAATGAAATCATGCTAAGTAAAGAAATGCAACCAATCATGGAAATTAGCGCCACAGACAAACTAGATGTACATGGTATGACACTACCCATGTGTGACCAAGCCACAACAAGACTAAATAGTTTAGAAAAATCAATCTCAAACACAGCAGGCTTAGAAAAGATATTAAAATTATCCTTAAATTGCAGAGTAATGCTTAAACGTAACCTTGACGTGGACCAAGGACTAGTTAATGGAGCACTGGGTACAGTTGTTGGCTTTCAAACATACCCAGGCAACAACAAAATTCAGTTTGTCAATATACTCTTTGACAAACTTTCAGAAGTAAAAAGGATAGGACGCTCAACAGCTAGATTCCTTCTCTTCAAAGATATGTATGTACACAGAGAACAATTTTCTCTAACTCTTGCATACGCAGTCACGATTCATAAATCACAAGGTCTTACCCTAGACAAAGCAATGATAGATATTGGTAACACAGTCTTTAAAGAAGGCATGAGCTATGTAGCACTATCACGCTTACGTACACTTGACGGTCTATTTCTAATCAACTTTGATGCAAGTAAAATAAACGCTGATATTCCTTGCATTTTAGAATACAATAGACTTCGCTCATTATACATCCCCCACCTAAACACATATTCTGTTCCACAAAAAGTAAAACGTTATAAAAGAAAAATAAATCAAACAGAAATGCAACAGGATGTCACTGCAAATCCTCCAAAGAGAGTAAAACAAACTAATACTTCATCATGTACCACAAGCAAAAAAGAATCAATTAGGGAAAGTAAACCAAGTACTTCTTTAAAGAAGGAAGACAAACTCCAAAAAAAGCAGTTACATACAGAACTACCTGGACCATTTAAATTCTCAAATATAGTTGGTGTAAGTTGCTACGTAAATGTAACAATGAATATTCTATTTCAATTACCACCAATTGTTGACAACATTTACTTACACAGTTCAGACCCATTGTGTTTGCAAATGTTAGTACTTCACAGAAATGCAGCAAACAATCCTGACAACACGTATAGTGTTTTTGGAATAAGACAACAATTGGACTACTGTGCTGGAATGGTGAAATTCACTATAAATTCACAGGAAGATCCACAAGAATTTCTAATGTACTTACTACAAGTACTGGAAAACAAAAACATACCTATAAATGAAATCTTTCAGATTTCATACATGTGGAAACATACATGCACTCTCTGCAACAATGTGACACAAGAAGAAATCCCCAATGAACCCTTCATATATATATCAATACCAAATTGTGAATCCATCCCATTTCAGCGATTTGTACAAAATGCAAACCATGCAGATTATGCTCTACCTGCAATTCAGATAATCGCTCCACGTTAGTAATACAAACACACAGTAAATACATAACACTAATGCTTCTACGTTACAATGCAGATGGTACCAAAAACAACTGCAAGCTGACTGGATTCACACATGGTCAAATATCACTTGGTAAGAAAACCTTCACAACAATAGGTATAATCTACCACGTAGGAGCCACAACCAATTCAGGGCACTACACTGCATATATAAAAAGAAATGTGGATGGTTTGAATGTAATGATAGTACCATTACTCTAAAACAGAGATTACCAGGAAATCTTACAAACGCTTATTTGATGTTCTTAAAACCAAAATTTGATAACTAAACTGTATTTAAACCCTAAGTAAACTTGTGTTAAAAAAATATAAACTGTTAGAATACTCCAAAAGCTATCTAACTGCTCAAAGATTCTACAACAACTAATCAGATAAATGAATACCACTAAATTAGACCAAAAAAATATACAGTTAGAATACGCCAATTGGTATCTAACTGTCCCAAAATTTAACAATATCCAAATTGATAAATCAATACCACTAAAATATGTAAAAAAATAGACAGTTAGAATACGCCAATTGGTATCTAACTGCTCCAAAATTTTATAATATCAAAACAAATAAATAATATGTTACTGCTCCAAAAAAATACAACAAACCAAAGTATTAAGCATTAGCCAGAAACAACAAGTGAACACTGAAAACAAACAAACAAATAAACTGTAGCATAACAGAAAAAGTTTTTTTTTTAATCCAACATGATTTTAGCAACAAATACAGAAACCGAGCAAATTGCACAGTACTCTGATTTGTAATCTACTAAATATGAGGGTCCAAAAAAAAAAAGTATATTACAATGTAATAAGTCATTACAAAATACTAATACTAACATGCTATTTTCTTTTATCACAGAAATTAACAAGAAAAACATGGACTCCCATTACTAGACCAAACAGTAAGTATACAATGATAAGGAGAACCATAGCAGAATATCACATCCATAGTATCTAATACCTTTGTTCCTTATACATTTCTTTTTCACCCAAAGTTATAAGCAAATATGAATGTGATATGCTGCGGTGGTTGTTGCCAGGGCATACAGACTCTATGCCCTGGCAACAACCATCGCAGCATATCACATCCATAGAGTCAAACATTTCAACTATGGTCTATGGAAACTTTTAATGTCCGCGGACATTATGAGTGTTCTTAGAACACTTTCAACTTGCCAGCGAACAATACGGACAGCGTTTTCAGGACACCCCCTACGAACATTTCAGAACAACGCGATAGTTCTTAGAACACTTTCAACTTGACAACGAACAATACAGACAGTGTCCTCAGGACACCCCCATTTTGTTTATTTGCGAACATTTAAGGACACTGCGAGTGTTCTTAGAACACATTCAACTTGCCAGCGAACAATACGGACTACGCCTTCAGAACACCCCCTACGAACATTCCAGGACACCGCGAGTGTTCTTAGAAACGTCTTCAGAAAACCCCCATTTTGTTTATTTGCAAACATTTCAGGACACCGCGAGTGTTCTTAGAACACATTCAACTTGACAACGAACAATACGGACAGTGTCCTCAGAACACCCCCATTTCGTTTATTTGCGAACATTTCAGGACACCATGAGTGTTCTAAGAACACATTCAACTTGACAGAGAACAATACGGACAGCGTCCTCAGGACACCCCCATTTTGTTTATTTGCGACCATTTCAGGACACTGCGAGTGTTATTAGAACACATTCAACTTGCCACCGAACAATACGGACTACCCCTTCAGGACACCCCCTACGAACATTCCAGGACACCGGCAGTGTTCTTAGCAACGTCTTCAGAACATCTCCATTTTGTTTATTTGCGAACATTTCAGGACACCGCGAGTGTTCTTAGAACACATTCAACTTGACAGAGAACAATACGGACACCGTCCTCAGGACACCCCCATTTTGTTTATTTGCGAACATTTCAGGACACCGCGAGTGTTCTTAGAACACATTCAACTTGACAGAGAACAATACGAACAGCGTCCTCAGGACACCCCCATTTTGTTTATTTGCGAACATTTCAGGACACTGCGAGTGTTCTTAGAACACATTCAACTTGTCAGCCACAACCCCATTCTTATTTGCGAACATTTCAGGACACAGCGAGTGTTCGACAACGTCTTCAGAACACCCCCATTTTGTGTATTTGTGAACAATTCAGGACACCGCGAGTGCTCTTAGAACATATTCAACTTGACAACGAACAATATGAACAGCGTCCTCAGGACACCCCCATTTTGTTTATTTGCGAACATTTCAGGACACTGCGAGTGTTCTTAGAACAGTTTCAGTTTGCTTGCGAACAAAACGGACACATATTGAGTCCTCAGAGCACCCCCCATTCAGTTTATTTAGAACATTTCAGAACACCTGTGATGTCCGCAGACAAATCGAACACAAAAAGAACGTCTAACACATAAAAAATACAACTTTCATCCTATCTCATACACTCCCACCCTCCCCAAACACTCCTACACACCAACACACTCTATTAAATACAAATTTTGAACAAAGTTTCACCGCGCTGTCCGCGGACGACCGCAAATACAAGATGGCGGGCACTACCGAAAATCTGACGCGCTTCACGCTCCACGCCGTCCAATCAGCAAACACGTTGCATGTCCGCGAACATCATGCAAGCTGATTGGCCAATCAGGACACTGTCCGCGGAGCGAACAGGGAAGTCCGTCCGCAGACCGAACACAGATATCACTAATTTTTTGTGACCTACTTTTTGGTCATTTAAAAAAAAACTACTGGACGGATTTTCACCAAATTTGCAAAAGCACACTTTCAGGACCAAGCCGCTGCTCCTGGTCCAAATTTGGTGAAAATCCATCCAGCGGTTTGGGCTGTAGACGCGAGCAAAAATCTTTTTTGGGACCCCCCCTATAACTTTGCCCCCCCCTGGACGAATCCTCACCAAACTTTGCAAAAAAATTCAGAGTGACCCAAATACTTTTTTTGCAAAGTTTGGTGAGGGAAGAGCGAAGTTGTAAGCCGCCCAAAAAGTGCTCTTCCTATGGAAACAGCAACTTAACCATAACTACATGGCCACTACCGTGGCCATGTAATATATATATCTATATATATATATATATATATATATATATATATATATATATATATATATATATATATATATATATACATACAGTCGTGGTCCTACTAGGCCTTGTGGCATTCAGCCGTGAAAGTGCAATGAACAGAAGTGTGGGGAAGGGGATAAGAGGGAGAGAGGAGGAATAAATAAGTGCTAGGGGAGCGCCAGCTCAGTGCGAAAGGGGAGCCAGAAGGAGAGCCTCTGGCTAAGTGCTAGTACAGGCAACTCTCAAGGGTGGTATGTGGAGCTGCCAGCCAGCGGATTAGCAGGGTAGGGAAAGAGGAAAAGAGGTAGAGAAGAGCAAAGTTTGATATGGGATTATGCCGTTATGAAACGCTGCTGTTAACCAGCCACTATATGGTTATTTTAGGATCACCCATATTATGTTTATTGATCTGCAGCAATAATAAGACATTAAGAAATCTATCGAACCACACGCAGCGCTTTCATTGGGATTTAGCACATCTAATAGCTAATCTGGTCCTGCACTGGGATTCACGTGCTAGGTAAGGCATGCATTGTTGGAGAAGCTGCCTCAACCTTGAATAGTGGTCTGATAGGTACAGAGGAGAGCATGGGAACAAAATCTACATATTCTCTACTTGTTTAAAAAACTGTGAAACCTTACTTTTTCATGAAATGCTTTCCAGGATGTCCCTTGATTTTGTTTTTATCCCTTGATTGCAGTGACATAATACCCCGAAATTAGCCAGTCATACATTAGTGCCGGGAGCGGGCTCCAGACACGAATGTATGAATTTTGCAAAAAGAATTGTTTTTGGCAACCTGGGTTATTGGAAGCAAGATCCTGATGGACCACTGGAGAAGAGGGGAAACTGGTGGCAAAGTTATCAGGTCGAACACATAACAACAAGGTTTTCCCAATTATTTTCTTGAGATTTGTACACAATATCTTTGCCTCTGCACAGAGAATATGATTGATCCTCATTCCGGTGTGGTCTTTGTCTTATATATATGCTCTCAGAGAAGATGAAGGAGACAGTGAAGAAGTATTTGCAAAGGAATCTTCAGAATAGACATAGTAGGTAATTTTGATGATGTTAATAAATTGAATACGTAGAGAAATTATGTAAAATGCATTCACATCACTTTCATGTTTGTTAGAATTCGTCACTCTGTGGATGGTATACAGAGAAACACCCACAGAGAGCAATTCACTGGAAGAGGAGCACCAGGTGACACCCTGAGGAAACTGTAACTGTGTGTGAGAATCCAAGATGCACAGGTGATAGTTGGATGTCTTCCTGTTAAGGAACAACACAAGGTATCAGGCAAATTCACATGAAGAAGGAATACTACTTGGAAAAGACTAAAGAGACTAACTTGCATGAGTAGGCAGATGGAATAGAATGGACATAATGGGGATTCGCAATCCTAGTAGTGGGTGTTCCCTGCAAGGGAAAACAGGTACAATTGGTAAGGAGGGTAAAGAAGATAAAGACCAGAAACAAAATAACCCAGAGTAGGGAGTGAGCTTACCGTCCACACAAAGTCGTGAGCTTGGGAGATGAAGACTGTAACTTGGAATGCAGGAGACGGTATCCACAGGTGGTATTAGGAACAACTATCCCGACGGCACTAGGACGCCTATAAACTGGGGTGGCCAGTCTCTAGTCCCAAGTAGCCACCGGACCCGACGACACGTGGAACGCCTAAAGCAATTGTCCGAGCACTTGTGGTACAGTCTTGGGATGGTGAGGTAAATTGAAGACAAGGTGAGTTGTGTACAGAATTCCTGGAGAAACAAAACCAGCAAAAGGGCACAGCAAAGAAGTCCGTTGAGAAATCCTAGTTCGGTATCCAGACGAGTGGAGTAGTACCAGGGGTCAGGCAAAGCAGTCCTTGAGGCAAATCCGTGGTCAATTCAGCGTGTGAGCATATAGGCAAGGGAAGGAAGCAAGATCAATACCAAGGGACGTAGCGAAAGGTCAACAAACCAAAGCAAGACAGAATCAATACCGACGGCAAGGCAGCCAGTCCAAGCAACAGGCAAGTGTCATAAACGGGAAGAATTCGCAAGAGAAAACTGCACTTCCAAAGAGAGCTCAATCAGAAGCGGCGTTCATTTGTTTAGGGCATCTTAAGAAGCCTGAATCACGTGACACGGAATGCCGCATCACGTGACCAAACAGGAAAAGAGGCCTCCAGTATTTGCACGGCAACTGCCATCGGCCTGGAACTTGGAACCGTGCCAGTGCGGAGAGCCGATACGAAACAGGCCGAGGGAAACACCAGATGACCCTGGAGGAATTCAAACGAAAAGGAGCCTGAACATGCAGCGCCCCTGTCGAACGTTAGTTTCTCATGGCGAGTTTGTTAAAGCCATACTTTAGTTTCCTGACAATGTTTTACATTCTATTTGAGTGATTACAGTACAGTTAAGTGAATTGAACTCCATTTCCTGATTGGGGTGTATGACAAATTGCCTTCTGCCCTGCAGGAGTTCAAGGATGAGAAGAGGCTAAAATGCCCACTAAGGCCTCATACTTCTACAAACCAAGAGCCAACACAATCATAAAGGTAAAACAGGCACACTCAAGCGATATACTACCTTCGCCTTTTGTGCTAAGGTGGGCCGGCGGAAAGGCTATACTCTCAAGAGGGGTGTTGATGTGGTTCAGTAGCAACCCAAACAGCCAAGTATTACTGTCCAAAATAAAGGAATGTCCAATCAAAGTTCTATTGACATTAATACACTTTAATTAAATAACCATGCACCATAATAACTAACTAGAAAACCATGAGTAAATTTCCTGGTCTGTTAAACGGATCCTTACTGATGTTCTAAAGTATAGCACCTTTATCGCCTCTAGAAGATCCTGGGGACAATTCCAGCTCTCAGGTTTCTACCACAGGCGTTCTCTGATTACGCTATTGAACGCATGTTCCAGATCTGTTAAGGCCATGTAAATTTATGTTTTCGCTTTCATTGCTTCCACTTTCAGCAAATTCAGTAGAAAAATCTTCAAACTGGATCCCACCCCTTCACAAAACCTATCTGTCTGGGATCCATGTGCCCTACCTCTTTGGCCCAGGTGTGCAAATCCCCTAACAACAGTTTTGCAAAGATCTTTGCCAGAATATCAAGAAGGACAATAGGGCTGTAGTTTTTTAAGTTTCACCCTATCTCTCCTCTTGTATATTGGTACGATCAGTGCAGATCTCCACAAGACTGGGACATCCCTTGCCCTTAGTATTTGCTTAAACTGGATGTCTGCAAAATCTGCCCCAAATTCTGGCACCTCCTTCAAGATGTAATGTGTGAGTCCATCTGGACCGGGGGCCCGAGAGGGTGTTAGTTTATTTATTATGCAGATGAAATCCTCCTTGTCCCATTTTAATCGCCAAATACCAGAACTACTCTTACTTTCTGCCACTCAGTGTGGCTTCACCTGGGCAAACAAAGCTGAGTAATAGGCAATCCATGATGTTTCAGAAACCTGATTGGTCATGACTGCTGATTGAAAATTCCTTTTATAATTTAATAGGTCCCACAGGCCTCGGGTATTGCTTTGGCATACCATTTTCAGCATAGTTTCCGCATCATGTTGGGCTCTCAAGTCCTTCAACCAATTACTCAACCGATTTCTTTCCTGGGATTCATCCTCCCCTTTTAACATCTCAGGAGTTAGACTGCTTATCAATTTGATTTCCAATAAATCACGATCACTAGACCTCATTGCATCCACTTTAAAAGCAATTGCGCATTGCCATACATTCGGAGAGACAAAACAATAGTCCAATATTGCTTTTTGTGTCCCTCTTCCTCATGTCGGGTGAGCTGGTACATCCCCCCTGATCTGCTCATTCAACATCCTTACATTTCTATCTTACACCACTCTCATCCATACAGCAGCAAGCTTTTGAAGTTCTATATTGGGTATACAAGTCCCTAAGGCATCCAAGACATCTCGTATTTATCTCACCAATCATTTCCATTACCTCATTGGTAAATCGCCACTCCCCACATTTCAAAGGGTTCCAGTATAGATTAAATATAATGAGTGCTTCTTTCCTCTCAGTTTCTATTGTCAACATCTGTATATAGGCATTAGGGTTTTGTACTGCCGTCACTGTCAACCCTATCCCCACCTTTATTAGCATTAGTAAACCTGGGTATGGACGCCCTGTTGATCTTTTCATGGCGGGGATCAAATGGCAAATGTAGCCCTCGCACTGGGGTGCTGATCTTATCCAGATCTCAGGGAGGTACAAAATACCATAGGCTCCCAGCCCCATGCTTTTATCATTAAATAGATGGGCGAACCCCCTATTTTTCCAGGAGCCTATTAGTAAATGAATTCTGGTGGCTATGGCTTGGCATTAGTTCTTTGCAGGGGCTGCAAAGGCGCCTTCTAGCCATGACCAATCTTCACTCTGAGCTGATTCCGTTCTGCTTTGCTTTAACAACATTAACACACCTCGTTAGGCGATCGAGCAATCAACCACAACTCTCAGAGGCTCATAAATTCCCTGCCCCTGCTCTGATGTACCTGTTCCACACCACATTTGACCCCATTGTGACTGATGGGGCTCCTCTATCACTTTGACATCTCTTCTTGATTTCTACAAACTCTTCTCTCCAGCAGAACCCTCCCTCAATTCAAAGCCCAGGGGAAGGAAATCATCCGCAGCCTCCATCAGTGCAGTTTTGACCAGATCAGATTGTAAATGTAAAGTAACACAGTCCATCCGTTGTTCATTGACGAATTAGACCACCTCAATGTCCTCTGAATGTATGTATCTTAACTTGGTTGAGTGATGGAATAGTTTAATTACATTTCTTCTATTGAGAATCAAATTGTCATTAGCCTGTAGAAGTCTTTCTGAGGTGATTACAATGTTTTTCTTCGGCATCATCTGGTCCTCTTGCCGATTGATTTGGCACAGTTGGATCGCCTTTGGCTTACCTTTATTGGCCTTGGATTTGTCATATCCTTGCGCCTTTCGTTCCCCCTTGTTTAGTTTTTGCTCCAAAGTCTGGAAGGAGCACTCATGGGTAGGATCTGAGATATCTATCGCCCTTGGGTTCTCCTCTCACTGCATTTGGGTTGTGCTGACCTCTTTTTCCAGGGGTGGGTAGTCATTCATTGAACCCTCTGTCACTGAGGCCTCTTCCGCTCCTTGTAAAATTCCAGTAGATCTGTGAGGTCGAGGTCTCTTTCCATATCTTTCTCTGTAGTTTCTTGAGTCTGTGTTCTCATTCTGCCTTTAGATACAAGCGGTTTTTGCGAGGATCCTCTTTTTTGGAGGTTGATTCTTTTTGGGATATACATCAACATTTTTGTTTCTCGGAGGAGTAGTTAGATTTTGCAAAAAGGCTCTTGAGCCATTAGATTTGATTTTTGGGCCGATTAACTATTCTTAGACTTTTTTGGAGTAAATATGGGAAAGGTTTTGCGGGGCACCATTGTATTCAATGGCTCTCTCATCTCCTTCCCCCGTTGGGTGTCATTCCGATGGGACTAGTAGTCTTCCTCCCACTGGGCCCACCAATCTCTTCTTGAACTTGGGGGTCTTGTTCGGCATTCGTCATATTTCCCCCACTCAGAGGGTTGGCTCGAGAGTCCAGCCCTGGAGTGTCTTCTTGTTGTCTATCCTCTGCCAAATCTACAATTACTTGAATTGACTGTTGTTCTGCTGTCCTTGCTGGTTTCTTCAAGGTTTCCCCTAATTTTTTTCCCCCCGGGAACCCTCAAGTCTGCTTCACCAGACGTACTCTCTTTAAAGTGCTTCCGCATCCACTTACAATCAGCCAACAGCGCTTCCATCAAAGTACTTCTGTCAGTGATCTCTCTTCTGGCCAAATCACTTAACCTGCTCTGCCATTGCGTCAACATTTCTGCCTCCTTATTCAATCTAGCTTCAACCGTGGTTGTAAAAGTCTCTAGAAAAATCATTTTCAAGTGTAACATTGCTGTTAAGTTGGATTGATCTCGTAGTGTTTCATTTAGGGCTTCATACAGTTTAGTGAATGGTGCTAGGGAGATTGATAAAGCCGCCATTATGTTAATTTGTGCAGTGGTCATTTCTTCAGTTGATAGACTGGCCTTTAAGGACTGTCCGGTAGGGTTAGACACAGCCCCTGTGGTCAAATCTTCTATGGACTGGGTAGATTGTGCAGATGTTGATGAGTCCATCACACCCCTTTCTGGTGTTAGCTCTTGATGTTCATGCATTTCACACTTTCCCAACCTATCCTTTGCCCTAATTAGTGTTGTAAGTGAAAGGTCTATAGTCCCTTTCATTGAATCCACTCCTTTATGAGTCACTTTGGGGCTGCCCCAGTCTGCCCTTACAGTCCCCTCTGGATCTTGGCCATACTCCGCAGTTTCGGGTGAAGGCAATCTCCTCCTCTTTTTCAGTCTCAATCTGAGTTCACTTCTTGGGGGTGGCTTCTTATCATTTTAATAGAGGCAATGTTTTTTTTTTAATTCAGCAATATCCAGGTTTAATCTCCCTATCTGGGAGCGCTGTAAAATCGGCTCTGGGTCCTGCGCTGGTTGTTAATTCCCCATAAATAATGATGAAATAGCCCCCACACAGCGCTCTTTTGCTACCACCTCTGAGATCAGTGTACTTGACGCTGATCTTCTATGTTGGGTTAAAAGCTCATCATTGATGACTTCTATCAGACCCCTGACTTTCGGGGCTTGTAAGCATGCCCAAACCCACTCTGGGTTCTACAGTCATTATGTGAACATCCAGTTCACCTATGGAGGCTACCCCTCCGTGCATCAAAGTCACCTCTCCTCCATTCTGGACTGACCTGAGTGTAAAAGAAGTCCAAAATATAGGTGTTGCTGTCATCCCTGTTTCATTTCCTATAAACAACGCTTCTCTTAAAGGAGAGGGGGAAAGAGGGGTGAGGGGGGAGGAATTACCTCAGCATCGCTTCCTGTTGGTAAAGCCGTGGCATCCAGGAGTTTTATTTGTTGTCTAGTCCGTGGTCCTATGCTCAAAATGATGGTAACACGATGAAAGACGTGTCAAATGCTGCTGCCAACTCCAGCTCCAATGTCCCTCGACCCACAGCAACACAGTAACATTCTGCAACACGCTCCATAACCGCTCCGCTCCCTGCAGAGTAGTTATGGGGTAGCTCCTCCTCAGTTTACAATAGGCAAGGGAAAAAGACTCTCAGCAGTCACAGCCTCTATTGTGTGCCACAGTACACGTTGCAACACACTCTGTAGTCAATAGTACCTTATTTGCGGTTATTGGTGGTTCGGCAGCACCGAACCAGACTTCTTGGTGCTGTGCGAGGATTGCAAGAGAGCAAAAGGTAGCAGCAGTGGTTCCTGCTGGTTCAAATGTGTTGAACAGTTCGTGAAACACGCTCCATGCAGTTCAACAGTGAACAACAATAGGGTCCCGGCTGTCTTGGCTCTCAGTGTGCTGTGAGTCCCAATCCAGGGCTCAGGGACTAGATGAGTTATTATTTTATTCTCCCAAACATGGGCCTGGATGGCACACAACTGCAGGGATCCTCCAACATGGTGAGATCCTGGGTACAGCACTAGCTGGCCGAGAGGCAGGCCCTGTTCCAGCAGCAGATGACCCCCAATGGTCAATGGGGATGGGTTAGGGGACAGAGCTTTCTCTGCCTTGGAATACCTGATGCCACCATACAACTGGAGGAATTTAGAGAGGACTGCTCTCTCAGCAGGGTCTAGAGAAATCTTTAGGATGGTTCACGATGAATGTGGATGATTCCAAGAAGTGGTGGTGGACCCCTCCTTTAGAGATAAATGTCCCCAGGTGATTGGATTAAAGCTAGCCTGCTTTAGGGGTCCAATCCTTGCCCTTGAAATGAGCGGACATTGCCCTTCTGATGTCACACCGAAAGTTCTTTGCTCCAAAGGAAGCGGAGGGGACAGGAAAGAGAAAGAGAGGCATGTAGAATAAATATGGTAGAACACTCTGTGCTGAACCCTCTCAGGCTCACCCTAACTCTGCCTAGTCTCCGCTTAATAGGATCCAAGGCCTTTAGAAATGCAGCCCCATGGAGTGACGCCTGACTATCTGTGAATGGGCGTGCCTCTAGGTTTCTGTTCCCACGCCAGCATACTGTGGCTTGGCTGTGCTGGGGGAAGAAGTGTTACCTGCCCTTTACAAAGGAACAAAGAGCGGCAATACTCCAAGGCTAGCCCTGTCAGTGCACAGGGATGGGCCTTGTCTGGGAGGAATACACATAATCCTTTCACAGCTGAACTGGGCCCCAGTACTGTCACATGTTCAAAATCAATTTAATGTGGCTGAGATAACTCTGAAATATGCTGGCCACCATACCTTAACTTAGGTATAGCTTATATTTACAATGTATGTGCCACCAGGACAACATCTTCAGGGTTATGTCGTTTTTGGAACAGAGGTGCATATTTTAAAAGCAGCCCATGCACTGCAGAGACTTTGCTTTAATGAGGGAACCTGTGGCCTCTGAACATGCTCTGTGCCACTGGTAGAGCAGGCACCACGAATCAGGATACTGATTTAGCCAGGCACAAGTCCACACTATGCTTATTGCATGGCGCTTATGAAAGGGGAATCTGAATTAGCCGATTTCCCATTCAGAGATGGATTTACCTGGATCATTTTATTATTTAAGAAAAATACACACCCTTGCCAGATGACAATTCATCACAAGGTCATGCTTCCAGAGAACACTTTTCTGTGGAGCATGACTCCATCCACCCTGTTTCTCCTCTGCCTCGCTCCCCTTTTTGCTGCTGGTGTCCTTCTATCCCCGGGCCCTACCCTATCTTCGTCGCCTCTCCCCACCCTCCCCATGAATTGCTCAACATTGCATTCACATTGATGGGCAGAAATGTGCATGGATACCGTCAATATACTAAAAGGAGGTGGTGTTGGTAATTGAAGTCCATTTTCTTGGGATAAAATTGGGATAGAATGACCTTTTGTGATTGTTGTATGGGGTGCAAAATACAGTACCCTAGTCTCTTCTATAACTCGGATTGTATTTTTAACATCAAAACATTTATTGTTTGTCTACTTTCCATCTTCACATAGAGATTTGCTCTTATCATAAAATGTATGTTGGCAGCATGGATCTTCAATTCAAGTGTTGTTTTCGGGGACACTTAGGAGCTATCACACATCGAGATGTTGCTGCCCCGTTAGTGCTACATTGACCTACAAAACATTGTGGATATGAAATTCATAGCAATCTAGCAGATAAAACCACATCCAGAAAAAGATAATTATTAAATAACAACAAACATAAAGTCTGTGGATCAAAAAATTGAAAGCAATGCAATTTGGTATTTAATACGAATTAAGATTTTTCAGTTTTTCTAGGGTTATTAGTAACTGGTCACACACAACTGATGTTACATTTTTTTCATTGCAAGGGTATTATAATGTACAGAATTAAAGATATCAGTCATTCGAATGTTTATTGTCATTTTGGATAAAATACATAGGTGGGTTCCCAACATCTTAAAAAGCATAATTGCAAGTATTAAAAAAGAGAACCTTGAACCAAAGGAACATTCTTTTTCTTTCTTTCAAAAACATTCCTTATTCACCAATATATACATTATAAAAAATATATCAATGTATTCATTGTGCCTGTGCACAGCAATTTCCTATACTCGTAAAATTGCGTAAACTGGTTATTACTAACATAATGGAGCAAAAGTCTCTAGTAAAGTTCGAGACAAGGCAACAATGCCTAAATCTAATACATAGTGGTGTATACAACTGAAAATATATACAATAGATCAATACTTGACATAGGGCCTCATTACGAGGAGGGCGGTAAGGGGTTAACGGCGCCGGTAAAGGCACCGGAGCCATTAACCCCTTACCGCCCTATTACGAGGTCTCCTTGCAGGACCCAGTAAGGACGCCTGGTAAAGCCAGGCAGCCTTAGCGGGCCCCGCAAGGCGATCAGCATGCTAATAACGGGCCTGTTATTAATCCCCATTTACATTGAGCCCTATGGGGGCTTGAATGGGAATGGGGATGTTCAGGGTCTGGGTTACTTGAATGAGGAATTACCGGGCCCTCCAAGGTCGGAATGGCCCGGTAATTCCTCATTCAAGGAACCCAGACCTGGTACCCGGGAAGGGGGTAGCCATGCCGAAAATATCGGCATGGTTACCTCCTACTGTGTAATGAGGCCCATACAGTTCAAAATACACATTTTCTTAGATTCCTGTAAGCACACTATATGATGTACCAGTGTGATGATTGTACTACTTGTTTAAATGGACACAGAGTGAATCCTAGTGCAGGTCATTACTTATTTAGACTGGACTGGACAAAGAGTGGATCCTTGTGCAAGTCTACATCTAAAAATCCATTTTGTTTTAATGGGTTAACACTTAAAATCCTTATCAACGTATGACAATGGCTCTTGGTCTATCTGTCGTGCAATGTGACGTTTCGGCAACTGCCTGTGACTTGGCTGTTTCCTTCTTCAGGACCTTTCACAATTTCTTTGAGGAGCCCTGCATGTGAACATAATTATTCATTTATATGTTTCTGTGGTGGGTGTAAGTTAATATATCAACAAAGGGTGTATACATGAGAGGAAGGTGGAGATACTAACTGCTACTTCATCTAAGATGGGGACATGGGCGGCTACTTCATCTAGATTCTGGATCGGTGAAATGGTCATAGCTAAACTGGGCGGTACCAACATGTTCAAAGAATGAGATAAAGACACGTGTTATAATGACTCTATAATCACCCACAAGATGGCCCAAACTGGATGGGTACCCAATCATGACTGGGATATCTTGCATAGTTTGGCTTGTTATTCAACATCAGATCAGGAGGAGATGGGAGTTGAATCATTTCAAGGAGACTGTCTCATGGATTGCAGAGGTAGTTGAAATAAAGCACTACAGAGAACTACAGAGGACACAAAGAATGTATATTTCCATGTATCGGTGCTGCTTAAGGGCAAAGAAGGTACAGACTTCATTACAGAGCCTGCAATAGCAGTACTGTAGTTATGGTTAAGTTGCTCAACTCACAGAAAGATAACTTTTTGGGCAGCTTATAACTTTGCGTGCCCCCTAGTCGAAGAATCACTGAACTTTCCAAAAAACTATATGGCCCACTCGGAATGATTCTGTGAAGTGTGGTGTGGTTTCTTCCAGGGGGGGCAAAGCGACAGGGGGGTCCCAATATTGGTGGAAAACCTCATAGAAGCAATGGAAAAATACATTTGCTCATGCCTACTGCCCAACCGCTGGACGGACTTTCACCAAATTTGCGCTAGGAGAGGCAGCTTGGTCCTGAAAGCGTGCTTTTGTAAATTTAGTGTAAATCCAACCAGTACATTTTTTTAAATGGTCAAAAAGTAGGTACACATTAATTGGTGATGTCTGGGTCCGGTGCACGGACTCACTTCCTGATTCAGCGTCTGCGGACATATCTGGACCAATAACAGTGTGGCGTGATGGACATCATGAGCGTCTGCTGATTGCATGGTGAAAAACGTGAGGTGCGTCATATTTTTGTGAACGGTCGCCAAGAAGCATTCACGACAGCCGCCACTGTCCATGGTCAGCGCAGTGAGGAAAAAATGTGGAAAACAAATTTGGGGTTATTTGGTGGTGGAAAGAAGGGCTGGAAAGGGTGTGGAAGTGGAATAAAGTTGATATTGAGCTATTTTTATAGGTGAAAAAAGGGTTGGCAGGTGCTGACGAGTCCGCGGACATCGCCGTGGACAGCTCAGTGAGAAAAAAGTTTGGAAAACACATTTGGGGTTATTTAGTGGTTTAAAGAGAGCCTGGAAAGGGTGGAGGAGTGAAATAAAGTTGTTAGGGAGCTGTGATTATAAGTGAATACAAGTGTTGAAGGTGCCACCGAGTCTGCCAAGTCCGCGGACAAGGTGGTAGTTCACAGACATGCACGTGCTATCTGCGTCTTTTAAGGGGGATCCGCCAATCAAGTTTTGCGAGTCTGGAGGAGTCGTTGAAGTGTACAGGCATACAAGGTAGGAAGTGTTTTCTTTGTTGTGTGTAGTGAAGATGGCTCTGGCTATGCCTGTGAAGAAGCAGAGTGTGTGGATGGTGGGAGATTCCTGGATCCATTAATTGAAGGTTTATAGTGCAGATTGTGGGTTACACTGGGCAACCTCATTACCATTCTGTGAGAGTATTGCTGAATTTAAACGTCCAGATATTATTGTTGTGCATTGTGGAGGCACTGGTTTGGGGTATGTGACTCCAGGATCTTTGCAGGCTGCAATGAAGGATATGTTGAGAAGCCTAATGGAACTGTTTGCATCTGAAAAGATATTTTTTTCTGAAATCAATCAAAGACAAATATTGAGACGTCCAAATTTGCTTTGTCCTCAGGTGGAAGAAGGTAGACAGCTTGTGAATGGAGGTGAATGTGCTTTTTTATATGCTTTAGGAATGGGATCTTTTTCACAATGAAAATATCAAGTTGGATGATGTAAAAATGTTTGGAGGAATTTGACTGATGTCGGAAATTAGATTTTTCTTTTCAATATCCAAAATGCATTGAAACAATTTTTGTGAACTCGTGAAATATGTCATGAAGTATTCTTTTAGTAGTTGTAGTAAATAAAAAATTAAAATAGAAAAAATTAGAAGCCGTTTTTGCAAAAATTTGAAAAAAATGAGTACAGTAGAACATTTATGATTTCAGTATATAAAACCCCCTAAACATGAAAAAAGGCTATTTTAAGAGCCAACATTTTTGAATGAGAAACTATTAAAATTCCCCCAAACCACTCCTGGAATTTTTCAGGTGTTGACAGACTATAGTACCATCCGTGGACCACATAGGCTGAAAAAATTCCTGTGTTTTGTTTTTTAGTTCTATTTTTTAACTAGAAAAGGTGGCTTCTAAAGAAACCCTTTGTTCTGGCTTTTATATTTTGTGGGGGATTTTGTTTTTTGTAGGACAGGCGAGGAGGTAAGTTGGGGGAGGGAAGGGAGGGAAGGGGCATCAACCATATATATGGAGGTGCAGGTGGACAGGGGAAGATGTTGGGTGGGCCTTAAATGTAAGGTAGGGTGCAGTGTTTCTCGTGCTCCTTGACCGAACCCTCGAAAGTACTTTAAAACTGCTCTGCCCTGTAGAACGGTGTGCTGCAGTACATGCAGAGAACTATGATCCTCGAAAGGTAAGGATCAAAGGCCTCCTTTATGGCATGTGAGGCAGCTGGTGGGATCTTCTGCCCCACAGGAGTATGCTGTGTGATGGCAGGAGTGGTTGTGGAAGATGGGGTAGAGGACGTTAACCTGCTTCTCACTGAGAAACAGCCTTTCTGGGAGCACCCATGTGCTTGGACCTGGTGTGGCAGTGCATGGAGGTTGTCCCGAAGGAGTACTAACTGAGCCTTTGGAACCCCCCTCATGGTCTTAAAGAACCACCACATTCATGACTGTGTCCGAGTGCTGGAAGTAGGCACATCCTCTACTTATTCTTCATGCTCTTCGTCATCCTCCTCTGCATCACTTTTAGAAAGAGTGCTTTTTGCAGCTGAAACATTTGGTTCCATTCGGGGAATTGTCACCAAACGTTGGTGAGAGACACACACTGATTGGATGTTTGAAAGTGTGAGGTCTGTCATAGTTTTTCAAAGGGTGGCCATATTGGATAGGCGCATCACAGCATTTGTTGTGCCAGTAAGGGGGAATCAGTAGGGGTTCTCAAGAGTTCAGTAATTACTCTGTTTATGAATAAGTAATATTCACTCTTCTATACAAAGCCCCATCTGTCCCGCTACTGATCCTCGCGGGATTTCCCCCGGTGTAATATCGCTATGGCATTTAGTAGGTTTTTGGGGACACCTAATTCTGTCAAAATCGACCAAAGCCTTGCCCCCTGAACAGTGTCAAAAGCTATTCTCAGGGTGACCTATCCATCACATAACAGTTGGAGCCTGAGGCACTGGTCCATCCTACTGATACCCTTTTGGAACCCCACCTGCAAGTGATTCAGGGCTCCAGCTTCCCTGACGGAGGTCTCTAAATGGGCCAATATGGCCTTAGCAAAAATCTTGACCCCAGCATCAGGAAGGTAGATCGGCCTATAATTGGACGGATGGTTTCTATCCCCCTCCTTGAAGATGGGGACAATAATGGCCTGGGTCCAAGAGGAGGGGGCCTTGGCCAGCAACAAAACTGCATTAAAAATGTAGTCAAGTATGGTATCCAGATTAGTGATTAATTTGCAAAACAAATCAGCTGGGGTCATATCTGGGCCAGGTGCCATACCTTTTTTTTGTGCTCTCCAGTACCAACTTATCCTCCACCTCCCTGTGGAGGATAAGTACATGTCATCTTGCTCTTAGATAAAAATATTCCGATCAGTCACCCCAAATCTCTCTTCTCCACATAAAGGCTCTCATAATGGGCTGCTCAAGTCACCTTGGGAATTGCTCCCTGGATTAGATTCTGCTCCATGGGACGTCCCTTGCTCACCAGTTCCCAAAACTCCTTCATGTTTCTATTTTTTATTACACTAATCAGTAATTCCCATAGGCCCTCCTGGGGTCCAGACTTCTTGGATTTTACAACCCAGGTTTAAATCTTCTGTGCTTCACACAAAAAAGGTTCTATCCCTTCTGTGGTCACCAGTTTGGCCTGCCTTACGAGAATGGCCTTTACTCCACGGCATTCGCTGTCATACAACAGGTTTTTACGGATGGATTGACTCACGAGGGTCTTTGATGGTTTGGGAAAAATCTCTCCCAACGTATTCATTAGATCAACATGAATATCAATAATAGCTTCACCTTTTACGTCCTGGGCAGGAAAAGAATTCATGAGCGATGGGAGGATGGAATTATAGATCACTGGCAAGGCCACCTCCAAATCTATCTTTCTCACAACATTTGTTTAACTGTATAGGACGACCCTTTTGGTCGGTGGAGCATAAATTACAGCATGGAGAATGTAAACTATGTATCATTCTCCGATGATTTATACAAAAGATGCCTTGAGTTACCCTCAATCCTAGGTCCATCCCCGGCATCCACAATAGCAGTAACAGCACCTAAAAATACTAATGACCTTGACGTACTGACCCAAAAGAAGAAGAAATTGATACATACATAATCACACGGCCAACTGATGGTTGAATACCTCAGGGCTGGAGTGATTCCGGAGGGTCTCCAAGTCAAAAATATCCCTTGTGTCTTTTTAGATAATCCAAAGTTCATGAGCACCTTCAGTGGGGTGGCGAATAAATGCTCTCGGGACTGGGTTACACTAGTCATTGAGACAGCTGAGGAAGAATGTAAAAAACAAAAAGAAGATCTATTGGCTTTAGAGAAAAAAATTTATGATGAATCCATGATTCCAGAAACAAAAGCATTTCAGGAAAAAATAGAAGATGAAACGAAAAAATTCAAAACATTCACTTTTGACAAAAAGATCTGGAAGTTAAAAAAAGATATATCCAACTACAAGGAAGAGTCCACCTACCCTTGCCTGAATCCTGGCTTTTTTCAACAACATAATGCTAACCAAGTGGGAGGGAGGGCCCCCCCCACAATAGAAATCGTGGGAATAGATTTGTTACTTTCTCCAACTCATCCAATAGTAGCGATTCGGATTCTGCCACTGCTCAACCCTCTACTAGTCGAGGAGGACCATCGCAGAGAGGTGCCCAGCCTCAGTTTTTTCAGGGACAGGGGAAACGAGGGAAGAACAAACAGTGGGGCAACCGCACGATGCCCACCAAACAGTGGCAACCGCCACAAACCAATTGGTAATACTGATTTTCAATCTCAGTTCACATTGTCTTACTGACACTGAAATTAGCGTTCTGAGTAAGGGATTATCCTTTGTTCCTACAAAAATTGCAGATAAATTCACGACAGAAACGGAAATGAGGAATTTTTTCAGATTAATAAGACTCAAGTATTTCTTCCGCAATCCCAAGGCGGGACCCACTATAGATGATAATACATCAGGATTAAAATCACCCTCATCTTTCACACCTACATCAGCCATGATTTCCCCTGAGATTTTGACCTTCGAAAATAAAGTAATTAGAGAATTGGACTATCTCTTTAAGCAGAAAAATCAGCACAAGGACAACCTTCCTCGTGCAGAACGCAAAGCTTTAAAAGATCTCAAAAATAACACTTCTTTTGTAGTAAAACCTGCTGAAAGGAGGGGGGATTGTGTTGTGGGATACCAATGCATACAACATCGAAATAGAGAAACAACTGGGCAACCAAATCATGAGCCTAATGAACCATGCGTATGATCAGAAATGTATCTGTAGAGATGAACTTAACTTCTTGACTAGACCTAACTCCATCATTCCGGCCTTTTACTTACTACCAAAAATGCACAAGAATGCGACCCACCCACCAGGCCGACCAATTGTTTCAGCAATAGGCTCATTGTTAGAGCCTCTCTCTATCTATGCAGATTCCTTTCTGAGACCTTTTGTGGCCAAGATGAAATCATATATACAAGACACGACAGCTATGATTCACACCATTGCCAGCTTACATCCCGGTGCCAATGACATTCTGGTTACCCTTGATGTAGAATCATTATACACAAATATCCCCCAGGATCATTGTATAGAAGTACTATATCAATATCTTGAGAAAGGGTTGATCTCACAGTGCCTTCAAACTTCATCATTGAATGTGTGAGGTTAGCCTTGACAAAAAACTTCTTTCTTTGTAAAAAAATGTTTTACCAACAAAGAAAAGGTACATCAATGGGGGCCACATTTGCACCGGACTTGGCTAATTTGTATATGGATCATTATGAAACCAACTTCATTTATGCGACGACCAATCCGTTCCATGAGCACATCAGCTCATGGCACTGCTATATTGATGATGTCTTCATGCTATGGCATGGGAGCCGAGATGCACTTGATCAGTTTCTTATGTGGCTCAATAGACAAACTCCAACCATAAAATTTACCATGTCTTTTAGTAGTGAAAGTATAGCCTTTCTTGATCTGACAATTTTCAAAAAGGATAATCTTCTTGGCACCACACTTTTAAAAAAAACCCACAGACAAGAACACGTTACTACTTTTCAGTAGCTTCCATCCGTCTAGCCTACGGGAAAACTTACCTTATGGACAATTCCTAAGAATACGGCGGAACTGTAGTGAAATTGCTGATTTTAAAACTAACAGTCAGGAACTGAGCGAAAAAGTACGACATAGACAATACCCCCGGAAGATTATTAAGAAATCTCTGAAAAGAGCACGTAGTGCCAATCGTGAGGTCATCCTGCAAAAATACAAAAAACCTAAAGATGAGAGAATCACATGTGTTTCTTCCTTTTCCCCCCTAAGCAATGATCTAAGGAGGGTATCACTAAAAAACTGGAAAATTGTTCATACTGAAGATTTCCGACCGAATTACCCAAGATTTGCCTTCAAACGAATGCCAAATCTTCGAGATAAACTAGTGCACACCTATCCGACTAACAATAATGAGACACCAACTCAGCCCACACTATGGGGCCTACCGCCAGTAAGTGGACATTATGCATGCGGACAATGCTCAGTCTGCCACTTAACCAAAAACCTTAAACAAATCAACCTTAATGGCCGGATGTGGAAATATCGATCCTTTTCAAACTGCTTGACCAAATGGGTGATTTACGGGATCAGATGCCCTTGTGGGCTAATATATGTGGGTAAAACCATTAGGCCCGTAAAAGTGTGAATTTGCGAACATCGTTCAGCCATCAGAAACGGTACCCCTGACAAACTGCTTGTGGCCCACTATGCAGAGGCTAAACACACGTGTGAAGATATGTTCTGGTTTGTCATTCAAACTACTAAAGCCCACCCACGAGGTGGCAATAGGGATTTGTCCCTCAAAAAACTGGAACAAAAATGGATTTACAATCTAAAAACAGCCCAATCCGGCTTAAACATTTCCGTGGAATGGAATTTGTTTATCCACTAATGGCTGATACACACACCAAAGTCATAGCTGACTTAGACTTGTTCCACACATGACATCTCGATGAATATTTTATGCACGACCCGAGATGGTAGACACCAATAGTGTAGGGTAACACTACGTCAGATATCATTATCCAACAATAGATGATTATTGTATAGCATCTATCGATGTGTTTTTTTTTTTTTATATAGATGGGCCCCCACTAAGCGAGGCGTTGTTTCTTTATAATCGAGGTTACCAAGAACAATTAATGACATTTGATAATTACAATACAGACACAACACACAGTGGTAGCCGTATAAGTAATCATTTGAGGGCTTTCTTGCCCTCACAGGGATCACATTGCCGCCTTGTGTTTGCAATCAACACATTTATTCACTCAAAGATGGCCCCCCCTCTTGACCACAGGGGCCTATAGAACTATACTGGCAGTCCTTCTTTGAGGTTTATAACCTCAGACTATCAGGTTAGTCCACTTTCTATTTCGACATCACTGGGCTCTGATAGAAGTGTGCAGGCAGTCCCTCCTTGAGGTACATGTTATTGAAGCTGTGCCCTGCAGCGGTAGTTTTTCACCGCGTGAACTGACACATAAGGTAAGCTTCTTTTGATTTTATGACACACACGGCTACCCGACAAATAACTAGTGTGCTGACCGTCTCCTTTGGCTCTTTCTGCCCCCATGCAGGACTTGATTCCCTGGTCTGGTTGACAATGCGAGCTGAGACTTAAAAATAACGAAAATAGGAGAAAAAAAGCAAGATAGCGTTTGGGACATTCTTTGTCAAGTAAGTGCTGAGTGTATGTAACCTCCACACTTTTTAAATTAAACTAGCACAGAACTGAGATATTCCTTATCCTTTATAGATTCCATGATGCATTATGGGACATGTAGTGCCCAAATGATTACATAACCTATGCTCACGATCAACACGCCGTGCGGGAACTTATAATTGAATTGAGGTCCACGCCAAACGGTAAATATTTAACTTTGACATACCGTATCGTGATTAGTATCCCTTGAAAATCGTATTATTGATTGACGAAAAACATGTATTGATCTACAGCTGTTACTATTTGGACGGACTTGTCGGCCGCCATTATAAGGTTGACGAGTGCAATCGCCTCACTCATCACACCAAAAGAAATCACCATAAGGTTAGCGAATTGGCTACTTCTCTGTATTACACTCACATCACAGATACAAAGGTTTTTACTGGTATTGAGTAAATCTTATATTTGCTTCAATTTTTTATTCACTGTATAGGCGACTACACTGCTACATATGCGTCATGGTGACAGTGTAACCGCCCTCTTAACTCACTGCGTCCTGAAGACGAGTCCTGGGACACTACTGACGAGCCTTTGACTGCAACAGTGCTGCCCTTTGCCCCAGAAACACATCAGATTGTAGACGCCATTATACCATATTTGTGTATAATAGTTATGTGATTCAGTCACACTATTACTAACATCACGCTAAATAACCAATGTTGATAGATTGTAAACATTGTGATGTGAACTACAGCCATAAGTGTGAAGTGTTGTTTTCTCTCCATCTTGTCCATTACGGCTTTTGTAAATGATGAACACTGTATATGGCTTTTTATGTTGTTTTTACTGTTATGTTTGGAGTAAATATTGATTAAAATATGTTTAAGATAACTTTTTGACCGTGGTGGTAGACAGAATTGTATGAAAATTCCACTGTGAGGATAATTTCTGATAAGTAGCCTTCCCCTTGGGTGTGTTAGAGGTGGGTAGCTAGTGGTTAATGTACTTGCTTGTTTCTATGGGAATAGGGACTTACATTCTACCAGGGCCTGACTTCCCAGGCCACTGGTCTTGGAATCTCCTGGTGGCACCGGGAAAACAGGCACTGGTAAAATATTAAGAGTCCAGCGGCAACCTGCCGCTAGCACTGGCAGGGTTAACGCCGGACTCGTAATGAGGCCCACTGTGTATGGATCTTAGCCTCAGTTTAAAAGCCCTCACAATCTTCACATAGACTTTGAATGGGTTGGTTATTTGGATTCCTATTCCAAGCCAGGGGAGGGAACTCTTTAAAGGTTTTTCTGCCATTTTACTCGCTGCTCTGCTCCTGCCTTGCCTCCTGGCTGTCACCTGCACATAAGTTCATTTGGGGGTTTCTGGTTTTGAAAGTTCATCACAAGGGACAAACCTCTAGTATGTTACCACAAATACAAAATCTTTAGTTCTTTGGTCAGGTGCAAGTAAGTATTTCTCTCTTTAAATGCTGCAGCCTTAGGGGAGGGAGAACACCATTCACCCTCACAAACACTACTGCTGGAAGCCGGGTGCCTGGGGGAAGTTAGATTTTTCCTTTGAACATCCAAACTTGTTGACAACAGGGTCTCTCTGTATGTACTAGTGTTTACTCATAGCATGTCCTTTTCTTGAATCCCAGAAAGACATTCCAGAAACCTGATGCTTCTTGGGAGATGAAGTCCCGATGGGAGATGAAGTCCTGAATACTATGTTTTCATTGGCACCTGGTGTTTACTAAATAGTTGCTCACTCAAAGGGTTTGGGAAATGTTCACAGCTAATCCTCTAAGCCCTACTTTCCTGCAGACCCGAGGCATTCGATGTTGGCGCAGTGACCTTGTCACACCATATATATTTATGTTTGTGAAATATATCTGTGAGAAACGGGATGCATGCTTGAATTACTAAGCACATAGTGCACGCTGGGTTTGGTGCTCATTTCATTTTAACATTACTCATCCAACATTAACATTTTGTAACATTGAAGCATATCGGACAACCCAAGTATTTTGATGTGAGGATAAAATGGCCAAACATCTGTGATTCCATGAGGGTCCAAGAAGTTCTTGAAGGTAATGTTTCTATTCTCCACACAAAACTGTATCTGGGTCTCATGGTAAGTATGGCTGTGCACATACTCAGTTCACAATGCACAGAAATCCTAAGACAAATGTATATTTATAGGATGGTTATTGCAGGTTTTGACAATTGATCACTAAAAAGAGTGCAATGTTTTTATTATGACTGCAGTATAATAATCAATAGACATGAACATTGTAAAAGTTTATAAGAGCCAGTTTGTAATGTTAGTACAATTAAATAATGTTGTTCTTTTACATAGCTTCCTTTTCTAAAATTGCACACCATTTTGTCTCTGGAAATATCCTTCCTTCTTTGAATGGGTATTCCATAGATTCAAATAATTGATTTGTTTCTTCTGTGACCACCAAGGCAGGGTTTATTGCATGCTTGCCCATGATGTTTGGAAGTGTGGCAGAACCTGCACGTTCACTACATTATGCACAAAAACTATGATTAGCAAACATAAAAAATAAAAAACACTGCAGCCTGGCCCTCTGATTCCTTTCAAGGTCTATCTGGCCCCCAATAAGCCCTCTGTGCACCCCTGTGACAGAATGCCATCTTGTTTGATTTCATTCACATAAAATGATGCAGGTAATTCTGTGTCTGATTGGGAGGCGTGCTAATCAGGCCCCCCTTTCAAAATGATCCATGCCAACATTTTAATGCACACAGGTGCCTTGCTGACTCTAATCCAGTGACATGCTAGCACCAGCTCAGCTGTGGAACAGAGCAGGTTCAAAGGTCGTTTGTGCATCAGTGACAGCTGCTGGGACAAAAAGTCACTGCAGGGAGAGGTATACATTTAAATGCTGGACCACTGCTCTATATTATAAAAATGATATGCATCAATTAGTCTAGCAGAAGGTAAATCTCTAAATATAAGCCATGCTTGATTATGGCATGGGTATTGATAAAGAGCACACAATTATAAAACCCCAACTATTTGATATCATACCAGTGTCAACTCTATGAACATTGCTTAACCATGACAGGAATGATGTTTATTTGTGTCTACGCTGAATGTATTATCTGCTGCCTTGTAAAACAATAGCCAGGATGCTCCCTAATTTGAGTATCTAGATGCGAGGGACACACCAGCCCCCGGGGAATATAAACATCTCACAGGAAATTGCCTGGGAACACTGCTTCACACGCAGTACAGACATGAACAGCCAAACTCACACGGGGGGTGGGGGGATATTCTGATCACTGGAATGCCTCTAAAGCCAGCAGGCATGGGAAGGTGTTTGGTGTAGAGTAGCCAGAGAGGGGAGGTAGGCCAGGGGAAGGGCCCCACCATCGTGGTTTCTTTTAGAGTTATCGTCCCTTTCCTGGCCCCTCCCTTTCCTACAAGCCAGGCACTCTGGATGTGATGTCATGTGGCAAAAGGCGCTTGTATTAACAACAGGGATTGGACCCCTTACAGCAGGCTTGCTTTGGATATATTCTCTTTGGCATACAGCCTATAAAGTGAGAGGGGTACTGACTCATTCTTTGAGTCAATGCTGGATTTTAAGATAACAAGAAGAATACAGCTTTGAACTTTTGTTGGGAGTGGGCGTCATTCCAAAGTCCTCTACCAAGACAGTTGTATGCTGTGCACTGGAACCAGGATCATGTCACTGGAGGTGAAGGACCCACTGTAAGTGCCAGCTAAGCCATCAGGATTCACCTTGCCCTGGAACAACCTACCTGGGAGTCCAAGAAACCCAGAAGCCCGAGAGCAGCTGGAATCCTGGTTCACTACTTTGAGCCATTTCCGAGCCACTTTGGCGTTGCTTGTCATCCTTCAAGCTGACACAGTTCCTGCATTGCTGCTTCTCACACTTCAAAAACCTTGAGCTGCTTACTTGCATATTTAAGCTCTCTTGATGACATCCCTCAACAGTGAAGATCACAGACACCTTGACGTGAGCGCCAGCTCACCTCAATGGAAGCACCTGACTCGCTACATTTCGAGGAATGCATCACCTAAAAGAACCTTGTCTTGACATGACTCAACTACTGAACCCTACCCACTGGAAGCCAGTCACTAGCCAACTCGACCCAGGGAAGCACTTTTTCGACTTGAATCGACCACCGTCTCTAACCTGTTAGGACCCATTGACTTGCACCACCATCTTGATGCTGATTCAACGCTGACTCGCCACTGGATCAACACAAGTTGCCTGCTTCCACACGAGCTTGACCGCATGAAAAAGTCTGGCTTGACTCTGTTGAGCTCCCAAGAAAAAGAAATAAGGTACTTTGAAGAGGCCCAGTCGCCCAGGTCTATTTTTGGGAGCACAGTGACTTTTAAGCCACTTTCTCTAACTTGTTTTTATGAGACATTTTCTTGAATGACATGGTGACAATTGTGTGCATGGACATCCTTGAATATCTCCACAGAGTGGTATTCCACAACAGCTTGCATATTCTGTGTTTCTTTATGAGGGTGGGCTTTTGCTTGTGTTTTTAATTAGTTGTTTGCTTTTTTAATTAAAACTATATGTTTCTATAGAAACTTGAATGGATATTATTTTATGTTTGCACTACTGTATTTAAGTGGTTTGGGTTGCTACTGCTCCCCCCACACATGCCCCCTGAAGAATAAAGACTACTCTCAGCCAACGTTTTTGAAAGCCTGAAGTCCTCGTGAGATGACCCAAGTACGAGCCGGGGTCGCAAATAGGTAATCACTTTCCATGGGATGTCTCAGCTCCAGCCCCAGCTGAGTCAGAGCACAGGCGGCCCAGAGTTCTGCATTCACCCCCTCAGAGATTCTGCATGCCTGTGTTCTTGAAACTTCTAACCAGTGAAATAAAGCAGGTCTGCAGGCACTTCAGGTCAGTTACAGGAGCCCCTGACCACCAAACATCTCAAGGACCCCCGTGGGTCTGGGAACTGCCTTGTGCTCTTCATCACAGGCCTTTTCCATCATGTCTGACAGCAACACTGAAGAGCATTGAGGCCCGCTGTCTGCCTCCATCGCCTCGCCTGATTGGCTTAAGGTTTACCCTTCCACCTGGAAGGCCCGGGGGCCAGCTGCCGATCGCAGGCCCCCACCCAAGGGCCTCACCTAAGGGCAGTGCTAATCCTCTCTGTCCCTGTGCGGCCATGAGTGGGCCCACCCCATCAGCATCTCCATGTTGGTTTGGTGCTCCTCACACTGTCCACAACATACCGGGTAAGCCGTTCCACGCCCACTTGTATCACAATTCAACATGATCCACTGGCACCTATCTCTCACTGTGTATTTAGTATAGTGTCCATGCATTGAACCTGCAAAAAACAAATCTGCTTGGTGCTTACACTAAGCCTTAGCGCCTCTCCTGACTGTATCACGCCTGCATGGTCATTCCCTCTTCTCAGCCACCATGATCCTGAACTTTGTCTTGACATCTGCATCATCTGCATTCCTCAGTCCGAGTCCTCAGACCTTGTAACCATTAAATGCCTGCCTTTTATCTTGATGACCCACTGACACTACCTGCAGTCTGTTGTATTAAATTGTCTGCCACTTCAACTGGCTAGAAAATTGCTGTACTCTCAACTTGTTACATTACACCCGGCCTCTCGGGGACCATTGTTTTATGTTACCCTCTTCACCACTGTAATCCCTACACCCACCTTTAATCTAAACCTCTTGTGCCTAGAACCTGTATAGTATATGTTTCATGCTGCATTCTGGTGCTGTATTTTAAAATTAAATCTAGATATTGCAAACTCTAATTTCTGCACCATTAGATCCATGTATCCGCAGTGCTTCAAACTCGCACATGGATCGCTCTCTGCTGCTGCCAGTTGTGCTTTTACATCTGTGTATCCCCCATTTTGTGCTGTACTTAGTTCCCTGAGATAAAATCGGATTTAGATGTGCTTTTAAATCCGTTCATCCCCATTTTGTGCTGTACTTAGTGCTCCGTGGTAAAATCGAATTTAGTTGTGCTTTTACATCTGTGCATCCTCCTGCCTCGCTTGGCTGCTAGGCCGCCTGGTTAGTTTGCTTGTTTATTGTGCAGCCTCTGCAACTATCCATTTTTCCTCCACCTCAATGCCACTCTCCATCTCTCCTATCTTTTCTAACTGCTACACTATCATCTATCGCTCTTCTCTCAAGAAGTCTGGAAGAAAAATGTTTTTAAAAGTTCTTTTGGTCTCTAATCCTGGCCTACCTATTATTGACACCTACGTTAGTGCTACTTCCAGACAGAATATCACTGATATCCTCTTCTCTGTCCCCTCACCAGATCTTTGAACATCCCACCTGATCTCTCCACTCTCCCCTTTTTCGTCTTCACCCATTAATCGAGGCACTAGATGGGAAGTATGTTAGGCAAAGTTTGAATGCAGTACACTCCGGGAACAATACAAACAACTATGACTACAGGTATATGCAACCCAACCTTTTGTATAAGCTTGTACTACACAGTTTTGGTAGCATGTTGAGCAGCCAGGCTTATCTCAAGAGGGGAAATGTGAGCTGTAGTGGAGTTACACAAAGATTCACAGTTACAGGTATTCAAATAAACTCTTACACTCAAGGTTTCTTGCATAAACAATTATTAATTTATTTATCAGTCAGTTATAAAGCCTTCTTTATAAGGGAGCAATATACCAGTAACATACAAATACACTTCAATACTGTACACTCTGAGTTTCTGAATCAGACGAGACCCCTTTGGGATGGCCCACAGACACAACCTACACCCACAGGTGACTTCAATGACAAGGGTGCTGGGGATATTAATATCTTACTGTTGGCATTCAGAACACTCTTAAAAAAGTTGTTAAAAGGCAAAGGTTATTAGAACACAAGAAATGACAAATATTCATAAGCAGGGCAAATACTTTCAGATATCAGTTAGACGAGTCATTCAATTCAATAGGCTAAGCCAAAGTCAATAGGCAAAAGTCTTTGAATAGGATGCAGCACTTCAGGTAAGTAAATGGAAAAGTATTTGCACAAGTTCTTTGGAGTTTTTGATGAAAAGAAGAATAAAATGTAGGGCCACAAGCTGATGAGACTTGTGAGTTGTGGAAGTTACAAGCACTTCTACCGTAAGAGGTAAGTTCTCTTTGACTTATTTTACAGTACCTTGGTAAAGAAGAAAAGTATGCAGCTGATGACCTCTGTTCCTATGCAGCTCTGCAGTTCTCACTGTTCCTGGGCCTCAGTTGTGGGGACAAGAGGGAGGATGTCGGGGGACTCATGCACTAAACTGGGACTGTCAAAACTGTCAACTGGCAAACTTCACTTTCAGTGGCTGTTTCACGTTTCAGCCCCTTGCGTTACAGCAAATAGCAATAAGCATGGTTCCTGGCTGTCAAGGTGAACTGTCCTTGCTTCTGGGGACCCACACTCTGCTGAGGGGGCTCAGGCTTGGTCAGTTCTGCTTCATTGGAGTCCGGAGGATCTTCCAAAAGCTTTAGGCCAGCTTAAAAGTAACGCACACAATCTGATGTCTCTCTCCCTGGCTATACGGTTTCCTGCAGCAACTCTGAGGAAATTCAACCAGCTCCGAGATGGGTGTCCTGGTGGCTTACTTTGGAGTTGATTGGTGCCACCAACTCAAAGGGAGAAGTTGTCCTTGCAGAGGCTTCTCTGTTGATGCAAACTTGGCAAGTAGTCACTGCAGCAGGGCTTCACTGGGCAAATTAACGGTCGAGGAGTTGAAACAGGCGTCCTCTTCAAGCTCTTCTTCGGTTCCTTCGTCCAGTGGTCGACTCTGCCTTCCAAGCCAAAAGACTCGCCTTTTATTCAGTTCTCTTCCATTCATTCCAGCTTAGCTGTCACTCACCTAGCAGGGTGGCTGTCCTTGCCGGACAGTCAGCCAGCCAATCACCACAGAGTGCATTTGGGTCACCTAGGAGACCAAGCACAGAGAGTTTCGGGCAGCTCCCTCACTTCCTGCCTACCCCAGACACTCGGGCGCCAGAGGCGGGTTTCTCCGGGAACATGAACAAAGAGACCAAACCTGGTTTGGCGTGCAGAGAAACTCTCTAGAAGAACCTTCACACAAAGACCTGGCAAAAAAAAAAGACCGGCACCATGTTAGCAAAGATGGCTGTACGCAATTTTGAAAAAGATGGCTCCTGCGGTTACTTTACCGGAGCTGCGAATTGTTGCAGTAAATGCAAACCAAGGTAGTTCAAAAACAAATCCTCTGCCACTAGCCAGTCAATTGAGGAAAGGGTAACATAAATAATGTTACATGAGCATTTAGACACATGTTACATGAGCATTTAGACACAGGGGATACTAAGTAACCCCTCCAGCACTCTAGTGTAAGATAGGGTGTGCTGGGTCTAGCACGTACAATGCTAAGTAAAGTCAATTTCACTTTAATGCTGTAGGAAACAGTAGTTGATCCCAGAGAAGGTATTTAAACCTTGGGAAGTCAAAAGACTTCTCTGTGCCACTGCACTGAAGGTGCTTTGGGACACAATTGGAAAAGATGATGCCTATGGAGTTGGTTAGACTGAATAACCAAAAGAAACACAGTGTATACAATCCCATTAAAATACATGAGAGAGTGGGAAAAGGGTATCACTCTCTCCAGGTTAAAAAATCAAGTCCTCAAAATCCAGCAAGGTTGCTGGGGGTCTCTAAGTTGGAGGGAATTAACACATTTTTGAGAATTCTCCCTAACAAAGTACTCTTGGCACACTTCTCATCCTCTAGGTGCATCATTAATGTCCATCACAAGGGCACTGCCATGACCAAGGGTCCTTAACCCAATCTTTTTCTGTTTGACCAGTGCCTGCCGGCCCTCATCAACTTCCTACCTTCTCCCTCTACTGCTCTTTCCTCTCTCTCTGCACCTCCTTCACCACTTCCGATGGGTGTACCACCTCCCTGTACCCTTCATCAGAAATTCTTCAAATGTGGTGACTTAACCACTCTGAACGCTCAATTTGCTGTCAAACATTCTCTAAACATCTGCCTCCTTCTTGAAGACTTTGATCTTACCGTTCTCGCTCTCATTGAGATGTGGTTCAATGCCAGCTCAGTCACTGCTTTTGACTCCCTTCTCCATGATGGCTATGATATCCTCGCCAAGCCTTGGCCCAACTGATCTGGTGGTGGAGTAGCCCTGATTTTCCCTGAGTGGGTCCCTACCTCTCTCATACCCACTGAGCCCTATGCCTCCTTTGAAAGTCTTGTCTGCATGATTGGTGTCTCTCTGACCTTGCCACTATTTATAGGCCCCCTGGCCCTGTGTCTATCTTCCTTTCAGAATGGGCTGACTTCACCTCATCTCTTCTGACCTCTACCTCTAAACTCCTCCTCTTTGGAGACTTCAACATCCTCCTTGACTCCACTGTTCCTGCCTCTTCACTCTTCCATGATCTCTGTACCTCACTCTCACTCACTATTCTATCCTCTGGCCCTACCCACTCTGCCAGACACACTCATGATGGATTCATCCCCGCTGATCTCCTGTTCTCTAACCTCCTGACTACCCCTCTCTCCTGGTCTCACCACTCTCTCCTCTCTTCTGACCTGGGACCTCTCGGCCCCCTGGCCAAGCCTCAACCAGCATTGCCAGCCTCCTGCACAGTGATCTGACTGATGAAACGAGTGTCAGCTGCTGCGTCTGCCTCCATCTTCATCCCTTTTCCTCCCCTGGCCTCTCTTCCACCCCCCACCCACTCTCTCTTTCTTTTCACCTCTCACAACGGATGAGATCTCTAGAGTAGTTGTTACGCTCACCTGGTATCCACAGGGACGCCATCCAGCCGGGTTACTCGCTGGTATACTTCTCAGTTTTTCCCAGGTGTGGTCTGCAGGGAAGGTTCTGCCTGAAAATACAGGAGGACTGTGTTCAAGACTGACTGACCGGGGTAAGTATCCTCCCTCCATCCCCGTATGATTTCAGCCCCTCTGGGGCCCTCTCCTCACCTTGTGGTAGAGTTAGGCGTGCTCTCCATCCTGCCTTCTTTGCAGGGGCGCGTTGTCTTTCGTGGGCATGTGCGGTCCAGTTACTTCACTGACGCCGGCCCTTTTGATATTGTTCAGGTAGGTCTTATTGCTGTTCTTTAGTATTGTTGCTATCCTGCATGCCTTTCTTTGTTTAAATGTCTCTTTTTCTCCCTTAGGTATGCGGAGCTTCAGCGCGGCAAACTGGCTTGGTTGAGCCCAGTTGGTAAATGATGGCGCATTAAGAGCGCTATGATGCGGTAAGTAAGCGCTATATGCAGAGCTGCAAAGTCTTGCCTTTGCTAACCTGTGTTTTCCTTCCTTGTAGGTCACGGTGTTCTTCAGTGCGAGTGGAATGTCCGGAGTGGTGCCAGCCGAGAGGCGACCAGCTAGGTAAGCCTTTTGAGCAGTTCGTAATTTGCAATGTCTCTACTGCTTTCTTTAATGTTGCCTCTATCTTCCTCTTTCAGATTGTTCTGTCCGGGAGGCGTGCAGATTCGAGGAAGCTGTTCTCAGGAGCTGTGAGTGGCTAAATATGAAGACTGCAGGTAAAATGCTGCTGGTAATGATGTTCCTTTTGTCTCCTTGCAGGTTCTGCTTCTCCGAGGTTCGGGGGAATAGCTGGACACGGTGAGCGTCACGTTCCAAACTGCAAAGTAACGCAAAGCGTGTTGTCTTGCTCGGGTGTGGTTTAAATAGCCCCAACAAAATAGTCCAGGTAAAGTAGTCCCTAGGCTACCACACCCAAAACACTAGACTGCATAGCTTGGTTCGTATGAACCAAGCTATGTGGATGCCTCCATGTTGGCTGACAACACAATAAAGCAGTTCCCAAGCACATTGTTTTTCATGGTGTATGAGCCTGGCCCCAGGAGGGCTTTTGAAGAGGATGCCAGGCTCTAGAGGCCGAAGCCCTGACTCCACCTGGCCAATGGGTTTGCCAGAGGGGGTTTTGGGCGAGGGTCGTGACAGTAGTCTGCTCTATGAAGGTCTCATCCAAACAGGTTTCTCCCTGCTCTTCCAGAACCATTAAGAACAACATCTCCTCCCTCGCTACAACTCTTTTTGACTTCTGCAACCATTCCTTAGCATATGCCCTTTCCCTTCTTCTTTCAAGCACTCCATTGGGCACCCCCTCCTAAAAAAAATTCAGCCAAACCCTTGCTTCCAGCAAGTATCTCTACTACATACTTCTTTGGGAAATTCCTGAAGAAGTTGATTTTCCCCCAACTGACCCAACACACTGAGCATGTTGGTTGTTTACACAGCCCTCAATCTGGATTCTGATCATCCAGACGCAGGGAAACTGCTCTCCTGAACACCTGTTAAGACCTGCTCACAAATCTTGAATCTAACACTCATTCTCCTTGACATCTCTTCTGCCTTTGACATGGTCAACCATTCTATCCTCATAAAGTGGCTACAAGATACTCTTGGTATCTCAGCCCAGGCACTGGACTGGTTGACCTCCTTCCTCACTGACCGCCCCTCCCAGGTGCTCCTGGGCTCCTTCTCCTCCTCCACCACTCACTCTACATGTGGTGTTCCCCAGGGCTCTATCTTCTCGCCTTGGCTTTTCAACATATATCTTGCTAACCTGATATTTGCCTTCTCTCCACATTTACAGTGTTACGCAGATGACACCCAACTCTTCTTTAAGCTTCCCTCTTCCTCCTCCTCTTCCTCCTCTATCATCCCTGACTGCCTGTCTGCTATCCAGTCTTGGTGCTCCTCCAATGATCTCTGTCTTAATGCCAGCAAGACCAAGATCCTTCCTATCGGGACACCTGCTCCCCATTTCCCTCCTACACTCTGTCCTCCCTCTCCTTCCACTGAGGTCAAAACCCTTGGGTTCATGTTCGACTCCTGTCTCTCCTTTACTCCTCACGTCTTGGACCTTGACAAGAAGGCCCATTTTCAACTTCACCTCCTTAGAGGAATTCTCTCTTACCTCACTTTCCCCCCGAAGCTTAATGTCTCTAGAGCACTGGTCCTCTCCAGGCTAGATTACTGTAACAGCCTCTTCTTCAACCTGCCTCTTTCTTACCTCCGCCCTCTTCAGCTGATCCAGAACAGGGCTGTGAGACTTATCCTTGGCCTCAAGCCCTGGGACCTTATCTCTTCAGCTCTAACATCTCTCTGCTGGCTCTTGGCTGTTGCAAGGATCAAAGTCAAGACCCTTTCCATGATCCGCAAGGGTGTCTGGGGTCTGGGACCACTCTGCCTGCAACTCTCTCTTACTATACTCTCCTTCCAGATCCCTTCAAACTTCTCGCTCCAACTCCCTACTGATTAAATGCTTCTCTAAGCAGAGAACTGTGGGTAGATTTCTCGCTTCAGCTGGCTCCCTCCTATGGAACAGTCTCCCCCTCTCTCTCTGTCTTGAACCGGACCACCTCTAGTTCTCCAAACAACTTAAGATCTTTTTCTTCTCCTCCTCCCTATCTCTCCACCTTCCATGCTAATCATTCCCTCTGCCACTGAGATTGGCGGCCTGGTCCATCAAGAGTCCAATTGGGACCTGGCCTTCTGCTCATTCGCCCCGAGCACCCCACCTGCACTGCCCTTTGGGACCACACCCGCCTGTTGGGTGGTTTGCCTCCACCCTGAACGTACCGATCTGAGCAGTAGACCTCACTCATCACCTGGGATGCCTCCGCCCTTGCACTTACCTGTTGCCTCCCCAACGTGCACCTCTGTTACTTCCTCCCCTAGGGGACACTAATAGCACTTACCAATCCCCCTACCTCCCCCCCTTCCATTTTTCTTTTCAATGCACTTGCACGCTCTAAATGTCACAAGGCCGAGAAGGACCGCTGTTATTTTCTAATTAATTTATTGTCCTTTTCATCATTTATTTGCTCCCATGTCCCCTTCCCTTGTGCCTTGTAGCGCTTTGACACACTACTGTCTTGTTTCACCTGCAGAGCAGTACTCTCTGCCCTGTCTGGCTTGGCCATTGTAAGTTATGCCTCTAACTTCTCCTCTCTTCCTCCTCCTTACGTGACACAGTTCTCACTCTGTACCGCCTTCCTCAATCCCCCAATGTTCTACTGGAATATTTGTGTGCACTCTGATTTGTGGATCAGCTCTCAAACAAGCTTGTTTGTTCATGATTGGTTGTGCCCCTATATTTCCACCTACAACATATGTGCTTCATCCTTAGGTTAACTTGTAATCAGGTGTTGTGTGTAATTCAACACATGGAATCGTCCCGTGCCCAGGCCCCCGCAATGCAAGATTATAAAATGTTGGGATCTGCCATTTTGGGATCAGCGGTAGCAGTATCGTGGCGACCTGCTGGTCCAGAGTTCCTGCTTCACTGCTACAATCTACCACCACCCTACACTACAAAGAAACACATCATTTACCATACCAGCATAGATTGTACCATCATGTAGCTCACCGCTTTGGCTGTACCATGCACCCACATTTGAGTGACTAACCAAGATCAAGAGCACTTGACAAGACAATTAAACAAGTATGTCTGCTCCTGCTACTGGGTCTAAATACATTACTGCCTGACTCATACAAGACAGGCTAGAGAAAGTCATTGCATATTTTGGGAGAAGAGGCCCATCAAATTTTAGAATTAAAACATACATACACAAACATATTTGAATTCTTTTGAGGCAACATAGTTCATTCAGTGTTTATATTTGAGGGTGTTGACTTTTAATCACCATACCAAAACTATCTGCAGAGAAAAAAGACACATCTTTCCTGGTCGGCAAGTGAAAATTATATTCAAAGGCTTTAAATGACCGCACAGTTCTTTAGTGGCCAGACCATATACTTGTAGAAAATTATGAAGTTGTGAATAGCAAATCTGACAATTTTATTGAGACAACAGAGTGCATTTAATAAGCATGTTGTATTTCAGGTGCAGAGAAATAGTCTCCTAGTTTTGGTAGGCAGGAGGAGATTATATCTAGTAGCTGTAAGTGAAGGCACCAGATTTCAGTGGCCAGACCAAATACCAGTTAATAGCTGCAGAGGAAACATCTCACAATTATTCGTAGGCAACAAGAGATTACATTCACTGTCCCAATGTGTAATTTTCTTGTGGCTGCTAAGAAGCCAGCACTTAAGTGCCAAAATGCCTGCAGCACCTAAATGTGGCAGGGGGAAATGTAGGCATGCTGGGGAGGTTTATCCCACTGTCTCTCAGGTGTGAGGGGGAGTGGAGTTGCAGATTGCATTTACTGACAAGCCTGGAAGAACAAGTGCAGAAGTGCAGGTTGTTGGATGTCCCATTCCTGATGTCCCCCAACACCACCCCATCCACTGATCACTAATCAGAAGATACCGATGATAATCAAGATGATCATCAATATAAATGTGTCAAATCATCTGCGTTGAGGCAACTATTTTTGACAGTCAGTGATAAAGAGGAGACGGAGGAGGATAATTCCACAGTTACTTAGATTGGAGAGAAGGAAAACACTTATTCTCCACCTTGTCACAGTTACAAGGATGGTAGGGAAGTAGAAAAACTGCTCTTCCAACTTTGTACAGCATCTTTTAAAGACAGCCTGACACACACTCAGCTTGGGGCAGCCACATCACCAACTCTGCACTTTCACCAGCATCTTTGCGACCAAAAGTTGATAGAAGTACAATTCTCATGACCCTCGCAAGAATGACAATTCTTACGGCACCAGCAAGAAATGCCAGTGTGGCGGTTCTTCATACTACAGGACAAAGAACATCTTGGACCTATTTGGGTACCACATATTTGCAGTGCTATATGGTGTGGCACTATGCAGAGGGCATTTACTGCAGCTCTCTCACCATGAGTAGTCAGTCACCAAGCTGTCTCCAATCCGTACTAATGTCACACCGGTAAATGTTGCTGCTGTTGTGCCATATCACTAGTGAATGACTGCAGTGGGACTGACTGGCTTAATTGTAAAATGCATTAGCATTTGTGCTACTAGTGTTATGCTCGTGAGTCATGCTCCGGCTATTTTGCAAGCCCAGTACTACACAGTACTACCTTCCAACAGCACACAATTGTACGTCTGCCATATTTTCAGTTCTCTTTGATGAACAAGATGTCCTACAATATGTGTTTTTGGATACTCCATTCCCTATTAGTCATGTGAGCACAACAAGGGGGGAAACACATGATGCAAGTTTCAAAGGCAAATACTTGTTGAAGTGTAGTACCTTATTGTACAGAATATGTTTACTTCGTTCTTGTGCTTTTCCAATATCCCATTACTGTAATTAGATTTTTAGAAAATACACAGAGGCCATAAGTGATACCAAGGGCAGCAATCACCAATGAGGTGATAATTACAATGAAAACCACTGAAATACACGTGGGTAACCTTCTACCAGAACATATTCAAAACACAAATGAATAAGACCACTTTTTCAATTAGGATAGATAGCACCTGAGTTAAGGTTTCTCCCGGCAATGTATCCTCAAACCACAATTAATCGAATTCTGAGTGGATTGAAAGAAGCAGCAGGGAATCAAAATCTGACCTTCCCTCACAAAGTAAGAGGCAAAAATGGATTTCAAAACCCTTTCCAATGACATAAATGACACTCAGATTTTGACAAATAATTAATTATATGTGTGGTTAAATAATGATATACATGTTTTATCACAGTATCAGGGATGTAATATCACTAGCAACTATAAGGTAAGGTATCACAAAAGGCATACAGTTCAAAAAGCAACTTGAAATGAAAACACAGTGTAGCCACATTCACACGTTGAAAAGTTGCAATTTTCTCTTTTTCAGTTTTAAATGTCAAAAACGTTTTTTAAGAAAAACAGGTGAAATACACAGAATCAGAATGTGTTTTCTTTTAGGCTGGGTGATAGATGCACATCACAAGGACACTATGGAAGTGAAAGAGTGACTATAACAGAAAAATTGGATGAGATTTTCAAGGTGGAATGAGGTTCAGTTTAGGTAAAATAAAGTAGTTAACAAAAGAAAATCGGTTTTAAAAAGGAAAGGCATGTTTTCTTAAACTAAATTATCTAGACTATATGGTTAAAGAAAGGCATGGTACTTTCCAAGATTGATTCGCGGCATCAACCTTTTCACCCCGCGTTCAACTTTGTGTGGGAATTAATTTGATTATTCAAAATGTGACTAAGGACTTATGTTCTATGCAAGACAGAGATTAATAGAAGTCTGGTCACTGGATGGCAAGGGTACAGCTGGTTTGCAGGTAGTGAGCAGAAGGCCAGTCTGGTGACTGGATGCTCCCCCAGGGTCCCACAGCTTTTCCCCTTTGCTATTGGGATTTTTGTGGGGTTTTCTGGATAATGGCCCTGCTTGGATATGGTCAGTTATGATTTGGCCTTGCAGCAGAGTCTGGAATCTTGCAAAGGTGGATCTGGAATGTCTGGATATGCAGGCGCTGGAAATTCAGGAGAGAGTGGCTGTCCCTTTGAGCTCCCACCCATTATATAAAAGCGGGTGACATCACCGGATTCATTGTTGGGCAGAACTGAGCTAGACCTGCCCCCAAGAACCGGATAGGTCAGCCAATGTTGGTTGCCTCCTCCAGGAGGGAACTCGGTTTATGGGGTTGTGTTTTTATGAGGTGCAACATAAATTACACATTTGTACAGTTGTGTCACTTTAACAAATTACATAGGCAGATTACATATTTCACGCAGAGCATGGCAGTCCAATTGTCACATTTGTAGGACTTTGTTTCATCCGTCTAATAATTTGTCATCCTTTTCAGTGAGAAATGTCATACCTAAAATTCTATAACTTTATACATGAGTACATATTATCATAAGGCATGTTAATCTTGAATTTCAAAGTGGCACCATGTACACTTTCCTCAGAATATCCAATTCTCTGCCATTTCTGTCCCTTATATGCCACTAAAGGCTACCACATCTTGAATTACAGCCATTAAAATTACATTTAAGTTGTTAACGTTTTACATTCCTGCAAAGTCCTGTTGCAGAGATAAAAGTCTTAAAAGTTTATTAATAAAATAGTCTTTTCAGCCAAATGGGGCTGTCCTTTGTTCTTCAATTAGGCCCATTTTTTCCAGGCTACTGCCAAATGTCAGTGCAGCCCATGGTGACCATGGGGGTTTCCCAGTTTGATTGAAGGTTTATTGTCACTTCCCCAATTAACATATAGGTGTCCCAGAATCTAATGTCTCAAGCTGAAGCCCAGACAAAAGTCTGATGAGCGTGTGATATTTCTTTCTCTTGGTCCATTCAAAGTTTTCAAGGGTGGCAGTTAACAGGTAGGTGTCCCAGATCTCCCTTGTGGCTTCTCTTAGGGGTAGGGCACTGCTGTTATCAGCACCCAAATGTCCCTTGTGCCATGGCAGAAACAGCCAAAAACATGTATTTCTTTATTTTATTTTATTTTGAATCAGCAGCAAGCCTGTTGAAATAAAACCTCCCATATATGTTTCTCAGCAAAATTTACATTGCTAGGCCAGGACAGGGCCTTCTTTCAACATTACACTTTTAAAACAGGCATTTTCCCTTATTTGCAAAAGCGCATTTTAACACATGGTGAAGCCTGCTGGGCTGACCATTTCAAAAGGTTTTCTCTTCCTTCTGACTTCCCAACATTGTTTTGCAGCCTTAGTTAGTTTCACTTATACAGCAATCTTTTTAAGAAACAGGTCTAGTGAAATTGACATATGCCCTTAGAGCTAGGGTTTCTTTTGCAGTATTGATTTTTGACATTTTGAAGCCCAAAAGTCAAGCGTTTTCCTGTGCGGTTGAAAGTAAAGCTTCTGTTGATTTCCCAGACTTGGTCTGACACAGCCTGCCATTCAGGAATAAGCCTCTCTTCTGCTGGAACACAATCTGCATATGGATGGGCATGGCAGGGCCTCACTGATAAAAGCAGAGTAATGTAGAACAGATGAAAAGTGCATCTAAGCAGCGTCATTATAAATGTAAAATATTTCTCTTTTTCAAGGGTAAATGTTGAGCTAGCAGCACAGCAGGCTGTTTTTGCATTTTCTTCTTGGGTGCATGAAAGAAACACACTGGCAGGCTTTCTCAGTGTGCCCTCTTGTCCCATCCTGGCCATGAGGTGCTTGGCAAAACAGTGCAGCCATCGTTTTGTGTTGCAAAAAATGCAGTTTTGATGCAAGACCCTTGTGCTCAAAGGAGCCAGCACAGCCATTCTGCTGTTAACTGCTGAAGTACAGCTTGGTGATGTGGGGAAGTACTGCTGAGTGGGTAAATATATCCCACACTCTTTATATTAGAAGTTTGGACTTAAAATGTACCACTCCTTACCATATAGTTACCCCACTTTTTTGTTATCATGATTGACGGAACTAGTGGATAACCTCCATATTTGGAGGTTCTTAAATTATTATGTTTTCATGTTGGGCACTGAAACAAATGTTTTTGTAATACAACTGTATGTTTAATAAATAAAAAAATATGATTGACACCCAGAACACTTCTACCCCTGCAACATCCTCTACTATGCTTTCTTGTGCAATACATTTGTCTTTAAACACCTTAATAAAGTTATGATGCATTATTTGCAACTCCCAGTTGGAATAATGTAAATTACTCGATTCTATTTGCCTAAACATTTCTAAGGCTGCATTGTTGGGGCCTTACTGAATCCATAAGTAATAAATGCTATTGCAATAACTAGTATACAACAGCAAGACAGTCAAATTGTTTAGCCCCTTTGTTCCCTACTTAAGGAGCCCCCCAGCCTCTTTTCCTTTGCAGTTGGTGAGCAGGTGCAAGTGGATCTAGGTCACGTGGCCTAAGGATCACCCACCTGCCGATCACTGCTTAACTGTTGTGCCTTCCTGTTTTGCCACCCTTTATTCCTACTTAAGCAGCCCTCCAGCCTTTTTGCCTTTTAAGTTGGTGTGTAGGTGTAAGTGGATCTAGGTCACATGGCCTAAGCCCCATCCACCTTCTCAGCTCTGCCTCTTCCTTTCTGCTTTTAACTCTAAGATCCAGGCCATCTCTCGCATGGGTGTCCGAATGTGAACGGCAGACGAAGAAAAAGGCAATTCCTATTTGGATTGGGAGGACCCAGGGCCTGAACCCTTGCTCAGACAACAGGTAAGCATGCACCAACATGTGGTTCTCCCTCTGTCCCCACAGGCCATCCCCACCATCAGCAGGCAGCGCCAACGTGAACGACATTGCCACTCCTCTAAGGCATGGACTCCACAATGCAGAAACTTCATCAACATCAGATTCAAGCAAATCAGCACCCCCCTCACCATCCACAATACAAATGTTGATGCTCGCCAATGTCCGCTCAGCTATCACCATGCAGCAGACATTGCCGGCCTCATCACTACACACAGCCTTGATGCCATCTTCACCACCGAGAATGGTGGAGGCCTTGCAGTAATACACAAGAACTTGTGGCCCTGCACCAGACTTGACGAAGACAACATTGACTCCATCAAAGTCCTCTCCTGCCACTTCGTGCCTACCTGATGGACACAGTCACCTTCCATCTCATCCACAGACCGCTCAAACCAAAAACCACCTTCATCAGAGACTTCACTGGCCTGGTCACCACCATGTCCCTCATGCACACCAGCAACATCTTTTCTAGGTGACTTCAACCTCCCAGGCAACAAGGCTACCAGATCGATGAAGGAAGCTCTCCTCTGCCTTCTCGACACTCTCAGCCTCATACAGCTCACAAAAGACCCAACACACAATAAAGGCAATACCTTTGACCTATTCAGGCACCCACTGGCTTGTGTTCTCATAGGCCTGCACTTAATAATGGCAAGGTGATTACTCGGTACTGAACAACCTATGCCAGGCACTTACTGCTGCACACAACGTACTCCTCAGAACTTCCCTCTATTGAACTCCAGCACTTACCCCCCTTCCCTGTCCCTCTCTCTCTCTCCTTGCACTTGCACATTCTGAATGCTCACATGGCCTAGTTGGACCGCCCCTTTCCCGTTATGATATGATGTGGCATTTATAACGAGACTGTACACAAGTGTTTCTAGGCACAAAATTATTGACTTTTACCCGATGACACTTCACTTTCCTGTGAGGTGGTTTGAACCCAGCACCTTGCTGCTGGTAGACCCGTATTCTAGATTTTGAGCTATTGGTACCCTCCCACCTGTTTACCCTTATCGTCTTTGTTCCCATGATGTTCCCTCCCCTTTGCTGGTGGGCCCTTTGAAACACAATTTCTGATGTATAAGCACCTTACAAATGCACAACAAATAATTAAATAATCATCACTGCACTGCCATCCCTCCAGTAAAGCGCTACTCTCACGCTTGACTGGTCTGACCATCTGGCCGTGCCTTTCAAAATCCTTCACATCACTCCAGTCAAGCACTCCCAGCAAACCCATCTGACCAAACTTCAGGTCCATCAAGAACTTCCCAGAGGAAGCCCTCACGAAAGACCTCATCACTCTCCACATCACATGGACCAAACACTCCCAATCAAATTGCGACTCTCTACTGGAAGCACTCAATGCCACCCTATCAGCCTCCATCGACTGGCACATGCCTCTGAAACAAGACACCTGCAAACCGAATCCATCAGCACCCCGGTACATGCAAGACCTTGAATCCCCCAACAAAATGCAGAAAAAAAGAACGTATGGTATAATCATTCGAATTTCGGCTTTACTAACATTTCAAGCAACCGGAAATGTTGAACAATTATACCATAAGTTCCCATTATAGCGAGCAAACGTGATCAGGGCCTGTGGGGTTGCCGGTTCCCATCCACGTGAGTGAAGGGAACTGGCATTGTAGGGAGAGAGGGGAGTCAGCGGCACACAACGAAAAGTGCCACCAAAAGGTATGAAGAGGGGGTCAGAATCCTGCTACCACCTCCCCCTCCCACCAAATTCATGACAAGAAAGAAGGCCAGGAAACATCACAATCATCCATTCTATTTCGGACGAATTCCTAACGGACCAATCATTGACAAATACTCTGAGAGGTATCCCCTCCGCCAGCCATACAGACCAGGCGTGCTACAGATCTATCCCTGTGTGGATGAAGAGCCGCAGGCCATAGTCAGAAACACCTATATCGACAGCCTGGACTAGAGCACTAAGAAGCCATGTTGCTGATGTTGATAGGGACACCACAACATAGCAGCGTTAGACATGAAGCGCACATCCCATCCATACTTCGGAAAACAAACACACACTCGAATACATGAAGGACATGAGCGTACTGTTCTATAGTTAGAGGACAGACACATATACATACTGTCAGGCCTCCAGATAAGGTGGGTAATAGGCCTTTTAATGCATCAAAATCTTGTAAATATGACAGCTTTATAATTTTCCTGTGTGCATTTACACCGTGATTAAAGGAATGGTTTATTTCCATTTAGCTTTTGCTGTGTTGATGCTCATGGAGCAAACAGAAGCACTGCACATATTTATTTTCACAGCATTTTAGGATTGTATAATTAATAAGATGGGAAACTAAGTTGCAACTGAGAATTAACATTTTGTAATAAATTTTGCTTTTTTTCCCAGTCAAAGCAGACCAATATTTCACTATTGTATTTTTCAGAGTTCCTGTGCTGTGTGCATAATCGTGAGGAGGCAGATAATTTTTACACTTATAATTTAATTTACACTCTAATTATAAAAACAGTGTGTAAAATGATGACCTTGCGTGGTCTAGTTTACATCCATTCAACCTTGCAGTCAATGGGGTACATTGCTATAAATGGTCAGTGGCAGCAGATTTTTTGCTCAAGGGTGAGTGATTGTCATTACACCAATCACAGGTGTTCTAGCCTCTCAAATCTTCAAGACTACAATTAAAGCATCCAAAATATGACTCTGCAGAAAGCGCAAGGGCTGATAAAAAACAAACAAATGAAAGTTACTTTTGTCTTTTCAATATTTTTATTTTCCACAATAACACATAAGAACATAACATAGTGTTAATCAATTAAATATACATTTAGCCATTCAAAGTCAAAACATATTAAATAATTCATTAACTAGTTCTAAACAACAAATACAAGAAAAAGAATAAAAGTGTAAGTGGAAGGAAAGAGGAGAAGAGATGGAAGAAAAAGAAAAAAGAGACATTATTGAAGACAAGAACCAAAATATTACATTTGAAAAGAATCTAGTAGCAATCACAAAAATATCACGCAGCCATTGTATGAAATAATAAATAAACATGCCCAACAGCAATATTCAGAGCTAGAGACATACTCTTTTGAATTAAAGTCATGTTTCATCCATAGACAACAAGAAAACTGCTCCATATGTCCCAAAACTTGTCACTTTCATCTGTGTTCTTGTAAATGTCTTTTTCATGTTGAAACAGTGAGAAGTTCCACCACCCAGTCATCAATATTAAAAGAATTTCTTGATTTCCAGGACCTCAATATCAATTGTTTAGCAATCATGCAGGCGCGTAGTAACCATACTTCCCTGCCAAAGGCGATTTCATCCAGCAACGATATATCGCATAAAACCAACAAAGAAGCATTCATGGGGATCACAATGTTCAAGACTAAACTTAATCTCTCACATACTCTTTCCCAAAACTGCATTGTTTTTGGACAAGACCTAATCAAGTGACTGAGGGAACCACTTGAGCACTTACATTTCCAGCAGAGATCGCTGTCCAAAAGCTGCCTTCTGTCCCACCTTTCTGCTGTCCAATAGGCTCTAAACAGTAATTCCATTTGAAATGCTCTGAGGCCCCAATCCAAACTCACCAGACAAGTGTTTTCGCAGCACCTCCACCAACATCTCAAGTCAACGTCTTCCCCCATCTCCTCTGCCCAAATTGCTGGTAACCTCATATCTCCTTTTCGATGAGCTTTTATGATTCCGTACCTGGATCCCACTCGAGTCGCACTCAAGCATATCTCTAGAGCTGTCAGGCAGCACTCTGAATAGCCAACTGCGATACATTAACACAGGCAGAAATAATAGTCTTCAGTTTCCTGTATTCAGCAAACAAACATTCTTCCATCTCATATATCTGACCTAGTTGTGTGTACGGTATCCAACTGCCTCCCTCAAAAACATTTTCAATGTATTTAATACCAGCCATAAACCATTCCGTCCATAAGAGGGTCCTTCCTTGGTATTTCAAAGCTGGGTTATGCCATATTGAGGCATCTGGGTGCAAATAGGGATCAGTACTCATACGATTTGTGAGTTCACACCAGCAGTCTTGCAAGAATGAACTTAGTGAGCTGGTCCCTTTCGATTTACCCTTCTTAGTAATTGGCAGGGCTTTGGGATCCAGTTGGGAAACCGCCAGGGTCCGAGTGGCCCCTCTGCCTTTCGGCCCGTGGCTTGCCTGAAATCGTCTCTGGGGTGTGGGGGCTGGTTTCTGGACATGACTGGGACGGTTTTGAAAAAAAGAATTGAAAAATTAAATATTTTTTTTTCAATTTTGTTTTTGTTTTTTTGAAAAAGCCTTTCATCCTTCTTAGGTCGATACATGAGTACCAACACAGGTTGGGTCATATTGTATGCATATTTGTTCCATAAAAAAGCTTAGGCGTAAGTGCTATATAATAACATATTATCATTTGGCCTTGGAGGTCTGCTTGGATTCACAGTCATTTAGTGTACTTAGGAACAATGCTATTTGATGACACTTCCTGTTTTGTCAAGGGGTAAAAGGTTGTATACATCGCTTCCCGGGATGCCACTTTGGGGTGGGGTCAAATGACATCACTTCCGATGATGTCATCATAGGTCAAGGGTCGTGAGGCAAGGGGTGGGCCTCTTTTTTGAGGCAAGGGGTGAGACACTTTTTTTTTGGATGACCGAGCCTATTTCTTGTCCCAGTCCGACCCTGGAAACCGCACCACACTCCCATGATAAGAATTCAGATTGTTCATTGTTTGAGTCAGCAATCCTGCGCAGATGGCGAGTGGAGAACGATAAATGGTAGTCTGAGAAGTTAGGCAGGTTCATTCCCCCAAGTTTTAATGGGAGTTGGAGTATCCAAATTGCGAGCGTGGGAGGTTTCCCATTCCAAATAAAATGTTGCATGATTCTATTGACCTCTTTGAAAATGGGAGCATTGATAAGATGCAATTACTTTTGTAATTGAAACTCAGCAAAACCTGTCCCTGTGATAATCCAGATAGGTGTTTTACTTTATGTAGTGCTTCATACATGGTTCGTCCAACATCTAGGCACTGTGATTATTATACCTCAGTTGATACTCAGTTAACCGACCTCTGAAGGATGTTCGCCAATAAGATAGCTCAGCCGGTTACACACTGGTTGCTCCAGTCTGTGCGTGATCTGTAGGTTTCAGGGTGAAATCCCGGCAAGGCCAACTCATCCTTTCAAGGTCGAAGTACCGACTTCGGTGTGGTGATAATTGTGATAAATATGTTCTATGTACAGCAATTTGTTAAAAGCGCTATATAAATAACCATTTAACCATGAGATTAGATATAGAATTTTGCATGAAGTCCTTGCCTTCCTGCACTGTTGTATCATAACATTGGCATACCATTAGGTAGTAATAGCTCCAGGAAATTAGGACTTTAATTAAACATCAAAAGACAATTCTGTTATCGAACATCAAAACACAAAATACAATTCCTGTTTACTTCACTATGTAATTGGCTTCATTTTTGTGTTTTTAACATGTGAATATATACAGGAGAGATCAAATGGCCAGACTTTAGAGAAATAATGAAAGGTGTATTCTGTCAAAATGCAGAAAGCTTTACCAAAAGGTTCGGTGTACCCGTGGTGAGGTGTAGCAGACTCGGGTACGAAGTACAGTAATACACAAAAACTAGTACTGCTACTTGGAAGGCTTCATCTTGATTATGTGTCATTGAATAAAGCTTGACTTAGTTTAAGAAATCAAGGAGCCTTCTTTAGTTTTTTTACTAATGGAATGGATCATAATTGAAGTATTTGGCCCAGAAAGAGGATAAGTCCAGAAGACAAAGCACCATATACTCACTAGGGGTTTATGTAAATATATAGGTTGTATTAAATACACGTATTTACAGTTTTGTGTGAAACATAAAACATTGGTTGTGAAAAAGACTAAACCATAGTGTTTTTTTCAAATAAAGAAAAAATATATATATATACAATTTAAACATAGTGTGCTGAAGAGAAAACAGTAAATTATGAGACATAAAACAGAATAAATGTTGTTGCTTAAACAGCAATTTGAACTCATGAGTTTTCACATTGTAACAGGTTCATAGGTTGATCCAGTGGTCTAAACGTTGTCCATCTGGGTGGATTGCGTGTGACTCGCAGTGGTTGAAAGTTAATATTGGGACACGTTTGTCCCGACTGGTTGAATCTCAGACAGTTCCAACTGGGTGTATGCCAACGTTGCAGGGGGTAGTGTAAGTGGGAATCCCACTTTCTGTAGTGTTGCAATCTGAATACAGTATTGTATCACTTGACCAAATTGAGTTGGTGCAAAGGACCCCCTTGCTTGCAAAATAACGTTTCGGCAGCCTTGGCGTCCATCTTGTATCTAAGGTTAGAGGGACGTGGAAGCTGCCTTCTTCAGGGCGGTTGGGTGACCCCTATGGAGGAGAGACCAAGAGAGAAAAAACATTGTTCAATTTTTCTCATGGTACATTGGTGTTTCTCTGCTGGACTTACAAGGGCGGATTAGTAAAAAGTTGGCTGGTTCAGAACTTAAAGGGAAATTAATCCCCACATATTTAAAAGTTTTTTGGGGAGGAAAGGAGGAACCTTTAATGGAAAATAGAGTGAACTAGGTATGGACTATTGTCTCTATAGGTCTGTGGTCGGTTTAATAAATAGAAATCTCACCATAGGCTCCTTGTGGTCGTTCTCTTAATATTGCAGACTCCCCAGACTGGGCGTAGCTGGACGGAGAGTTGGTTGTAGTAGTCGTGCGTGGGGAGGCAGGTAGAGAGAGAAGTTGTTTTTGTAGCTGCCTTGCTGGGCTACTAAATGTAGCTCGCACTCACGGGGAAATACTCTATAAAAGTAGTTGCAGAGAAAGAAATAGAATTATGAATTTAAGAAGAGGCAATAATCTCTTAACGTATAGGTCTGTGCCTATCTTGTGAAGATAAAAAAGAATGAGTGTAGCACAGTACCTGGGTACGTAGGTTCATTAGGTATTCCCGGTCTTTCTGTGTGTACAGAAGTGCTCCTGAAGTTGGGGAGGATCAAAAAATATGTGGCCATCTGTTTTCTTTATTTCTGTAACTAGAGGCGAAGTAAGAGAAAGCTATTTGTGAACATTGAAAAAGGCTGGGATGCATTTAAATGTGAAATGCAAGGCACTGGAGATTAGTCCCCAAACGCTGTTAGTCTGCCACGTGGTTCGGGGAAGGCTTACCTAAGCTGGGATGGTGCCGAGCGCCGGGTCAGGACTCGGAGGACAGCCTGCTGCCGAAAGACGTGCGTTCGGCAAGTGCAGGGCTGCTGTAATGAAGGCTGGATTTGGGTTTGAGGTGGGTTGAGGGTGTGTGGGTCTTTGGACCAATCAGAATGCGGGAAAGTTCAGAGTCCTCATTGGCCAGAGTCGGAGTAATGCGGAACTCGACACAAACAGGATGATACTCGTCTTTGCGTTTGACTTGGTTGACACAAGTGATGCAGAGACATCCGTTAGATTTAAGAGCGTTAGAGTCAACGCAGATGGGCCCTGCGGCTGTAGTCCGCGATGTAGGCGCTAAAGGTAAGTGCGGCTAAAATAGAAAAAGGGGAGGAGGCGGTTTTCGCGCGAGCTGGGATAGTTTGAAAGTCTGAATAGGAGGCACGACTCCAAGAGTACTGGGGTGTGCCTGACGGGAGGTTAAGAGTGAAAGTACCGGTCACTCGATCTAATTTGACGGTGACACAGAGAAAATGGAACCCAGTGCGATTCCAGAGGCAGTGATCGAGCCGTAACATGTACGGAGCTGTTTGTAGGCAGTACACGGACTTGGGGTGTTGTTAGCTGTGGCCAGTACGGGGACAGATCTAATGAATGGAGTCTCCGTGTATGGGGGGATAGGGTGCTGTGAGTTAACAGGAGTACTGAAAGGATGTGGCGGTAATCTCGTGGTGCATGATGGCCTATGTAGTAGGAGACCAAAAATACACTCACGACAGTGGTGAATTATCTTTGAGGGAAGAGTTGTTGTTCATTGAGGCCGTGTGTGACAGAATCCATTCTATGTATCCACCGGCATTCAAGGTCTAACAGGCGGCCCTTGATGTTGGGTCTGTTGCGAACCCTTTCAATGACCCACCATTTTATATCCTGAGTGTTGTGTTTCCTCTCCATATAGTGCTGTACTAGTGGAGATGTCATGTTTTTGCAGCGGATTCTTGAACAGTGTTCAGATATCTGTATACCGACATTGCGCATGGTCTGTCCAAAATATCGTAGATTGCATGGGCATTCTATGCAATATACCACTTGATTTGTTTTACAATTTGAGACATCATTAAGGATCCATGTTTTTGTTCCGACCTGGAATTGTTGACGTTTCACAGTAAATTGACATACTGAGCAGGTACCACATGGATAGTGCCCTTTAAGTGGTCGGAGATTCCAGATGTGGGTTTGGGGAGATTTTGTGTTGTACATGGAATGTACCAGGTGTTCTTTCAAATTGCGTCCCCTCTTGAATGCGAATCTAGGTTTGTCTAGGTCGGGGAGGCAGAGTCTAGCTATAGGCCAATACTTGTAAATGATTCTTTTAATTTGAAAGGCATGTTGTCTGTGGGTAATGGCACATGTGATAGTATCGTTTTCTGCATCTCGGCTTTTGGGTGTGCGAAGTGAGTCGCGACATGTGAAGCGGGCTCTTTTGAGAGATCTTGACACCAATTTTTTTGGATAGCCGCGTTGTTTGAGTCTGTCACTTAGAAGGTTGGCATCTTGGTAAAAGTTGTCTAGTGAGGTGCAATTCCTGCGAAGTCTTAGGAATTGCCCATACAGTAAATTTTCCTTGATATGTCGAGGATGATCGCTTTGGAAATGTAGAAGAGTATTCCTATCGGTAGGTTTGCGAAAAGTGGTGCATGTTAATTTGCCTTGGTCGTGTTGGATTCTTAAATCTAGGAAGTGAATGGAGGAATTACTGTATTCAAATGTAAATTGAATGTCTTGTCTGCATGTGTTAAGCCAGGAGCTAAATTCTAGTAAGGCCTCTTCTGTGCCTTCCCACAGGCATATTATGTCGTCTATGTAACGACGCCATTGTTTGATATTCTCTCTCCATCTATTGAGATGGCTGAGGACAAATTTGGTCTCAAAGTTTGCCATGGATGAAATGGCCAAACTTGGGGCAAATGCTGCCCCCATGGCGGTGCCTTTTGTTTGTAAGTAAAATGTTTGGTTAAATTCAAAGAAGTTTTTGCAAAGGGCCAATGTCATGATTTCAATGATAAATTCTGGGGGAGTTTTTGTGTCGATGTTGGTAGCGGTCAGATATTCATACACACAGTCAATGGCTGCTTGTTGGGGTATGCTGGTGTATAGTGCTTTAATATCTAGAGTGACTAATAACTGTTTGTGTTGGTCAAAGTCTAAGTTTTCAAATAGCTGGATAGTGTGCATGGTGTCTCTAATGAATGTGTCCGTTTTGATACTTATGGGTTTTAAGAAATGGTCAACAAATTTACACAGAGGTTCAGAAAGCTGCCATATAGTACTGATTTCCATACAGTTTTTGCACACGTCGTCTGGATGCCACATACATTTTATTCTCTTGCAAAGGAGTAAAGTCATTTTCACTCTCTTAAAATCATATTTACTATCAAAGTTTAAAAATAGGGAGTACAATACTCCCACCTCAAAATATTATCTGGAGCACTGCATACTGTCATTGCTTTTATTTTTTTTGCCATTGGCCAAAAGCAGCAATGTAGAAACCGCAAGGCGCAAGAGATCCTGAGCAAAGCTTGCAGATCCTTAAACGCAAATAACCCTATGGAACTGCAGGAGCACCCATGGGACCTGACAGAGCCAAGTGTGACTAACCTATGGAAAATGTAGTATAGCATGGACAATGCAGAAACCACATTATAAGGTTCAGGAAAATTACAGCAGGCCTCAAGCCTCTGAACAAGAGACAAGCTGAGCCGATTCAGGCAAGACAGAGAGCAAGACGTGTGAGTTGGACTTGCATCCAAGGTCAACAGATATGGATGACATTCCAATCCCCATATCACACAGGGACCAGCTGCAGAAAATACAAATAAATCCTCATAATTCAGAGCTGCAGAGCTCAAATGTGTGATGTCAGAACACGTGACGCGGCCGAATCAGACAATCGACAGTGATCGGTGGTGGGAAAGGCGAGCTGATCCCAGGCAGCCAGACACAGACTGACACATTTATGCAACAAGTGTTGCACTGGACAGGCGAGCACTCTCATACGGCAAAGGTGGTGCACACAAGTTACAATACAGACACATAATCGTTCTCATCACCTTGAAAAGGAACATAGTAAGCTGAGAACCATCTCGGGTCCCAGGCCTGGGGACGTCAGCTCAAGCCAATCACAGTTTAGTGCCCTACGGGTGGGTAGCAATGAGCAAGTACCAATAGCAAGTCCACAACACTGCAACAATGTTATAGTTAGTGAATTGGGGATGGAACACGTCAGCCACCTGACATGCAAGGGCAAGTAGAATAACATCTATAGTGTCTTGTATAGGTTATAGAGTGCTCAGTACCCAATCACCTAGGCCTGATAGGTTTCCTGGAGAAGGGCCCAGGTTGTGATGAAGTGCTGACTCCATTTGGGAGTAAAACCGGCCTGTGAGCCGAAGAAGAGTGAGATGTGCATGAATAATTTTCTGTTACTCTGCTGATCCCTGTTGGTTTTGTCTGTAATAAACCGCAGTTTGAACTTGCCATTGACTGAGTCCTCCATGTATTATGGGGGAGTGTGTTGGGCCCTCCAAATCCGCAAACCTCTGGTATCCCTCTGGCATACCTGGGAGTTCCTCCCAACAGGTGAGTGTGTGGGGGTAATGGTGATGTGGGGAAACTAATGTGGGATTACACCACGTTGCACTTTTCAAATTAACATTTTCAAATTCTTAATGTTGCGCCAATCACGTACATCCGCAAGAACTCAACCTCAGTAAAAGAGTCATCAGGAAACAAGAGAAAATCTGGCACTGCTCCAGGACAGCATCCAACCTGGCGCTCCTCTAGGAACTCAAAGCAAACTGCCGACAACTAATCAACACAACTAATCAACACAGCCATGGCCTCCCACCATAGCAGAAGCCAACAAAAAAAGTGGAGTCCTCTTCAAAGCAGTCAAGCACTGCATCAACTCACTACCCGTGCCTGCCATACCATACTCCATAGAAAAATCCAGCGCCATCAACCCTTTCTTCAGTGACAAAATCAGCAAGATTCACCAGCACATAGTCACCAGCTCTGCATCCACAGACCCATCTCTCATCCATCGTTGCAAAATCTCCACACCCTGGACAACAATGAAGACACTCGAGACAGAGGACCCGGTATAAACTCTGACCACCCTCAAAGCTACATCCTATACAGACAGCATCCTCCCAGGATCTATGCTCTAGACCTTCCCTGCAGAAGCTCTCCTTGCCTACCTGGAGATCATCAACAGTGCCCTAACTCAAGGCACCTTCCCATTGACCCTAAAGAGACGACAAATCCTCCCTCTACAAAAGAAACCCACTCTGGATCCTGACATCCTTGGTGAGGTGGACAGTCATAATGTCGAAAAAAAAATGTCGACAGACAAAAATGTCGACAAAAAAATGTCGAAAAAAAAAATGTCGACTTTTGTTTTTTTTAATTATATATTTATTTTAGGGGTTCGGGACTATCACCCCATCACCCATCTTCCCTTCCTAGGTAAGTTTATTGAGAAAGTGCTATTGAGAAAGCGGTAGTCGTGAAATTGCCCCCAAACCTACTAATCCAGGTTCAGTCCCGGATGCAGCATGGAGACAGCAACCATACAGGTGGTCGACAATGCCCTCGGCATCCTTGATGATGGTTACACCTGCATCCAGGTTCTACTCAAACTCTTGGCCTCCTTTGACACAGTAGTCCACCAGGGGCTCACAGACACTCTACATCCATGTATGGGGATCAGCAACCTTGCCCTACGCTGGTTCAAGTCCTATCTCACCAACCGCCAGCAGTTTGTTCAGATGGACTCCTCTAGATCGCCAATGCTACCCATCAATTGTGGAGTTCCTCAGGGTTCCATCCTCACCCCAGTGATCTTCAATCTATACATGGAGCCACTGGGAACCCTCCTAGCCACACACAACATCCACATCCACGAATGCACCACTGACACACAGCTTTACCGCAAGATCGACTCCATCAAAGACATACAAAGGCTCTAAACCTGTCTCTCACTGATCCAATCTTGGATGCCAGTACATACTTGAAGCTCAACCCCTCCAAGACCGAATCCCTACTATTTAGATCCTTATTTATAATAACTCTCTGTGTCTGTGCAGTACTCAGTGTCTTATGTCTGCCATTCTCTGTGCAGCCATGTTTACTTATTTCTTGATTTCACTGATTCCTTTCATTTTTTCTTTTTTTTAGTTCTGGAAAAAATGCCCCTGGAGAATGTCTGTGCATTAAAGCCACAAATCAGACAGAAACGTGGACATGTAGGGCACATAGAATAGGCTGAGTCCTATCTAAAATGACAGGTTTCAAAATATGGCGAGAGTTAGGAAATATGTGTTATAGAATGCTGTTAGAAATGAAATCAGCTGTAAAGTTCTAAAAGTAGTATTGTATATACATGTTAGGTAATTATGTAATGTTGATGTATGTATTGTGGGTAAACATTTTATAATATTGTTCACATGACACTATAGTACTTTGATATGACAGATTGTATAGTGCCACCGACTCTATGCAGAAGAGTGTTGGGAGGTTTATGTAACCAGAAGTTGTTTTTAAATGGATTTGTATTAAATAATGACATTTGTGGTTTATCACTGTGATATTAGGGAGATTAGAATGTTAGTAGATACTAGTGTGTTCTGTGGGATCATACACTGCACATAAAAAAAACTCATCAACCTGATGTAATTATTTAGATATAGTCGGTGGCCAGCCATTGATGTGGGGAGAAGCTGGCAGCCCTCAGATGTTTTTAAGTCCTATCTTGGCAAGGCACCAGCCAGCTAGGCCCACAACGTGATATCTTTCCACCACTTTCTTTGCAGTATTCTACATCCTTTTCTTGATGGGATCCGTTAGCGTCTGTTCCATATCCTGCCTGTTCTCAAAACTCAGGTTGTAGACATGTTTACTGTGCATGATTTCATAGTGGGTCACACTATTGTCAGACAAACGTCCATTTGCATTTATGTCCTTGGCACGTTCTTTTACATCTAGCCTGAACAATCCGTGTAACTTTCCATTTTATAATTATTTGCTGATGTGTTTTGTATGTTCTTTTTGTGCTACAGCTCACAAATCGCACATGTGCATGAACACAGTATGCAGTCATCTAGTAGCCATGCGTCGCATTTGCATGAATACTGGGCATGCACTGAGATGCACTCATTTCGTGCATGTAAACTATGCATGCATACTCTAAATTTTGTAATGGAGAATACACAGGAATGCCACAATCCTCATACCTTCGGTTTGCCCTGTTTTGCATGAGATAACTTCATGCTCATTCTAGAAGCTTCCATTATGCATTCAGTCTCTGTGTCAACTGTTTGTTGAGATACATTCCCTAGAATTCGACTCGGGTAACAAACAATTTTACACATTAAAATGAGTTGCAATAAATGGGCCTGAAATGTGCTCACGGGATATGTATTTACATGTTGTGTTCCTAACAAAGAAGGAGGATGAGAATGGATTTCAATTACTTGCGGAACATTGCACTGACAAGTAGGGAGCGCCTGGTCATTTTAGCTTTAATTTTTCTGCCGTCTGTTCCCACAGAAATAGTATACAATGCAGCATTTTGAGACAGATGCTAGTTGACAGTATCAATTTTCCTTTCAGTGCGATGAATAATCAGCCTTTGCCCAGGAGGTAAATGATGCAGTGATTATAGCAGTATCAAATTGTACAACCTCTCCCACAACATGAGAAAAACATGAAAACAATTTCTGTAATCGGTAGCGGACACCTTGCTCATCAGAGGGCATTCCTCCTGCGATGCTGCTTAATTGCTTTAGAATCACCCCAACACTTCTACCAGCAATACAGGGCACAATCTGCCATTTTCATATTTTAAAGCAGCCCTACATAGAATTACGTTTGCTTTGATTTCCAGTCACCCCTGTTCTGTCATCAAAAGATAGTGTTATTTATTGTTTTTTTCAAATGTCCATTCAATTATTTAAGATTACAATAAGAAGAACTAAGTTGCAGTGTATCAAGACCAAATTTCCTCTCTGTGTTTCCAGTTTTTCAAGACTGTGCTTGTGCGACCATAGTTTTAATTTTACATATTTCAGATGTGTTTCTCCAATATCCATGAATACAAATATAAATATATAAATATGGGTGTTATAGCTCACTGGCAACATGTTCGTCTTGGAAGCAAGTCGCCATAGAGCATCACAGGTACGAATCCCAGATCCGCACTTAGAATCCTTATTCAGTATTAAGCACGTTTTAGTACCCGGCGAGAGTCAAGCAGAATGCAACGCGCATTCTGATTGGCTCTTGCCGGGTCCTTACACTGCCGAGAATCCTTCTATTCTCGGCCGGGATTCCAGCCGCCTTGTCGTCGGCGGGGGGCGTGGCAGCCCCTCAGCCAATGAGGAGGCTCAAAGCGGGGCCATCCCCGCTCCGAGCCTCCCCACGACTGGGAGGCTGCCTTCGTCCCCCGCCGGGGACTCAAGTAAGCTTTTTTTTTTTTTTCTTTTTTCTTCCCTTCCCTCCCTCCTCCCTGCCCTCCCCACCCCACTTACCTGCTTGCTCCTGCATCCCCGGTGGGGGACGATAGCAGCCTCCAGCAGTGTGGAGACTCGGAGCGGGGCCATCCCCGCTCCGCGCCTCCACACGGCTGGAAGCTTCCATCGTCCCCCGCTGGGGACGCAGGTACCTTTTTTTTTTTTTCCATCCCCTCCCTCCAAACCCCACTTACCTTCTGCTTCTTTTCCGGGAGCGGACGCGCTGGGAACACTTGTATTCCCAGTGCGTCCGCTCCCGATGGCCGCCATGGAAAGGGAAAACGGACTCCGTTTTCCCTTTGCATGGCGGCCATTTTCTTGGTAGTTTTTTTTTTTTCTGTCCCGCGTTTCGGGACAGAAAAAAATGCTTTTAGTGCCCCGGTCACGCACATAATGCAGGCCTGGGTACTAATAGCTATATGACCCTCGCGGCTGGGGCATTACCGACTCAGGTAATGCCCCACGGCCTTCGTTAATATGGACCCCGGGGCATTACCTGAGTCGGTAATGCCCCCGCTGCTCGGGTCATATTGCTTATATAAATAACCAATTATTGCAGCGGCCCTGTAGTTATAGAGCTCTTTTTGGGTGGCTTATAACTTCGCCCTCCCTGGATGAATCCTCACGAAACTTCTCAAAAGAACCATGTGCCCCCGTCAGATCGATCTTGCGAAGATTGGTGAGGTTTCATGAAGGGGGGCAAAGTGATGGGGAGGTCCCAACATTTTTGGATTTTCCAATAGACGCAAAGGGAAACAAAAAAAAAATCACGTCTACATCCCAAACCGATGGATGGATTTTCACCAAATATGTGGCAGGAGTGGCGGCATGGAACCGAAAGCGTGCTTTTGTAAATTTGGTGTAAATCCGTCCAGTAGTTTTCTTTAAAACGACCAAAAAGCAGGTACAAATAATGTACTGATATCTAGGTTCGGTCCGCTGACTAATTTCCCTGTCTGGTCTACGGTAGGGCCTCCGATTGGTTCAGAGGCCGATGTGACGCACCCGCTGATTGGATGGTGACGAGCATGAGGTGCGTCAGATTTTTGGAAACGCCCGCCATGTTGGATCCGCAGACAGCCACAGCTGACCACGGACAACGCAGTGGGGGAAAAGTTTGGAAAACACATTTTGCATCATTTCGTGGTGGAAAGAGGAGCTGGGAAGGGTGTGGGAGTGGAAGAAAGATGGTATGGGGCAATTTTTGTAAACAGAAAAAGCCAGGCAGGTCTCATAGCTGACAGCGGACACCGCAGTAGTTCTTGGACTGCACTATGAATGGACAGCTTGAAAAAGGCATTTGGGGTTATTTGATGGCAGGAAGAAGACATAGAAATGGTAGGGAAGTGGAATGGAGGTGAAAAAAGTATTTGGAAATGCTGCTGAGTCTGTGGTTAATTTCAGTGCAGGGTGGTCAGGATGAGTTGTATTACTTGATGGTGTATGGTATGTACTTCTTTTATAGTTAATTGAATTGTGGTAGTTGATGCCAGTGTTCAGATTCTGGGGGCATGGCTGCATGCAATGGCCCTAAGAATATGTGCACTGGGCACAGCCACCACAGCAGTTATATAGTTTATAGTGTATAGTAATTATAGGTAATGTAGTAGGAATATGGCCAGCATTACATTAGTCACAATGTGTGTATAGTAATTGTAGGTAATGTAGTGGGAGTACAAAGTGTTTCTAATATAGAGGAATGATTTAATTGAACTATAGAACTATATATGGTACTTATAAGTGTATTACAATTGAGCATACTTGATGTGGGAAACAACAGTACAATCGGTTAAGCAGGATAGTACAAAAGCTGTAGTTGTGTACACATTTAAATATGCATTTTCTTTTTCAGACCCTCATAAACAGTACATTCGAAGTACTATGTTTGGTACCACATTAGTGTATGACACACTGCTGTTGTATTGATTTTAAATAATAATTGGGCCATTGGAAAAAAATCTGTAGTGGATAAAAAAACGATTACATTTATGTGAGTTTAAGGGTGATAGTATGTTTGCAGTATGTTGTGCTTAAGGGATTGCTTGAAGTAGTTAGATACCTGGTGGCGTATTCTAACTTCATTTGAGGTTAGAAGATGTTGTGTCATATAAGAATTGGGATGTTGCATTTGAAGTGCTTTTCAAGGAAGGATGTTTTCCACGTTTTTCTAAACCCTCGGAGCGCGGTGAGTGTGCCCCCAGCAGCACCCTCCTGGTGTTTTTTTTCCCCCCAGCCCTATGACTGGTGGGCCCGTGCCCAGTAGCAGGCCTTTGCATCCCTCCCTCCCCGCACCCGTTCCTGGTTCCCCAGCCCGCCTCCCGACCCGACCTCCCTCCCTCCCATTGGTGCATCCGAGTTTCGTGTCGAGTCTACCGACTCGCGAGGCCCCCACCGGCTCCTTTCTAAACCCTCGGAGCGCGGTGAGTGTGCCCCCAGCAGCACCCTCCTGGTGTTTTTTTTTCCCCCCAGCCCTATGACTGGTGGGCCCGTGCCCAGTAGCAGGCCTTTGCATCCCTCCCTCCCCGCACCCGTTCCTGGTTCCCAAGCCCGCCTCCCGACCCGCCCTCCCTCCCTCCCATTGGTGCATCCGAGTTTCGTGTCGAGTCTACCGACTCGCGAGGCCCCCACTGGCTCCTTTCTAAACCCTCGGAGCGCGGTGAGTGTGCCCCCAGCAGCACCCTCCTGGTGTTTTTTTTCCCCCCAGCCCTATGACTGGTGGGCCCGTGCCCAGTAGCAGGCCTTTGCATCCCTCCCTCCCCGCACCCGTTCCTGGTTCCCCAGCCCGCCTCCCGACCCGCCCTCCCTCCCTCCCTCCCATTGGTGCATCCGAGTTTCGTGTCGAGTCTACCGACTCGCGAGGCCCCCACCGGCTCCTTTCTAAACCCTCGGAGCGCGGTGAGTGTGCCCCCAGCAGCACCCTCCTGGTGTTTTTTTTCCCCCCAGCCCTATGACTGGTGGGCCCGTGCCCAGTAGCAGGCCTTTGCATCCCTCCCTCCCCGCACCCGTTCCTGGTTCCCCAGCCCGCCTCCCGACCCGCCCTCCCTCCCTCCCATTGGTGCATCCGAGTTTCGTGTCGAGTCTACCGACTCGCGAGGCCCCCACCGGCTCCTTTCTAAACCCTCGGAGCGCGGTGAGTGTGCCCCTAGCAGCACCCTCCTGGTGTTTTTTTTCCCCCCAGCCCTATGACTGGTGGGCCCGTGCCCAGTAGCAGGCCTTTGCATCCCTCCCTCCCCGCACCCGTTCCTGGTTCCCCAGCCCGCCTCCCGACCCGACCTCCCTCCCTCCCATTGGTGCATCCGAGTTTCGTGTCGAGTCTACCGACTCGCGAGGCCCCCACCGGCTCCTTTCTAAACCCTCGGAGCGCGGTGAGTGTGCCCCCAGCAGCACCCTCCTGGTGTTTTTTTTCCCCCCAGCCCTATGACTGGTGGGCCCGTGCCCAGTAGCAGGCCTTTGCATCCCTCCCTCCCCGCACCCGTTCCTGGTTCCCCAGCCCGCCTCCCGACCCGACCTCCCTCCCTCCCATTGGTGCATCCGAGTTTCGTGTCGAGTCTACCGACTCGCGAGGCCCCCACCGGCTCCTTTCTAAACCCTCGGAGCGCGGTGAGTGTGCCCCCAGCAGCACCCTCCTGGTGTTTTTTTTCCCCCCAGCCCTATGACTGGTGGGCCCGTGCCCAGTAGCAGGCCTTTGCATCCCTCCCTCCCCGCACCCGTTCCTGGTTCCCCAGCCCGCCTCCCGACCCGACCTCCCTCCCTCCCATTGGTGCATCCGAGTTTCGTGTCGAGTCTACCGACTCGCGAGGCCCCCACCGGCTCCTTTCTAAACCCTCGGAGCGCGGTGAGTGTGCCCCCAGCAGCACCCTCCTGGTGTTTTTTTTCCCCCCAGCCCTATGACTGGTGGGCCCGTGCCCAGTAGCAGGCCTTTGCATCCCTCCCTCCCCGCACCCGTTCCTGGTTCCCCAGCCCGCCTCCCGACCCGACCTCCCTCCCTCCCATTGGTGCATCCGAGTTTCGTGTCGAGTCTACCGACTCGCGAGGCCCCCACCGGCTCCTTTCTAAACCCTCGGAGCGCGGTGAGTGTGCCCCCAGCAGCACCCTCCTGGTGTTTTTTTTCCCCCCAGCCCTATGACTGGTGGGCCCGTGCCCAGTAGCAGGCCTTTGCATCCCTCCCTCCCCGCACCCGTTCCTGGTTCCCCAGCCCGCCCTCCCTCCCTCCCATTGGTGCATCCACTCTTCATCACCGGTCCTCCCAGGGCAGCCCTCTGCCCGGCAGCCCCCAGCGGCTAAGGGCCCCGAGGCTAAGGGCGACTCCAACAGAGGCGACTCCAGGAAGTGTCTGCAGGTGTCAGCAGGAGAAGCCAAGGAAGCCAGCAGCCAACAGACACCAACAAAAACCGTGAGTGTGGCAGGGGTGGGGAATAGAGCAATCACTCTACTCCAGAAAACCCCTGCCACTCTATCTTACCTATCAATAACATAGAGTGCCATAATACTTGCATGTCCACTCTTTACAGAACTGTGAATGTTAGCATGTCCACTCTTAGACAGAAGCGCCAAATCTAGACAGAAATGTGATTGTTAGCATATACCACACTTAGATGGAATTCTCAAGCTAGGTTTGCGCCAAATCTAGACAGAAATGTGATTGTTAGCATATACCACACTTAGACGGAATTCTCAAACTTAACCCGCGTTGCATCTAGATAGAAAATATGATTGTTAGCAAATACCACACCTAGATGGAATTTCAGAAATGTGATTGTTAGCATATGTGACTCTTAGCATGCACCTCACTCAGAATTATAAACCTGGCTTGCGCGGCATCTAGATAGAAATGTGACTGTTAGCATGTACCACACCTAGATGGAATTTCAGAAATGTGACTGTTAGCATTTGCCACACCTAGATGGAATTCTCAAGCTAGGTCTGCGCAAAATCTAGGCAGTAATATGATTGTTGGCATGTGCCACACTTACACGGAATTCTCAAACTTAGCCCGCGTTGCATCTAGATAGAAAATATGATTGTTAGCAAATACCACACCTAGACGGAATTTCAGAAATGTGATTGTTAGCATATGTGACTCTTAGCATGCACCTCACTTAGAATTATAAACCTGGCTTGCGCGGCATCTAGATAGAAATGTGACTGTTAGCATGTACCACACCTAGATGGAATTTCAGAAATGTGACTGTTAGCATTTGCCACACCTAGATGGAATTCTCAAGCTAGGTTTGCGCAAAATCTAGGCAGTAATATGATTGTTGGCATGTGCCACACTTAGACGGAATTCTCAAACTTAGCCCGCGTTGCATCTAGATAGAAAATATGATTGTTAGCAAATACCACACCTAGACGGAATTTCAGAAATGTGATTGTTAGCATATGTGACTCTTAGCATGCACCTCACTTAGAATTATAAACCTGGCTTGCGCGGCATCTAGATAGAAATGTGACTGTTAGCATGTACCACACCTAGATGGAATTTCAGAAATGTGACTGTTAGCATTTGCCACACCTAGATGGAATTCTCAAGCTAGGTTTGCGCAAAATCTAGGCAGTAATATGATTGTTGGCATGTGCCACACTTAGACGGAATTCTCAAACTTAGCCCGCGTTGCATCTAGATAGAAATATGATTGTTAGCAAATACCGCACCTAGATGGAATTTCAGAAATGTGATTGTTAGCATATGTGACTCTTAGCATGCACCTCACTTAGAATTATAAACCTGGCCTGCGCGGCATCTAGATAGAAATGTGACTGTTAGCATGTACCGGACCTAGATGGAATCCCACAATTGCAAGGACAGCAATGCCAACTAACCAACCAGCTAACAATTCCATCCATCTGCATACACCTCTCAAACTATAACCAAACACAACCACAAGCCTTAAACGCAGCAATCCGCACAAACTTCACAACAATGCAACAACAAAACAAACCACACATAGACTTGCACAACAGCACACGACGACTACGGACCATAAAACACCCCAAGCCCAGCCGACGGAACCACCGGGCTGAGGCTGCCAACAGCACATCACTGCTCTCTTGCACTTTTCCAGCTTATTCCTACTAACACACCCCCTCTCCTCCCCTTTTCAGAGCCGCCAGAGCGCCAGGGGACCACTTCGGTGGTGATAGTGCGCGGTACAAATGACCTTTAACATTAACATTAACATTAACATAACGTAGTAAGATACCTATTAGCGTATTCCAACTAGATTGACTTTCGAAAGTGTTATTGTAGTATTATGGATGTAGTTAGGTACCTACTGGTGTATTCTTAACTGTTAATTGTGCTATAGTCTAGTGACTAAATGTGGGTTGTGGGAATATTAAGTAGGCATTTGTTAAATTTGCTGGCAACTTATGTTTACATAGGATCTTGCATATGAATGTGCTGTGCAAATGTTCCCAATGTGGTTTTTCATAAAAAATCACAGGCAGTGGTTCTTGAATTGAAATTTGTTGTTTGTAGTTGTTATGCTAGTGGGAAGTACAAGAAAACTGTGAAAGCAAACAGCATTGTAAGTAATTGTCGGTTGATTTGAGGAGATGGTACCAATGAGAGTATGATGATAGTAGGCTATGCAGGGCAAGTGGCAGGCACCCTGTTTATTTGCAGCCAATCTATGTACTTGCAACAATTTGGTAACATACACATACATGCCAACCGTCCCAGTTTAGGTGGGAGACTCCTGATTTCGAGATAAAAAAAGATTGCAATTTTTTTTTACTCCTGTCTGAAATAAGTAAAACCCCAAATGTATTCCTATGGGGAAATTATTTTCTCCTGCTTTCTGGAGTCAAATGTCCCTCGTAGGTAGTTGAGAATGTTGGCATGTATGCATATATGTCATTTTTATTTTCTTTGTACATTACAAAATATATGCATACCTGTAGTTTGTGTTGATGGATGTAGATGTGGATGAATCTGGAAGTAGAGGTTGTGGAGTGTTTCACCGTACTTTTGGATGCAGGTGCTTGGGAATCATACAAGAACTGTGTTCTGAGTGTTGAACAGTAGATCTGCAGTGTTGTAGTGAGTTGATAGAGTTAGATGTAGAGATCTTGGATGTGATTAGTGGATGGTTGTGGGACTGTTCACCAGTAGCCAATGAGAGAGTGCTGCAAAGTGTTAAGTGGAAAGGGAAGAAGGGCTGCCACTGTGTTACCTGATCCGCCAACACCGCAGTAATTCGAGAGCCACTCGTGCCACATCTGGGCCTTCTCAGAATGGCTGGCATGGAAATGGGACTGTGGGGATTATCCAATCAGGTGTTCAGGGTGTGCTTAACAGGAAGGGAGGGTAATACTTTTTTTCATTGCTGTGTTGGCTGTGTAGTGAAGATGGCTGGAGTTATTGTATGGATAGTGGGAGATTCATTTGCATGTGATCTGAAGAGCTATGCAAAGGCAAGAGGGTTTTCTGCAGATCTTGCTTTTCCAGGCCTGGAGGCTTTATGGTGCAGTGTGCCTGGCTGCAATTTGCAGGCACTGCTTGCTGTTTGCAGAAACATGGCTACTTTCGGTAGTCCTGATGTTTTGATGGTGCACTGTGGAGGAGAGCATTTGGGCTTCATCAGTGCCCCAAGTTTGGTTCCTCTATTGAAATTATTTGTGGAAGACCTAATGGTGCTTTTCCCTACTGCATAGGTCTTTTTTTCTGAAATAATACCAAGCGCACAATGGAACAATCCCAATGTCTTCAATCCCCAGCAAAATGTCACAAGGTACCTTGTTAATCGAGGTATGGGTCTACTTTTGCGACATGCTGAGATATATGTTTTCTCCAATGAGAACATTGATTCTCTTAGTGTGTACTACTTTTTACAAGAGATGTCGTTTTATTGTCCTTTCTTGGAAATGCATGTTTTTTTGGGAATCTAAGGGATGCGTTTCAGGGGTTGGTGTAAGGTAGTAAGGAGGAAAAGAAAAGACCCCCCCCAAAATAGAAAACAAAATCTGTTTCTTCAGTAGCACCTAGAAAGAAGACTCTTTTCAGAGCCACCACAATAGGAAAAATCTCCTACTCTGGGTTAAATTTCTCTCCCCACCCCCTTGAATTGGACGATTTATCTGCGAACCCTGCGGTAGGTCATGGATCACACGTGCCACATCCGGGACCTTTTAGGATGGTAGGCATGGAAATAGGGCTGTGGAGGCCACGGGATTGGTCAATAAGATTTCCTGGGTGTGGTGTGAAAGGAGAGACTGTGTCAGAAGGTCTGTTTGCTGAGAGGAGTGCAGATTGCTATGGCCATGGCTGCGTCTTTCAGGAGGTAGAGTGTGGATTCTGGGGGACTTGTGGATACATTGGTTGCAGGTGTATGCAGAGCAGTGTGGCATGGGTGCACCTCTTGGATTCCCTCATGTGGATGCGCACTGGTATGGAGTGCGTGGCATGAAGTGGCTGGATTTTCTTCCCCTTTGTGCCACTTTGGTGATGCAGCATCATCCATCTGATATTATTGTTTACTGTGGAGGGAACAGTTTAGGCCATGTTACTGGAATCTCTCTGCAGTTTGTGATGAAGGAGGCACTTGGGAAAGTCATGGACACGTCCCCAAACTCTCTAGTATGTTTTTTGTGCATTGCCCAGGGACAGATGTGGCTGTGCTCTTTATCATTTGGTTTGCAAAAATGCAGAAAGCCAGGCGCAATGTCAACAAGGCTTTTTGCGCATTTCTGCGAGATGTTGGTATGTCTTCCTTTCGACAATGAAAACATAAAATTTTGTAGCAACAACATTTTCCACAGAGATGGAGTCAATCTTGCTGATGGTGGCAATCATCTTTTTTTGCACAATATCCAAAATGCTTTGCAGCTGTTTTTTTGGAGGCATTGCAAGCATGTGTGCAGTAGGAGTTTGCAGTTTAAAACTTCGAAGATCAAAAAGAAAACCCCCAAAAAGGCTCTTTTCAGAGCCACCACTTTGTCCTGGAAAATAATGCAATGGTTTACATGCTGTCACAACCTGCATGCTTCGGATGTTCACCGACTACCGTGCGGTTCATGGACTTCGCGGGGCCCTGCACCATTTTATTGGAACTTTATTTGTTAAACTGTGAAAGGTGGCTCTGAAAAGAGCTTTATGTTTTTTTGTGTTTTTTTCTCCTCAATTTTTTAAACATCACACACAAGGGATGGGAGGGTAGGAATGGTAGAGAAGAGGCACCAACAACAGGGATAAGAAAGGGCAGATAGAGAGAGGAAGATGTTGGGTGCGCCTCAAAGTTTCCTTTTTGGTCCCGGACTGCAGCCTCCAAACCATTCCGAAACTGCTCACCCCTGCAGTGTACTGTGTCAAACACACAAAACCGTGACCTTTGAAAGGTAAGGATCTACTGCATTGCGTATGGCCTGTGAGGCTGTTGGGGGGATCTTCTGCCCCACAGGAGTGTCCCTTGTGGTGACAGGAGCAGATGTAGAGGATGCTGTAGTAGAAATCATCCTACTAATCTGTTTGAAGGGGATGACCCTCCGAGCTGCTTAGTTTAGTTTAGTTTAGTTTATTATTTGTAGAGCACACCGAACCATGAGGTATCTGGGAGCTTGAACATAATTGATTGTTACAGGAACATAAACAAAGAGACAGTAAACAAATGGCTTGTTGACAGTCTCTTGTTTCCCCTACCCCCGCTCATGCACCGTGTCTCTCTCCTGTTCCCCCACCCTCCGCTCATGCCCCATGTCTCTCTCCTGTTCCCCCACCCCCCGCTCATGCCCTGTGTCTTCCTCCTGATCCCCCCACCCTCCGCTCATGCCCCGTGTCTCCCTCCTGTTCCCCCCACCCCCCACTCATGCCCCGTGTCTCTCTCCTGTTCCCCCCAACCCCCCGCTCATGCCCTGTGTCTTCCTCCTGTTCCCCCACCCCCTGCTGATGCCCCGTGTCTTCCTCCTATTCCCACCCACCCCCCGCTCAGGCCCGTGTCTTCCTCCTGTTCCCCTCACCCCCGATCATGCCCCGTGTCTCTCTCCTGTTCCCCCCACCCCCCGCTCATGCCCCATGTCCCTCTCCTGTTCCCCCCACCCCCGCTCATGCCCCTTGTCTCTCTCCTGTTCCCCCCACCCCCCGCTCATGCCCTGTGTCTTCCTCCAGTTCCCCCCACCCCCTGCTCATGCCCCGTGTTTCCCTCCTGTTCCCCCACCCCCTGCTCATGCCCCGTGTCTCTCTCCTGTTCCCCTCACCCCCTGCTCATGCCCCGTGTATCTCTCCTGTTCCTCCCTACCCCCCGCTCATGCCCCGTGTCTCTCTCCTGTTCCCCCACCCCCCGCTCATGCCCCGTGTCTCCCTCCTGTTCCCCCCACCCCCGCTCATGCCCCGTGTCTCTCTCCTGTTCCCCCCACCCCCCGCTCATGCCTCGTGTCTCTCTCCTGTTCCTCCCACCCCCCGCTCATGCCCCGTGTCTCTCTCCTGTTCCCCCCCACACCCCGCTCATGCCCTGTGTCTCTCTCCTGTTCCCCCCAGCCCCCGCTCATGCCCCATGTCTCCCTCCTGTACCCCCCAACCCAAGCTCATGCCCCGTGTCTCTCTCCTGTTCCTCCCACCCCCACTCATGCCCCGTGTCTTCCTCCTGTTCCTCCCGCCCCCCGCTCATACCCCCTGTCTTCCTCCTGTTCCCCCCACCCCCTGCTCATGCCCCATGTCGTCCTCCTGTTCCCCCTACTCCTATGATGCTCCTTGATGACCTTTTGTTCACCCATCCCCCGCTGATGCCCCGTGTCGTCCTCCTGTACCCTCCAACCCCGCTCATGCCCCGTGTTGTCCTCCTGTTCCCCCCGCCCCTGCTCATGCCCCGTGTCTTTCTCTTGTCCCCCCTCCTATAATGCCCCTTGTTGACCTCTTGTCCCCCACCCCCCTGATGCCCAGTGTCTTCCTTCTGTTCCCCCCACCCCCCGCTCATGCTCCGTGTCTTCCTCCTGTTCCCCCACCCCCCACTCATGCCCCGTGTCTTCCTCTTGTCCCCCCTCCTATGATGCCCCTTGTTGACCTCCTGTTCCCCCCACCCCCCACCGATTGCCCTGTTGTGTTCTCTTTATACACCCAGACTTCCCTTTCCATGGTGTCCATCTTGGTAAAAGATTTTCCTTCCTAACCCGGGACGCCGCAGGCGTACCAGTTTGGGAAGAAAAATCTTTTTTTACCACCCCGGGTTCCCACTTTGAAAACCTAGGATGCTAGTGGTCTTCATCCATGGAAAAGGACGTAATGGTTACATTGCACTAATAAAAACCTATGAAATTCAGTAAAAAAAAATGTTTTAAAGGGATGTTACGGTTAAGTTGCACTAATAAAAACCTATGAAATTCAATGAAAAGACTTTGTTAAAGGGACGTTATGGTTAAGTTGCACTAATAAAAACCTATGAAAGTCAATGAAAAAACGTTGTTTAAGGGACATTATGGTAAAGTTGCACTAATAAAAACCTATGAAATTCAGTAAATAAACTTTGTTAAAGGACGTTATGGTTAAGTTGCGCTACTAAAAACCTATGAAATTCAGTGAAAAAACTTTGTTAAAGGGACATTATGGTTAAGTTGCGCTACTAAAAACCTATGAAATTCAGTAAATAAACTTTGTTAAAGGGACGTTATGGTTAAGTTGCGCTACTAAAAACCTATGAAATTCAGTGAAAAATCTTTGTTAAAGGGACGTTATGGTTAAGTTGCGCTACTAAAAACCTTTGAAATTCAGTGAAAATCTTTGTTAAAGGGACGTTATGGTTCCAAGTAAAACCAAAAAACCCCTGAAATTCGCCAGTTATAGTAAGCTAAGCAACCATAACTCGCGCCACCACTGTGCATTTACTTTTCATGAAATGTCTGTACAAGGGATTCTTATTATAATGTTGAGAAAAAAGTGTCAACGATCATTGGAATACATATCATGAGCTACGTAGTGCATTAAACAATGCATTGGTATAAATAGCATTCTATTATGAAGTTCTTTACAGTATAGTAAGCTACTCATGCAGAAACATAGGCATTGTGTGCAGCATACATGATGAAGGTATAATATTCATAATGTTGATATGTTGAATAATTAAATGATAACTGTTTTCTTATTAGAGTTTTGTGTACTGTGAAATATGTAATAAGTAGCTAATAAAACCCACGTATTATATAATTGCATTATTACAGACAAAACATAAAGACACAATAACACATACAAATATGGGTATATACAGGGAAAGTGAAGTAAGCAAAAAAGCAGAAGTAGTAGCAGAAACAATTCATAACCTAACTGATTATTTTTATGCTAATAAATGATTGCTCTGTTTCAAAACTGCTATTTACCCTATGTATATGTATCACATGATGTGACTGACCCTAAGGAAGGTAGTGTGAGTACAATGTATACAAATATGAGCATATAAAGGGAAAGTATAGTAATAAAAAAACAACAGAACTATCAGAAAGTGCTGATAACTCTACTGATTATTTTAATGCACAGAAAGGATTGGTGTCTTTCAAGCTTCTGTCTTCCCCTATGTATATGTTTCATATGATATGACTGGACCCTAAGGTAATTACTGTAAGAACATACTTGAAGGATAAGTCTACAAATATAGTACGTTTACAATTTTTAGTTCCTGACTGTTACTGAAGAAAACCATGTGGCCTAGATATGTCAGTAAAGGAAAAAAGAGGGAGACAGACATGTGATGTCATCAGTGATGTCATCAATGACATTTGTTATGTCATCTTTGATGTCCTGGGTGTTAGTCTTAGCAGTGCACAGTGGTGGCGCGAGTTATGGTTGCTTAGCTTACCATAACTGGCGAATTTCAGGGGTTTTTCAGTTTTACTTGGAACCATAACGTCCCTTTAACAAAGTGGTCGATTCATGGAATTAATGTGCGCCGAAAATTCCTGCGCAGAGGTGCCAAAACGTGCGAATCGCAGGAAAAGTGCGAAAATCGCAGTGCAAGTGCGAAAATCGCAGGAAAACCAGCGCACAGTGATTCATGGAAGTCCGTGCGCGAGAAAAACATTGGATGTGCGCTAAAAATGTGCGCCGCGCATGCCGGCGCACAGGTCATCCAACAGCGTGCGCCACGGCCACTGCGGAATCGCACATAGCGCGGCGCACATCACAAAAGTAGGCAGAACACGGGGCGTAACACTCGGAATGGGGAACAACGCGTGAAAATATGGGCATCACGGGGGAAGTACAGGAGGCAAGTGCGCGGAACGCCCACATGCTCGCCTACAACCCGTATTCATGGAATCGAATAGGGCAAACCAGCACACGGTCAAAGACGCGCACAGGGCCAAACAAGTACGCCACAAGAAAGTAGGCGGTAGCGCCCCTGCGACTGAAAAAAATGTGCGCCAAAATGTGCGCTAACAAAAAGCACCCATATACAGCCATGATGAATGGCCCATACAGTGGCCCTCTAGGACAAATGAGGTGCAAAGGGGCACCGCAAACACGGACACCCGCTGTGTGAAAAATAGCGTGTGCGTGTGTTCCTGGGTGCGCGGGAAGTTCCACACGCGATTAGCCTGGGTACGTGTACTTTGGGATGCGCGGGAAGTTCCACACGCGATTAGCCTGGGTACGTGTACTACGGGGTGCGCGGGAAGTTCCACACACGAATGGCCTGGGTAGGTGGGGGTGCGTGGGAAGTTCCATACGCGATTGGCCTGGGTACGTGTATTCCGAGGTGCACGGAAGATTCACATGCGATTTCTGCAGGGTACGTGTATTTCGGTGGTGCCGGGGAATGCTACACGTGATTTGGCCATGTGGGTCCCCCCAGGTGTTCCCTCTACACCCTCCACGGCCCCTGCAGGCAGCCCACACCACAGGGTACTACCCTGCACCCCTGCTCATGTCCCACAGGCAACCCATCCACCATGGCCATGCCCACCAGCCAACCCACATGTCACCTTGCACTACTGATCACCAACACATGTCTCCCACCACCCCCACCCCCAGCAGTGCAGGGGCAGCCTCCACCAGGCCCCCACCCATGTCTCCCACCACTCCCACCCCCCAGCCACCAAGGGCAGCCTCCACCAGGCCCCCACTCATGTCTCCCACCCCCCCCACCCCCCAGCAGTGCAGGGGCAGCCTCCACCAGGCCCCCACTCATGTCCAACTCATGTCTCCCACCACCCCCACCCCCCAGCCACCAGGGGCAGCCTCCACCAGGCCCCCACTCATGTCTCCCACCACCCCCACCCCCCCAGCAGTGCAGGGGCAGCCTCCGCCAGGCCCCCACTCATGTCAAACTCATGTCTCCCACCACCCCCACCCCCCAGCCACCAGGGGCAGCCTCCACCAGGTCCCCACTCATGTCCCCTATTACCCCCACCCCCCAGCAGTGCAGGGGAAGCCTCCACCAGGCCCCCACTCATGTCCCCCACCACCCCCACCCCCCAGCAGTGCAGGGGCAGCCTCCACCAGGCCTCCACTCATGTGCCCTATTACCCCCAAGCCCCAGCAGTGCAGGGGCAGCCTCCACCAGGCCCCCACCCATGTCTACCACCACCCCCACCCCCCAGCAGTGCAGGGGCAGCCTCCACCAGGCCTCCACTCATGTGCCCTATTACCCCCACCCCCCAGCAGTGCAGGGGCAGCCTCCACCAGGCCCCCACTCATGTCTCCCACCACCGCCACCCCCCAGCAGTGCAGGGGCAGCCTCCACCAGGCCCCCACTCATGTCTCCCATCACCCCCACCCCCCAGCCACCAGGGGCAGCCTACACCAGGCCCCCACTCATGTCTCCCATCACCCCCACCCCCCAGCCACCAGGGGCAGCCTCCACCAGGCCCCCACTCATGTCCCCCATCCCCCCACCCCTCCCAGCAGTGCAGGGGCAGCCTCCACCAGGCCCCCACTCATGTCTCCCATCACCCCCACCCCCAGCCACCAGGGGCAGCCTCCACCAGGCCCCCACTCATGTCTCCCATCACCCCCACCCCCCAGCCACCAGGGGCAGCCTCCACCAGGCCCCTACCCATGTCCCCTATTACCCCCACCCCCCAGCAGTGCAGGGGCAGCCTCCACCAGGCACCGACATATGTCTCCCACCACCCCCACCCCCCAGCCACCAGGGGCAGCCTCCACCAGGCCCCCACTCATGTCTCCCACCGCCCCACCCCCCAGCAGTGCAGGGGCAGCCTCCACCAGGCCCCCACTCATGTCCAACTCATGTCTCCCACCACCCCCACCCCCCAGCCACCAGGGGCAGCCTCCACCAGGCCCCCACTCATGTCTCCCACCACCCCCACCCCCCAGCAGTGCAGGGGCAGCCTCCACCAGGCCCCCACCCATGTCTACCACCACCCCCACCCCCCAGCCACCAGGGGCAGCCTCCACCAGGCCCCCACTCATGTCCCCTATTACCCCCACCCCCCAGCAGTGCAGGGGCAGCCTCCACCAGGCCCCCACTCATGTCTCCCACCACCCCACCCCCAAGCAGTGCAGGGGCAGCCTCCACCAGGCCCCCACCCAGGTCTACCACCACCCCCACCCCCCAGCAGTGCAGGGGCAGCCTCCACCAGGCCCCCACTCATGTCCCCTATTACCCCCACCCCCCAGCAGTGCAGGGGCAGCCTCCACCAGGCCCCCACCCATGTCTCCCATCACCCCCACCCCCCAGCCACCAGGGGCAGCCTCCACCAAGCCCCCACTCATGTCTCCCACCACCCCCACCCCCCAGCAGTGCTGGGGCAGCCTCCACCAGGCCCCCACTCATGTCTCCCATCACCCCCACCCCCCAGCCACCAGGGGCAGCCTCCACCAGGCCCCCACTCATGTTTCCCATCACCCCCACCCCCCAGCAGTGCAGGGGCAGGTTCCACCAGGCCCCCACCCATGTCTACCACCACCCCCACCCCCCAGCAGTGCAGGGGCAGCCTCCATCAGGCCCCCACTCATGTCTCCCATCACCCACACCCCCAGTCACCAGGGGCAGCCTCCACCAGGCCCCCACTCATGTCTCCCATCACCCCCACCCCCCAGCCACCAGTGACAGCCTCCACCAGGCCCCCACTCATGTCTCCCACCACCCCCACCCCCAGCAGTGCAGGGGCAGCCTCCACCAGGCCCCCACTCATGTCTCCCATCACCCCACCCCCCACCCACCAGGGGCAGCCTCCACCAGGCCCCCACTCATGTCTCCCATCACCCCCACCCCCCAGCCACCAGGGGCAGCCTCCACCAGGCCCCCACACATGTCTCCCACCACCCCTACCCCCCAGCAGTGCAGGGGCAGCCTCCACCAGGCCCCCACTCATGTCCCCCATCACCTCCACCCCCCAGCCACCAGGGGCAGCCTCCACCAGGCCCCCACTCATGTCTCCCATCACCCCCACCCCCCCAGCCACCAGGGGCAGCCTCCACCAGGCCCCCACTCATGTCCCCTATTACCCCCAGCCCCCAGCAGTGCAGTGGCAGCCTCCACCAGGCCCCCACCCATGTCTCCCACCACCCCCACCCCACAGCCACCAGGGGCAGCCTCCACCAGGCCCCCACTCATGTCTCCCAGCACCCCCACCCCCCAGCAGTGCAGGGGCAGCCTCCACCAGGCCCCCACTCATGTCCAACTCATGTCTCCAACCACCCCCACCCCCCAGCCACCAGGGGCAGCCTCCACCAGGCCCCCGATCATGTCTCCCACCACCCCCACCCCCCAGCAGTCCAGGGGCAGACTCCACCAGGCCCCCACCCATGTCTCCCACCACCCCCACCCCACAGCCACCAGGGGCAGCCTCCACCAGGCCCCCACTCATGTCCCCTATTACCCCCACCCCCCAGCAGTGCAGGGGCAGCCTCCACCAGGCCCCCACCCATGTCTCCCATCACCCCCACCCCCCAGCCACCAGGGGCAGCCTCCACCAAGCCCCCACTCATGTCTCCCACCACCCCCACCCCCCAGCAGTGCTGGGGCAGCCTCCACCAGGCCCCCACTCATGTCTCCCATCACCCCCACCCCCCAGCCACCAGGGGCAGCCTCCACCAGGCCCCCACTCATGTCTCCCATCACCCCCACCCCCCAGCAGTGCAGGGGCAGGCTCCACCAGGCCCCCACCCATGTCTACCACCACCCCCACCCCCCAGCAGTGCAGGGGCAGCCTCCACCAGGCCCCCACTCATGTCTCCCATCACCCACACCCCCAGTCACCAGGGGCAGCCTCCACCAGGCCCCCACTCATGTCTCCCATCACCCCCACCCCCCAGCCACCAGTGACAGCCTCCACCAGGCCCCCACTCATGTCTCCCACCACCCCCACCCCCAGCAGTGCAGGGGCAGCCTCCACCAGGCCCCCACTCATGTCTCCCATCACCCCACCCCCCACCCACCAGGGGCAGCCTCCACCAGGCCCCCACTCATGTCTCCCATCACCCCCACCCCCCAGCCACCAGGGGCAGCCTCCACCAGGCCCCCACACATGTCTCCCACCACCCCTACCCCCCAGCAGTGCAGGGGCAGCCTCCACCAGGCCCCCACTCATGTCCCCCATCACCTCCACCCCCCAGCCACCAGGGGCAGCCTCCACCAGGCCCCCACTCATGTCTCCCATCACCCCCACCCCCCAGCCACCAGGGGCAGCCTCCACCAGGCCCCCACTCATGTCCCCTATTACCCCCAGCCCCCAGCAGTGCAGTGGCAGCCTCCACCAGGCCCCCACCCATGTCTCCCACCACCCCCACCCCCCAGCCACCAGGGGCAGCCTTCACCAGGCCCCCACTCATGTCCCCTATTACCCCCACCTCCCAGCAGTGCAGGGGCAGCCTCCACCAGGCCCCCACTCATGTCTCCCACCACCCCCACCCCCCAGCAGTGCAGGGGCAGCCTCCACCAGGCCCCCATCCATGTCTACCACCACCCTCACCCCCCAGCAGTGCAGGTACAGCCTCCACCAGGCCCCCACTCATGTCCCCCTGCACCCCCACCCCCCAGCCGTGCGATTTGCCTGGGTATGTGTACTTCGGGGTGCGCAGGAAGTTCCACACGCGATTGGCCTGGGTACATGTACATCGGGGTGCGCGGGAAGTTCCACACGCGATTAGCCTGGGTACGTGTACTTCGGGGTGCGCGGGAAGTCCCACACGCGATTGGCCTGGGCACGTGTACCTCGGGGTGCGCGGGAAGTTCCATACGCGATTAGCCTGGGTACATGTACTTCGGGGTGCGGGGGAAGTCCCACATGCGATTGGCCTGGGAACGTGTACTTCGGGGTGCGCGTGAACTTCCACACACGATTAGCCTGGGTACGTGTACTTTGGGGTGCACGGGAAGTCCCACACGCGATTGGCCTGGGTACGTGTACTTCGGGGTGCGCGTGAACTTCCACACGCGATTGGGCCTGTGAGTGTGGGGTACATGTATTCCAGGGGTGCGCGGGTATATTTACCTGCGACTGTGCCTGTGAGAGCGTGCTACGTGTATTCCTGGGGTGGGCGGGAAGATTCACACGTTCGCCTACGACGTGCCAAAAAATTAATGGTCCAATCCTGAGACACGTACGCCAGCATGAAGCAGGCGTACGTCGACCCGCGCAGCATAAAAGTGCGCGCAAACAACAAACAAGCTCATACGCCAGGATGAATATACCATTCCTAGCAGCAGTGGCCGTGGGTTACCAAAGGAGGAGGAGGAGGATAGTGAGGGCCCGAATTTTCACTCCCAGAACCAGCCTTTTTGGGATGCCTGATGACCAGGTGTATGGGAGGTACAGGTTTCCCCCACACATAATACTGGACCTGGTCAGTGAGTGGGAGGATGACCTCGCATCACCCACCCTGTGCTCCCAAGCACTCAGCCCCCTGGAGAAGGTCCTCAATGTACTGCACTTCTTGGCCACAGGATCATTTCAGCGGTCAAGTGCCATAGTGGGTGGGGTGTCACAGGCCACGCAGTCACGCTGCCTACACCAGGTCTTGAACATCATCACTGCACGCCCATCAGTCCGTAGGCACATATACCTGCCCAGGACACCTGCAGAAAGGCAGGCTGCCACCCTCGATTTCTACAGTGTGGCACAATTCCCAAAAGTTCTAGGTGCCATTGACTGCACCCATGTGGCACTACGTCCCCCCAGGGCATCTGAGCACATCTATAGGAACCGCAAGCACTGGCATTCCATCAACGTGCAGGTAGTATGTAATGCTAAGGGAATCATCACCTCAGTATATGCCAACTATCCAGGGTCCACCCACGACAGCTTCATTTACCGAATGTCTACCCTAAGCCGGGACCTAGAAGCTGGGCGGCATGGCGATACATGGCTGCTTGGTGAGTATGAATGCCATTGCACATGCATGCATGTCAGATGCAGAGTTATGTCACTACACCACTAATGATACCCATCACCTCCTCACCAGGGGACAGTGCCTACCCTCTGAGCACCCACATGATGACGCCAATTCGGAACCCCATCACGCCTCCAGAGGTAAGATACAACACAGCCCATATTGCAACCCGGGGCATAGTGGAGCGCACATTCGGAGTGCTCAAATCACGCTTTCGCTCCCTTAACCGTTCTGGCGGGCAGCTGTTATATGCACCCCCAGTAGTGTGCAGGATCATAGTGGCAGCATGTGTCCTGCACAATGTTGCAACACGCCGTGGCCTGGCTGTGGACATGGTGGTGTCCCCACATCCCCAACCACATGCACGGCCGCTGCGCATGGGAGGGGAGAGGGCACAGGGTGAGGCAGCCCGTACGCAGTTGGTGGCTAATTACTTCACATAGAAATCACACCCCAGTGGAGTGCACACAGGCCTGGCACATACCATCTGATAAGCAATGATGACTCGGCCTGACAATTAAGACGAACAAAGGGACTGTCAACTGTCAGAACCATAGCAGCCTGAGATTGTTCATGTGGAAGTGTCACAATGTTTGCATCCCTACCTACACAAACACCACCAATGCAGTGTCATGAAAAGACACTTCCATGCTGCAGAAATGAATACCCACTTGCAAAATACTACATGAAAACAGTGCCATGTCACCCACCCCCTCCCCGGCACTGCCACACAACACACTATGGCATTTCATGCAATGTGAGAGGAAAGAAATTAATCCCCACAACATGCCCCAAGTGTCAGCAGCTACAGTGTCCCCAAAGGAACATGTCCACACATGAAATGCTCACAGTAATGCAGGACCTACAACCGACATTACCAAATACTTACCAAGAATACCAATCACCTACACAACCTCCTACCTACCTTAAACTTGACATTACAGACTTAAAAATTAGCTAGCCTCACCACCTGATGATGACAGCCCTCCGAACATTTCCAAGTATACAGTGTTAGCGCCACTGCTTTGTAGGTGCACTGCTTACAACATGGACTCCAGTTCCAAGGTGGACCGCATTGTGAAGATATGAGGAATGGACCTGCAAATATGGAGGATGAGATGGATGCAGAGGCACATATCAATACACCACGCAGTGTACAAACATTACAACAACAATATGCACTATGAATGTATACACAGTATTGACTACAGACTGCCCACACAGCTCATGGGAGTCCAATGTCACCATGTACGTCAATGTCACTTGGGCACACCCTTTGCAAGCCCACGGAAACGGGAAGCAGGAGGGGTGTGTGTGACAAAAACCCAAGCATCTGAACCAAATCCATGACAAGCCTGCATGTGCACAGCCACAATGCAGCGTATGCCCACGGGAGCCACACAAGGCAACACACTGTCCCAAATAAATAAATAAATAAATAAATAAATAAAAAAATAAATAAAAAAATGCCCATTAATGGGCCCAGGCGGGTGGGGGAGGCCACCCGGGGTGGGGGAGGCCACCCAGGAGGTCCGAGGACAGGGTGCACACCAAAACCCACCTGTGTGGATCTTGCGAAAAAAAAACACCTCCATGGCCTCATGGCCTACACGGCTACCCAATTGTGGGAGTATCACTGCTGTCGCTATCCTTACCCTCTGCAGCTGCATCAGGAGGTGGTAGCACTATGGGAGGCAGCTCACGCAAAGCCCTAGTCTTTTCCTCCATGGCTGCAAGCATGCAGGTGTGGTTGGTCTCGTTCTGGAGGATAAGTGTGCGGAGGTCCCCATGCAACAACTCACGGGATGCCCGGACCTCCGCCCTAGTTGCCTGCATCTCAGCTGAGAGCGTACGGGTGTGACGCTCCAGCTGCTGTTCTGTCCTTCGGTTTGTTGAAGCCTCAAGCTCAACAAGAGTCGTCCTGAGGTGAAGGAGTTCCAGCCTCAGGGCTTCCCTGTGGCCCTGGGACTCTATGGAGATGGCTTCCTGCAGAGTTGCCAGTGCCGCCCGCCTGTCCCTGTCGGACACCAACATGTCCTCCCTGTGTGACTGGCAGATGGAGTTGGTTGCCTGCTGTAGTCGCTCCATCAGCCTTTCGGGGGGGACAATGGAAGTGGCCACCCTATCCATGGCCTGAGCCATCATCTCTGATGATGCTGCCTGTTGGGTTGCCATACCGTAAATGGATTGCTCCCATGCGGTATTGCCAGGTGGCGTACGGCCACCACGTCGGCGGGCACCACACCTGTCTGGGGCAAGGCGAACTGCGCCTTGCTGTGCCGGCACTGCCTGAGGCTGGAGGACTGTATTCCCCCTCTGATCTGCTGGCCCAGGAACAGGATCAGATGTCGCGGAGTGTGACCCTGCATCCGTAACCACCAAAGGCGTACCTGCCAACACTGACATCCCCATTGAGGGTTCTAACCCTGGTGCAGGTGGGTTGGACAGAACAGAATCCCTCCCAGGAACACTCACCTGCGACGGCACGTAGGTCTCATCATCCGAATCGACACCTGAGTACAGCTCGGGGGAGGTGCAGCCAGAGACACCCCTTGAGAGCACGACCCGCAGCAGTTGTGGGTTCTCACCCACCACCACACCACGTCCCTCACTGGTGGTCGGTCGGCCCTCAGACCCCTCCTGGGTCTGCACCATCTCCAGAACCCCAGCAGTATCAAGTGCGTCTTCCCCTGCAAAGACATAAAAGAAAACAAATGGAAACAGGCATTAGCACTATGGCACACAATTAGGGCTGAAAGGCTACAGAAACAGTACTTGATTGACACATGTCCCACATGACTAAAACACTCCCATGCATGCACCGTCACTGCGTGTGATGGGGAAGCAGATGGCACACATTGATGACACCAAGATGGAAGATGAACACATTTGCTGCATGCTGCCTAGCAGTGGCATCACACATTGGCCAGTGATTGGCAGGTCAAATACACATGCCATCACACAGATGGCATGTACCCTAGCCATGAAGTGAAGAGGGAGAGGAGGTCACCAATTGCTCATTCAGTCCAGTTTGTTCATATAATTGATTATTTTCATTGTAATGGTTCAAATGTTTAACCTGCAGCTGCCAGTCAAAAATGGTCCTATAGCACAGGGACATGTCCAAACTAATCATGTCCACGAAACTGAGCCAGTCCACTGTACCATAGCCATGTCAGACATGTGACAATAGGACTGAGAAATGCCGAGTAAAAGTGGTGTTATGCAAACAATCTGCCTGAATAAACAGAGGTAAATAAGCAACAGTGTTGTGGCAAGATGACACTCCAAGGGCAACTGGCGTGGTGTTGGGCTGGATGTCTAATGTTGGCCGAAGGGATGCTGCTATACCCAAATGCTGTTGCCAAGAATGTATAGGAAGAGGCACATGGGTGAGCGGAACCACTCGGGCACACACACCCTCCCTTGGCACCCAAACAGAAGCCCTCCCACACACACCATGCACATGGATGACACACACATGCATGTGCACTCACCAGACAATGCCTCGTAATCTGCCAGTTCTCCTACGCCTTGGATCTGTTCCTCCATGACGTAGGTCCCAGCAACCTGCTCATGTGGAGTGAGTTCTATGTCGCCTGCTGGAGACCCACCTCCAGTCACTAGAGTTGCGGCATGACTTGAGGCCAGCTTATTCTTTGCCCTGCGCTTCAGGTCATTCCAGCGTTTGTAGCATTCATAAGCTGTGCGCCTCACGATTCCAAGGGCACTTATGATGTCCGCAATGGTCTGCCAGTGTGCCTGACGTTGTGCAGGTGTGGTCTTGGATCCTGCAACAATCACCATTTTGCGGTCATGTGCGGACACATACTCTACAAGTGCATTCAGTTCGGCCTCATTGAAGCTGGGCTTCCTTCATGGGCCGGACTGTGTAGCCGTGTCTGGGGCATTAGCCTCTACTGGACGAGCACTCTTCCTCTTCTGCTTGGAAGGTGGTGGGGATCCTGAGTGTCCTACGCCGCTCTGGACAGTAGGGGCAAGAGCGTGGGATTGCACACTCAGCATGGGAGTTGGTGCAGGCATTATCTCAAGTGTGATGGTGTCAGGGGGAATGTCAGCATGATGGACTTGGACCGACACTGTCCTGGATGGGTGTGTGAGAGGTGGGGTGGATGGAGCCGCAACTGCCCCTGCAGCCTCCCCAGCCTGCTTACGCGGGGCAGCAGAGGACCTAGCTGCCCCTGTTCCACGTGGCCTGATGACACCAACGTTCACCGGCGCACGTGGCCTAGACCTGCTGTCCTGGAAGTCAGCCATGGAGTCACCCTGTGACAGGTCTGGTTCCACAGTAGGCTGGTCCAACAAGGGCTGAGCATGGATGGTGTCAGCCACGGTAACCTCAACCGGGGGGGGGCATGGGTGTCCCTGACTGCTCCTCCACACATGGGGGGCAGGGGCACCCTGCAAGTCACGGCCACGTCCCCTACTGGATCCACCACGGCCACCACTTGGGGCTCGGCCACCTTTGCCACCCTTACGGCTTGGTCGCCTCCCAGCCATGGCACTGATGTTATTGTGCGTATGGGAGTCGATGTGAACTATTGTCCTGGGCAATTGGGGGTCAAAGGGGTTGGGTACCAGATGGTAATCGTACCCTAGTGCTCTAGCAAGGCTGTATGTCACCCCTGGGGAAAGATGACGGGTCACGCAATGCACAGGCACCCCAAAAAAGCGAAGTAAGGTGCACGCAACCCCTCCTAGACCACGTGCGTGGAAAAATAAACCTGCACTTCGCTGTGGCACCCAGGAACACAAGAATGAAAGTATGCGTGTCACACGCAGCCTAGAATGACCTCTGAAGGGGTACGCGACACACGGGGCATGCACAGATGTTAAATACGTGCGCGACTCACCGTCTGCCAGGAACAAAAGCGTGAAAAATATGCGCGTGTGCGCGTTGGCAACACCCCCACCAAAAGAAGAATTGTACGCTGTCTGAGGAGACAGGACAACAGTAGTAGGGAACGCTGTTTGAGGAAACAGACCCAGGAAAAAGAGGAAAAGAGAAAAAGCTGTCAGAGGTAACAGGGAGTACGAACTGGAAACGCTGTGAAGTAAATCGCGTGTGAACCGACAAGAAGTACAGATTTCACCCACTCGCTCTCCACGAAAAGCACGTACAAGGAAATGGCGTTCTACACGTACCTTTTATACACATGTCACAGACGTGCATACGCGATGAGGCCATTTCCACCAATTTCGCGCTTTGACACTCGGACGTGTATCTCTTCATTTTTACACGCGCCATTCTCTACGGCCATGCGCGTGACATCACAGCTGCGCATGGTGGCCTTTGGGCCAATGAAATCGCATATGCGAGCACACGTGGTAAAACTGCACGTCCGAGTGTCATCGCGTGTAATCGGAAGGAAGTGAGCGTACACGTGATTGGCATGGATACGTGTATTTCTGGGGTGCGCAGGAAGTTCCACACGCGATTGGTGGAAATCCATGTGTGCTCTGTCATCACGTGTAATGAGGGAAACACCCGCGCGCCTCACGTCACAGACGCGCTTACGCGCTAAGGGCCTTTGGTCCAATGAAATCGCATATGCGTGCTTACGTGCATACGCGCTAAGGGCCTTTCCTCGATTTACACGCAGATGTACAGGATTTTCACGTGCCAAATCACTCCATATCAAGCTGGCCACGCGTAAGCACACGGAAGACCATGCTCCTGCCCAAAAGGCCGAATTACTGCCCCCCAGAGCCCCGAGCAGCCTCCCACGAGCCATCTGCTGCTGCCTGCCTGCCTGCTGCCACCGTGCCCTGCCATTTGGTGCCTGCACATCAGCCTTCTGCAGGGGTCCATTTGCTGTGTCCACCCCTGCTGGAACAGAAGACTCCCGACTGGGATACCATCGCTCCACAGCCCAGCCCCAGGACCCAGTTGCCCACCCACTCCTGCCTCTGGGGTTGCCATGTCGGGCACTGCAACATCTGGCACCACTGGCAACCCCCGGCCAGAGAGGCAGAGGGGCACCAGCTTCACTGCCACCGAAGTTGGTGTCCTGGTGGAGCAAGTCCTGGGGCAGTATGATGCCCTCTTCGGAAGTAAGCGCGCCAACAAGGAAGGACGGACTCAGATCTGGACGGACATTGTGACTGCCATCAACGCGGAGGGGGTGGCAGTCCGCGACTACCAACATGTCAAGAAGCGCTGGGATGACTGCAGGTCCAGGACCCTCTTGAAGGCCCGGCGCCTCGTGGAGGGTGGCCGGGGCCGCATGAGTACCATCCAGATAAGGGTCCTGGAACGCATAGGCCCAGCGCTCCACGCCCAGATCCTTGAGAGGCAGACCCGTCTGGAGTTGAGCGGTAAGTGGCCAAGCATTGCTGTGTGAGACAGGGCATGTCGCAGTGTGCTGGTTGTCTGATACTTGCCTGTATGTGTGATATAGGCCATGTATGCATGTGTGTGTGCAGGGACGTCATGCATGTGAGACCAGTAATGTGTGAACCACACGGTTGGTGCATGTGTTCAAATGCAACATGGGTTGCCCTATGCGGAATGGCCACATGAAAGCATGCCAGTCTCTGTTCCTGGACATGGGTGAGGGATGGGTCCTGATGCCATGTACATGTATGCTGTCCATGTCTGTGTGTCTGACCTGCGTGTCTGTGACTTGTGAATGCCAGGGATGCATGACACATGTCTGTCGCAATGTTCAGGTTCACTGATGCAGCCTAGTCATCCTTGTATCCACTGTGTCTGTGGTGTACGAGGCCAGATGGATGAAACTAGGGTGAAGTGTGTGCATGTGATAGGCATGGCCCATGATGCCTGTGAGTTCCAAAACAACAGTGTATGTTTCAATAATCACTTGGACATGTATGCTAATGTCCATAGCATGTGCCATGCCTGTTACCGCATGTGTTTTACCTGCACTGAGCAATGTGTTGTGGAAGGACATGATGGAAGTGATCTTTGACAGTGCCACTCATCTGCTATTGCTTCCTGTCTAGGGGACCATTGTACAGTACCCTGATGCTTGTGTTCTATGTCTCCCTCTACACAGCGCCACGTGAAGAAGAGGGCGGAGACGGCTCTGTGGAGCAAAGTGGCGGGGATGCCCCCACGGCTGCAGCGGAAGGGGTGGGTGAGCCCCCACACGGGCTTGAAACGGCGGAAGACGGGGTGGAGCCATCCAGGTTGGTGGTTTCCACAGAGGAGGAGGAGGCCGCTACTGAGGCGCACATGGGGCCTGGTGGGGGCATCCCTGCTGGTGCAAGTGTTGCAGTCCAGGGGCAGGGGCAGGAGGCAGCACAGGTCGCCGTGGAGGGGCTTGTGCATGTCACTGTCCCTGACACTGTGACTGCACCACCATGCACCAGCAGGGATGCCCCATCACAGGCCCGTCCGCAGGTAGGGGGGATGTCCATGTCATCTGACTCCCCTCCACCTGCTGACGAGGGGACCCCTGGCCGTATGGAGAAGGTCCTGATTGGTGTCGCGTTGCCCACAGGTGCAATTCGTGATGAGGTGCGTGTGCTTCCCGGGAGGAGCATGCACGTCATCACAGAGAGCACTGTGCCGACGTGGCCCAGTTGGGATCGGCCATGGTCGGGGGTTTCCTACATGTGACGGCTAATCTGGCGACCCTCTCCTCCTCTGTGGAGACTATGCACCAGTCGTTCTCCATGCCGTCTTCCGGCCCAACTGCCACCAGGGCCCCCTGTGGACCTGCCCCGACCAATGCAGCCGGCTCGGTGGGGATCCCATCGCTGCCACAGTCGGGAGTCGGAGGTCCAGCAGGGGTGGACACACCAGCAACTGGACCCCAGCAGATGGAGGATGTGACGGCATCATCGGGCAGGGCACGTGAACGACGGCGTCGGTGGATTCCATCAGCCTGGATGCCGTAGTGCTGGCACAGGCAGTTACGTCGGGGGCAGCGGCAGGCTCGAGGTGGGAGGCATCATGGCTCGGGGCCATCAACATCAGGGGTGCAGGCATCGGCCGGAGGGCAGGAGAACCCTGGAATGGGAGTGGCTTCCGTGTGGGAGTGGTTGGGCCAGCAGATAGGTGCGGAGCGGCAGCGGGCAGAGGAGGAACGGCTCATCAATGGTCAGGGCGGAGAACTCCATGCGGAGGGCGCTGAGGCGGGCTGAGTGCCTCGAGGGTCTTCGCAGGGAGTTGGAGCTGGACACTGGTTTATCCCTGCAAGACCTCGTGGCCAGGGAACATGCCTGCCTCAAGGCCATTGAACAAGAGTTCGATGATGCCCTGGCCCATGACCACATCCAGTGAGCCGTTGGACTAGCCCGCTGCCCATGTAAATAGTTATGTAGTTAGTGTTAGGTTTCCTTTGTTTTTGCATTTTCTTTGGACCTTTTGGACAATGGCCCACATTTTTGTATATAGTTATTCTTTATTAGGTAGTGTTGTTAGATAGGTTTCATTTCTTTTGTTGGGATCATGGACCCTGGCTTGTTCACCTGTACATAGTTCACTGTTGGATTTTCTTTTCTTTTTACAATTTACCCATGGAGCAATGGCTTTCAATTATAATTTCCCATTGGATTTTCTTTTGTGGACTGTGACTTCGGACACCATTCCTTTGGATTCTGATTTTTGGTTTTGCATTTTTTCACGGACATGCTTCTTTTTACTTTTTTTACATTCCCATTTCTGTTAGTTTATTTTTGATTCAATTCATGTTTCCTTTAATACATATTTTTTGATCAAACTTCAATGTGTGGTATCATCTCATTGGTTTCATGCATATCATGATATGGGTTTTGAGATTCACTGACACCCATTGGGTGTATGTGAGGGGCATTTGTTCGTTTCCAAACTTGTAATTGCTGTTCTATCATGTTAGTGCCATTTCTGAGTGGGTGGATGCAATACTCGGGTGGGTGTTTTGCATTTGGAGGCTGACCATAGGGACCAGGGATCTAGATTGTGATGACATGTTGGCTGGGGAACATGAGTTGGACATGAGTGGGGGCCTGCTGGCAGGTGCCCCACAGTTCTGGGGGGTGGGGGTGCAGGGGAACATGAGTTGGGCATGAGTGTGGGCCTGCTGGCAGGTGCCCCACAGTGCTGGGGGTGGGGGTGCAGGGGAACATGAGTTGGACATGAGTGGAGGCCTGCTGGCAGGTGCCCCACAGTGCTGGGGGGTCGGGGTGCAGCGGAACATGAGTTGGACATGAGTGGGGGCCTGCTGGCAGGTGCCCCACAGTGCTGGGGGTGAGGGTGCAGGGGAACATGAGTTGGACATGGGTGGGGGCCTGCTGGCAGGTGCCCCACAGTGCTGGGGGCTAGGGGTGCAGGGGAACATGAGTTGGACATGAGTGGGGGCCTGGTGGAGGCTGCCCCTGCACTGCTGGGGTTTGGGGGTAATAGGGGACATGAGTGGGGGCCTGGTGGAGGCTGCCCCTGCACTGCTGGGGGTGGGGGTGCAGGGAAACAGGAGTGGGGGCCTGGTGGAGGCTGCCCCTGGTGGCTAGGGGGTGGGGGTGGTGGGAGACATGGGTGGGGGCCTGGTGGAGGTTGCCCCTGGTGGCTGGGGGTGGGGGTGGTGGGAGACATGGGTGGGGGCCAGGTGAGGGTGCCCCTGCACTGCTGGGGGGTGGGGGTGGTGGGAGACAGGAGTGGGAGCCTGGTGGAGGGTGCCCCTGACTGCTGGGCGGTAGGGGGTGCAGGGAGACATGAGTGGGGGCCTGGTGGAGGCTGCTCCTGGTGGCTGGGGGGTGGGGGTGCAGGGAGACAGGAGTGGGAGTCTGGTGGAGGGTGCCCCTGACTGCTGGGGGGTAGGGGGTGCAGGGTGACATGAGTCGGGGCCTGGTGGAGGCTGCCCCTGCACTGCTGGGGTGTGGGGGTAATAGAGGACATGAGTGGGGGCCTGGTGGAGGCTGCCCCTGCACTGCTGGGGGGTGGGGGTAATAGGGGACATGAGTGGGGGCCTGGTGGAGGCTGCCCCTGGTGGCTGGGGGTGGGGGTGGTGGTAGACAGGAGTGGGAGCCTGGTGGAGGCTGCCGCTGGTGGCTGGGGGGTGTGGGTGGTGGTAGACAGGAGTGGGAGCCTGGTGGAGGCTGCCGCTGGTGGCTGGGGGGTGTGGGTGCTGGGAGACAGGAGTGGGAGCCTGGTGGAGGGTGCCCCTGACTGCTGGGGGGTAGGGGGTGCAGGGAGACATGAGTGGGGGCCTGGTGGAGGCTGCCCCTGCACTGCTGGGGGGTGGGGGTGCAGGGAGACTGGAGTGGGGGCCTGGTGGAGGGTGCCCCTGACTGCTGGGGGGTAGGGGGTGCAGGCAGACATGAGTGGGGGCCTGGTGGAGGCTGCCCCTGCACTGCTGGTGGGTGGGGGTGCAGGGAGACAGGAGTGGGGTCCTGGTGGAGGGTGCCCCTGCACTGCTGGGGGTGGGGGTAATAGGGGACATGAGTGGGGGCCTGGTGGAGGCTGGCCCTTCACTGCTGGGGGTTCGGGGTGCCGGGAGACAGGAGTGGGGGCCTGGTGGAGGCTGCCCCTGGTGGCTGGGAGGTGTGGGTGGTGGGAGACATGGGTGGGGGCCTGGTGGAGGCTGCCCCTGCACTGCTGGGGGGTGGGGGTAATAGGGGACATGAGTGGGGGCCTGGTGGAGGCTGCCCCCGGTGGCTGGGGGGTGGGGGTGGTGGTAGACATGAGTGGGGGCCTGGTGGAGGTTGCCCCTGCACTGCTGGGGGGTGGGGTTAATAGGGGACATGAGTGGGGGCCTGGTGGAGGCTGTCCCTGGTGGCTGGGGGGTGGGGGTGGTGGTAGACATGAGTGGGGCCTGGTGGAGGCTGCCCCAGGTGGCTGGGGGGTGGGGGTGCTGGGAGACAAGAGTTGGAGCCTGGTGGAGGGTGCCCCTGACTGCTGGGGGGTAGGGGGTGCAGGGAGACAGGAGTGGGGGCCTGGCGGAGGGTGCCCCTGACTGCTGGGGGGTGGGGGTGCAGGGAGACAGGAGTGGGGGCCTGGTGGAGGGTGCCCCTGACTGCTGGGGGGTGGGGGTGCTGGGAGACATGCATTGTTGATCAGTAGTGCAAGGTGACATGTGGGTTGGCTGGGGGGCATGCCCATGGTGGGGGTGCAGGGGAACATGAGTTGGACATGAGTGTGGGCCTGCTGGCAGGTGCCCCACAGTGCTGGGGGGTGGGGGTGCAGGGGAACATGAGTTCGACATGAGTGGAGGCCTGCTGCCAGGTGCCCCACAGTGCTGGGGGGTGGGGGTGCAGGGGAACATGAGTTGGACATGAGTGGGGGCCTGCTGGCAGGTTCCCCACAGTGCTGGGGGGTGGGGGTGCAGGGGAACATGAGTTGGACATGAGTGGGGGCCTGCTGGCAGGTGCCCCACAGTGCTGGGGGGTGGGGGTGCAGGGGAACATGAGTTGGACATGAGTGGGGGCCTGGTGGAGGCTGCCCCTGCACTGCTGGGGGGTGGGGGTAATAGGGGACATGAGTGGGGGCCTGGTGGAGGCTGTCCCTGGTGGCTGGGGGGTGGGGTGGTGGGAGACATGGGTGGGGGCCTGGTGGAGGCTGCCCCTGGTGGCTGGGGGTGGGGGTGGTGGGAGACATGGGTGGGGGCCTGGTGGAGGCTGCCCCTGCACTGCTGGGGGTGGGGGTGGTGGGAGACAGGAGTGGGGGCCTGGTGGAGGGTGCCCCTGACTGCTGGGGGGTAGGGGGTGCAGGGAGACATGAGTGGGGGCCTGGTGGTGGCTGCCCCTGCACTGCTGGGGGGTGGGGGTGCAGGGAGACAGGAGTGGGAGCCTGGTGGAGGGTGCCCCTGACTGCTGGGGGGTAGGGGGTGCAGGGTGACATGAGTGGGGGCCTGGTGGAGGCTGCCCCTGCACTGCTGGGGGGTAGGGGGTGCAGGGAGACAGGAGTGGGGGACTGGTGGAGGCTGCCCCTGCATTGCTGGGGGGTGGGGGTAATAGGGGACATGAGTGGGGGCCTGGTGGAGGCTGCCCCTGCACTGCTGGGGGGTGGGGTGGGGTGCAGGGAGACAGGAGTGGGGGCCTGGTGGAGGGCGCCCCTGACTGCTGGGGGGTGGGGGTGCAGAGAGACAGGAGTGGGGGCCTGGTGGAGGGTGCCCCTGACTGCTGGGGGGTGGGGGTGCTGGGAGACATGCATTGTTGATCAGTAGTGCAAGGTGACATGTGGGTTGGCTGGGGGGCATGCCCATGGTGGATGGGCTGCCTGCGGGACATGAGCAGGGGTGCAGGGTAATCCCCCGTGGTGTGGGCTGCCTGCAGGGGCCGTGGAGGTTGTAGAGCGAACACCTGGGAGGACCCACACGGCCAATTCATACTCCCCAGAACCCCTGAAATACACGTACCCTGCTGAAATTGCGTGTGGAACTTCCCGCGCACCCCTGAAATACATGTACCCTGCTGAAATCGCGTGTGGAACTTCCCGCGCACCCTTGGAATACACGTACCCTGCTCGCACGGGCCAATCGCGTGTGGAACTTCCCACGCACCCCTGAAATACACGTACCCCGCTCGCACAGGGCCAATCGCCTGTGGAACTTCCTGCGCACCCCTGAAATACACGTACCCTGCTGAAATCGTGTGTGGAACTTCCCGCGCACCCCTGAAATTCACGTACCCTGCTGAAATCGCGTGTGGAGCTTCCCGCGCACCCCTGGAATACACGTACCTTGCGCGCACAGGGCCAATCGCGTGTGGAACTTCCCGCGCACCCCTGAAATACAGGTACCCTGATGGAATCGCGAGTGGAACTTCCCGCGCACCCCTGAAATACATGTACCCTGCTGGAATCGCATGTGGAACTTCCCGCGCACCCCTGAAATACACGTACCCTGCCGAAATCGCATGTGGAACTTCCCGCGCACCCCTGAAATACACGTACCCTGCTCGCACGGGGCCAATCGCGTGTGGAACTTCCCGCGCACCCCTGAAATACACGTACCCTGCTGAAATCGCGTGTGGAACTTCCCGCGCACCCCTGGAATACACGTACCCTGCTTGCACGGGGCCAATCGCGTGTGGAACTTCCCGCGCACCCTTGAAATACACGTACCCTGCTCGCACGGGGCCAATCGCGTGTGGAACTTCCCGCGCACCCCTGAAATACACGTACCCTGCTGAAATCGCGTGTGGAACTTCACGCGCACCCCTGTAATACATGTTCCCTGTTGGAATCGCATGTGATACTTCCCGCGCACCCCTGAAATACACGTACCCTGCTGGAATCGCGTGTGATACTTCCCGCGCACCCCTGAAATACACGTACCCTGCTGATTTTGCGTGTGATACTTCCCGCGCACCCCTAATGCACACGTACACAGGACAATCGCGTGTGGAACTTCCCGCGAACCACTGAAATACACGTTCCCCGCTTGGCGTTTGCCAGCCCTGTGAACTGGTCCAGGGTTAGCGCAGCCCTTTGCGATTATTTGGGGATTTTGAAGGCTTTTCCTTGCGCGAGGGCGTTCTTGGGGGCGTAACTGGCGCTGCTGCAGGGTCACTGCGCCATGCTGCGCCACGGCTGGTTTTGGATGCGAAAATCCATGAATACGCTGTGCGCGGAAATCGATTTTAGCGCACGCGGCTGGCGCAGACATTCGCACAGGCACGCTGTGCGCCAGTCACGTGCGCCACTTTTGTGCGAATTTCTATGAATTACCCTGAAAGTTTTTTCACTGAATTTCATAGGTTTTTAGTAGCGCAACTTAACCATAACGTCCCTTTAACAAAGTTTTTTCACTGAATTTCATAGGTTTTTAGTAGCGCAACTTAACCATAACGTCCCTTTAACAAAGTTTTTTTTACTGAATATATATATATATATATATATATATATTTCTTTTAGGGGTAGCAAAGGAGACTTCAGGGGTCACAGTGACCCCCCAAATGACATCCCTGAGCAAAGAAAAGGAATTTCAACGCATACTCCTGCAATGAGCCAGTAGTCTCTGCTTATGGACCAGAATGCGCTGTTCGACCCGGTTCTAGAAACACATTTTGAGCTTGTCATGGATGAAGTTGAGCACACTATGCAACAAGCACATATTCAGATATTAGTTTGTGAAATTCCCTTTCCAAGACCAATATAAAGGATAATGTGAATTTGAAAAAGTTATCCAACGTACAATACATGGTTTCATGTATAGGAAAACACTTGTTTTTGCCAAGAATATCACTGTTTGTTGTTGTTTGTAAGTATTGTATTGTATGTGAAGTTATTGAGCACAAATAACGACAGAGAGGCATCAAGGCGCTAAGAAAGGACGAGGATGGCAGCTTCAAAAGCTGACAAGACTAAAACAGAAGGGTTTTCAAGCTCTTTCGAAAAGGGAAGTATTCTGGAATATTACGAAGTTCAAGGGGAAGGGCATTCCAGAGCTTGGGGGAAAGGGCAGTAAAGGATCTTCGTCCAGCTCTGGCCCTGCATAATCTGGGAATGCTCAGTAGCGATTGGTTAGCCAAGCAAAGGTGTCTACTAGGCTTCTAGGGCACAAGACTAGATCATAGAAATTCAGCCCCTGTGTTGTGGATGGCACGGTGGACAAGGCAAAGGATTTTAAATTTAACTCGACTCCTAATAGGGAGCCAATGAAGAGGGTGGAGTAGGTCTTGAGAATGTGTGATTCTGGAAGCTCACAGAGCGAGGCGAGTAGAAATGCATGGGGATATGATATGACATGATAGTTTATTTATATATAGCGCCTATACACAATGTGTTTCAAAGCGCTTCAAGGCAAGGGAGGGAACAAGGGAAAATACAATGACATTCTTACAGGCCATGAACAGTAAGGATGTGAAATGAACTATCATACTCGGCCTGATAACATTTTAGATAGTGCAAGAGCTAAGACATAGATAAAGAAGGGAGGGGAAGAGTGGGAAGGAAATGGAAACAGACAGGTGACTACCGTACTAGGCCTGACGACATTTCTGGTAGAGCCGGAGAAAAACAAGAGGTGAGGGAGAGGGGTGCAGAGAGGTAGGGGAGGAACAAAACAAGCGACGATCATACTAGGCCTGACGACATTTCAGATAGTGCTGGGTGGGTGGGGAGGAAAAAACAAGTATGGGGAGGGGGGAGGAGACAGACAAGGTTGCTGTCATACTAAGACCAGGGACAATTTGGATATTCTGACAGTAAGTGCATAGAAGAAAGTAAGTGGAGGAGATAGGAAAAGGGAGAAGGGAAAGGAGGAGAGAACAGAGTGGAAAAGCAAGAGGGGAGAGTGAATACACACATTTTTTAATTCATGCCCTGCAATCTTTTGTCCAGCAACAGACAAGCTGCCCCTTATCCAGTATAGTCACTGGCAACTTTAGGTTGTGTGAGAAATTGAGGCTATTCATCCCTTCTCCCCAAATTGCCGCCCCCTGGTAAGGTTTGGGAGGTGACCCCCCGCCACAACACCCTCCCTATGGGTCAAGGCTAGTGGGACCTCATCAGGAGAGACTCCCCATTTAGGAACAAGGACTTCCATTCCTGTGGGAAACTCCTTGATGCCCTCTTCCAAGTGATTGCTTATATGGACTGGTATAATACATCAGAATGTTGTTAGTTTCATGAAGCCAAGGTGAACCTACATTATCAGTGACATGAAACTAAGGCTATCCCTTCAAATCAAAGTTGCCATGTGCTGAGTCGAGAATACTGAAAAGAGATGAAATGCCAAAGGACCAGAGAAAAAAGGTAGAAAGCAAAGAGAGATTGAGATGCAGAGAGAACCAGGGGAACCCCTCTGTACATAGCAGAGTGGAAAGAGGCAGGGTTGTCACAGTACATAGAGCCGGTGTAAACCAGAGCAGCTCTGACACAGAGCAAAAAATCCAAACATGGTGGGACAGAGAGTTTGGTGGTGGCATGACCACAAAGGAATTGTGATGGGCATCCCGCTGTACAAGGACCCAAATACAACTAGTGGGAGGAAGGAACTCCTGATCTGAGTCATGGCACCAGTGATATCTTGAAGGGAAGAGTGTAACGCTGCGGAGAGAGATGCAGGTCTACAAAGAAAGCAAGAAACGGTCTAATGTTCTACTGGGTACTGAGGCAGTTACCCCTGAAAAGTGAAGGTAATACGGGTAAAATGAATACCGGAAGGTCAAGAGGCATTGATTATAAGTTAAATGAAACTCGTCCCAGTACTAATGTGAAACAAATTGGAAATAATCTGATAAACCAGAACTGTGTTAATGAGATTATGAGAAACCTGAAAACCATTAACGGTGAGAGAAACAAAGTTGGACATGTGTTACCCTGGGGAAAGGGAAAGGTCAAACCATATCCTGATCATAAGAAAGAGAGCCTACTAGAGAAAGACATTTGGGGAACAAGGACCTGTGTGCTCATTAAGATAAGATTCATACATAAAACAGTACTCTGGCAAGAGGTGGATTATAAAGGGAAGTTGAACAACCAAAATATTTCAGAGGAGAGCAATATACCAAAGGGTCTCAAACCCTACAAAAGAGAAAGAAGGAACCTGAACAGAGCTATGATAATCTCTAAGAAAGAGGGAGGGAAAAATACCATTCCCCTAAACGAACTGCAAAACGTATTCCAGAGGATAACCAGAGAGTATTTATGGATGGTCTACTGATTGAGACAATAGAATCAAGGAAACCCTGTGACAAAACAGAGCAACCGGGAGAAGGGAGTCATTCTCATGGCCTTAGTTAGTTATGTTAGTGATAGGGTCAGATATGTTAGATTTGGAAAATAGATGAGGTCAGTCTGCACTGCTTGTTTATGCTTGCTATTGAACTTTTTGGAGAAGCTGGAGAAGCTGTCCATGAAGTTGCGTGGGTAGTCTGGAAAATGAAGGTTCTTGTTGTGAATCGAGTGTGAATGGTTTGCAATTTTAAGTAGAGGATCTGCTGGGACTGGGTATGAAGAACTCCCTGGAGGAAAAGGTGATTGTTTTTGGTGATCTCCTTCAGTTAACCCTAGTCGAGGTAACACTAGCTTTTCAGATCCTCCATAGAAAAGATGCTCGAAACATAACTGACATGATAAGTAATATGAATCTCTGAACGTTTTACCAATACCATGAACTTACTGTCAACATAAAGAAATCTGCTGATTTGGAATATATAGAAATACTCAAAAGTGTTTTTACATACTGAAATGATGGATGAAGGTGTGAAGAAACTCCTCCAAAGTAGACTCTTTTCTAACATCTGCCAAGAAGGATGTACAACTTCAGAGATTATGTTTGATTTTCAACAAAAAATTGAATGGGTTTGCTTGATGTTGTAGGGGAGGACTGGTCCAGGAGACCCCTCTCGCCTGCGTTTCTTCCCCAGGTGAGGGCTATGGCCCATTGGGCGTTCCCTCATGCCACCCGGGCCCAGGTGGTGGAGGGCTCACCCACTGGAGACATTGCCCACACGTATCGAATGCCCACATGTATTGATTACAACACAAATTTAGCTAGGCCCAGAAACCATTCTTTGCCCGGTAAAGATGGTGTGAGCTCAGCGCACTGTAGCGCGGCCCCCACCCTTGGAGAACATCCCTGTTGCCGCAGCACCCTGGCAGATCCGCTGCGAGCACGTTCCCACGAACAAGACGGACATGAGCTAGCGCAATACGCTAACATTGTAACAGTTCACCTCCCGCAGTGTACCATCACTATCAGCACGACCCGGCCAGCAGGCCTGAACAATGAGAAGAACGGTAAAATGGTCATCTGAGGGCAGACAGTCTTTATATATATGTATATATTAATGTCAAGACCTCTTGCGAAGTATGCTTTCTTCCACAAAATATAAACGCCTGTAGAATGTATTAAAATGAGAGAGTATGCTCCCATGATGTAAGCAATGGCGAGCTCGCACCATTGCAGGTGGATGCTAATGATAAAGGAACGCTCCAGGGATCTGTTCGTTGCGTGTATCACTGGGCAGCCTACCTCACATGGTTTCGCGCCATAACTAAAGCTAATGCTGCTAGAGTACACGAGAAAGCGGATGCAACTATACTATGAACTCATGTAAAGAATGCGCGAGAGTGCACTTATCATGTGTGAATGTCTGAGCCCCTCATATGCCACCACCGTCATGTACAGTGGCGGGTCGTTTTCTATGTACTCCACCGATCTAACCACTACCTCATTTACTGCGAATGTATATGCATGTAACTAAAACACTGTAGCTGCTAGAATATAATGTACAAATATGGTGCACAGACTGGGTATAATCGAAACGCATCCAGCAAAGGTTAAATGCATGTTTTGAAGTGATTTTAAATAAGTATTATAGAAAGTATTCAAATGTTTGCGATGTCTTTACCTATATTCGGCAACACACGAGGGAGATACCTTTGTGAAAGCGTACAAGGTCTCGATGTATCCCCCTCCCTCCCTCCCTCCCTCAGAAGGCTGCCAAGACATGAGAACAGAGCCCCGCTCTGCGTTATCACGCCTCCCCCGACCCGACTGGAGCCGCTTCAAAGACTTGTAGCCCCACTGCAGCACCCAAGGCCGCGGCCAGCCACCTGCATTATTTACAGCACAGCAGTAAACCTTAGTTTAAACTCAAGTGCCCCCTCGTAAACCCCACAACCCACCGGACTGTCTCAGACTTATGGCCCTGTGCAATCAGGACACCCAACACTTTGACAACACACAGCGAAACATCCATAACCACTTCTAACAAGACAGAAAGACCTGTACCACCCGCCCCAGTGCCCGAAGCTTAGCCCCTCGACCTATGGTCCCGGTCAACAGATCACGAGTAACCAGGCCTCGATATATTATCTCCAGACCCCTCACAAGGTGCATTCCTCCTGTGTTGCATTAACCTATAAAAATAACCTATTGAAAGATTTACTAAAGAGAATAGCACTGTAAATGACTGAATGACTGCGGTGTGCATGGCAGAGGGCAAGTAAGTCAGAAAAGGCATTCATCTCTGCCACAGGCCGCCTCGACACACCAACACCGCCCGGATGAACTCAAGCCGACCTGCCAGGCCCAGCCCAACCCACGAGGGTGACCAGTGACGTCCTCCAGCCAAGACCAACCACGCCGCAGCAGCACCTATAGTTAGTCGTCGCCACCCAATCCCAATGAACTTGTGCCCCCTATAGTATGTAGGTTTTGATGACGTTTTTTGTAAATATATACGCCTGTCTTTGCTATTGTCAGGCAGAGCGCTCTCGGAGTTTGCAGAGTTCTTTGCATGCCCAATTCTGATTGATAAACTCCCATTTACGCTCACCCGCACTCTGTCTTGGCCTTATTCCCATTTTGGGAGAGTCCTTCATTGTCTCTCATTGCGGGGAGGATCATGCTGTTTGGGGACGCTTGCTTTCAGTGGTGACCCCGATAGCGTGATTTTTATTTCTTCCTAACTCCTTATAACCGTCCCCGTTTGGCACGAGAATCTCCGGTCGAAAAGGGATACGCACGGTGAGCCGGCTCCGGGAGGCTGCCCGCCAACGGCGACCGGTACACTAAGAAGTGCGCACTCAATAGAGAGGGGGTACGGGATCCCGGTTGAAAAATCCCCTTTGAGTACCGCTCGCCGGAGCCGGGGCTGACTGTTGAGCTGACGGCGACACTGCCTGGACGGACCCAGTTTCGGAGAGTATCGGTTCAAGACGGGCACGTGAGTACTGAGTGCGAGCGATCTTAAAGGGAGCGGGGAGTGAAGTGTAGGACAGGAAACGAAGAGGGGGTACGCAGATCTACTAAAGATCATCTTAAATTTTCCTTGCTTTTTCTTTGCATATGGCCATTAGGATTAAGAGGTTAATAAGAGACAAATTTGACGAGAACCTAGCTCTGAAAGGGGGTGGAAGGCGGCGCCGCATAGTGCTATCTTGACTAGTACTGGGAATATATGAAGAAGTGGAGTATAAAATAAAAGTGTTCAGCAAAAGGGGACACTGAGAGTACATTAGTGACCGCTATACTTTTTTTCCTTTTCTTAAGGGTAGGGGGGAGAATAAAGAACTGTGATTAGCACAGACTTGGGGAGACAGTAAGAGAAACAGAGTCCTATTAGAAGGAGGGGAAAAGAGGTTAATATCTATATATATATGCGCATCTAGATATTCAAATAAGGCGATCAGGGACAGCCGGCTAGGGAGGAAAGGGAGGGCAGCTTGAATGGTGAATGGTGCCAAGAGGTGTGTGCACCTCGTATGTGCTAGAAGAGATTTTGACGTTGTGAATGTGTGAGCGATTATAAGTGCATAATAGTTAAATGGTCATGATAAGTGTGGTCGGATAACATTTTTTTATCTCTCTTCAGATAACGTCAATATAGTGGAGTGAGTGAGTACCTTTTTGATTTCCAGTCTGACATTGTCAAACCAAAGGATGGGTTGCTCTTGTATGTGCCCCTCAAAAAGAACATAATAGACATTGTGTACGGCCAGTTTTGTATTGTGCAGTCAGGGAGGGGGAGAGCCCAAAGGGACCCAACATTGAATGTGAAGTAAAATATAAAGAATAATATTGATACTACATTTACATTGTAGTTGCAAACACACTAGGCACATCAGCACTAGGAGGGCACAGAGATGGGGGCTGAAACACCCTTATCACATATTTGTAAGAATCTCCCGGGATACGTGGAGCGGATTAAAAAATATCACGACCAATGGGTGACCGAGCTAAAGGGGGAGGGGTTACCTCAGATTTGGCCCGAGGGAGGGTCGTTTGATAAAAGTGTCCTGGATACAGTGGCCACATGCATTTATCTAAAATACAAAGGAAAGCAGCTGCAAAATAGGAGGGAAATATTAGATCTTTGGAGGTTATTTGAAGAGATACCACCGCCTAAGACACCAGCACTAAATCCTGATCTCCCGTCCACCACAGACAATCCACTGCTAATACAAAGAGATGTCAAAGAAGGCTCAAGTGTAGCGTCACCAGTAGAGGTAATAAGTTTGTACCCGATAATAAAGAAGCCTGTGCCCGCAGAGGGGTATAGTGATCCCACTTACATACCTCCCCCGAAAGATACTACACCCCTCCGGCCCACGGCACCTCCGCCATACGAAAGCACGAGGGAGCGAGCCCAGGCAGGCGCACAAAGGGTAGATATAGAGAAGCTCACAGATGATTTAGAATCAAGACTGACGATAGCAAAGGATGAACTCTCGAGGATAAAAGACATATGCGAACAAACAGCACTAGATGCAACTAGATCAGGGCGTACGTCCAGAGCGCTAGGTGAAAATAGAAAGCCCGAAGAGGGGTGGAAAAAGGGCGAGATTTTGTTCAGAATTGAGGAAGAACCAACACGAATAATAGAAGTAGGGCCTGGAGAGGGAGATGTTGCAGGCGAAGAAAGGCGGGGGGGAATTAGAGAGGAGTTGTTGTGTGATATAAGGGACGAGGTAGAAGAAAGCGACAGGTTGAGTATGGCGATAGGAGGGGGAAGCGAGGGGGAGGAAGGTACGTGTTCACTGAGAACCCTGGATGATGAGTGGACGGGGCGACTAAGGAACAGAGTGGGAAAAATGGCATCACTGGGGACATCAACAGCTCAAACGGGTCCGGACGGAACGACAAAAGGAAGGCTACAGCTCCCGTTGATACACAGGGGAGGAGGGAGGCCTAACTATATCCCATGGGCACAGATGGATAAAGCCAATTTATTAAAGCTATTGCCCCCGTTGTCAGGAGGGGCAAGTAAGTGGATATATGCCTTTGAGAAACATACTGCCGGGGTACCCTTAGCCATAGGAGATGTAAAAAGTCTACTCGTATCAGCAGTAGGTGATCAGGCTGAAAGGGTATGGGTTAAGGCCGGTTTCCCGGGAGTAACGTTAGACTGTGACCGCCATGATGGGGCATCCTTTAACACGGTGCGTGCCAGGGTGTGGGATGCCTTACGCGAAACATTCCCAGACACACCGGACTTGCAGTCAGTGATGCAGTGTACAATGAATGACGGGGAAGAGGCTATGGATTATATTTTTCGGGTCCAAGAGATGTGGAGAGCAGAAACGGGCACGCCCTGGTATCAATCGACATCTTTATTTTATTTTATTATAAAGAGAGGGCTCCCAAAGGAAGTGCAGAAGGCGCTTGACAAGATAGCAGGTATTGAAGCAAAGGGATGGCCAGAAATTCAGAGCATAATAGTACACCATTGTAAAAGAATCAAGGAGAGGGAGAAGGAGGTGGCGCAGAAAAGATTGGCAGACGAGGCGAAGTTAGTACAGTCAAAGTTAGTGAAGGTTGCAGCAGCAGTAGCCGCGCTCCCACACAGTAGAGAGGAAGATGAGGAGGAGGAGGGGCTGATAGCACTCCAAGGAAGGGTGGCAACTAATTGGGCAGGACTAGCACAGCGACAGTGGACTGAGCAGGAGCAAGGTGGAAGTCCGCAGTGGCAAGAGTGGACCCCCCGAGGGGGACGAGGTGGGTACAGGGGCCGGAGAGGAGGCGGACAGGGGTATGGGGGAATGGGAGGAAATGGATGGCAGGGTCCCAGGGGCCCCCAAGGGAGTTGCTGGAACTGTGGACGATGGGGACATTACTCCAGGGAGTGCAGAAGTAGACAAAACAATGGGTTCCAGGAGGAGGAGAGTTATGGTCATCCACACCCGGGAAGCCCATATGGTCTCCCAATGGGACAGCAGCAACTAAGAAACCCCGGCCAGGGTACCACGGGCCAGCAACAAGGACACCAGTATAGGACACAGAACCACCCCCAAAACAATGACAGTATGCAATACACGCCAGGTAACCCTTTCGCGACAACAGCAAACGGGGCCCCCGCGCCAGCACCTTACAGCGGCATGTCGGTAGTTTCCGGGAATGTCTTTAATGAGGGAGGGGCGACGAGATACCCCGCATAGGACAGCCCACAGAGAACACTTGCATGTCCAGTTCTATCCACCACCTACAATGCAGCAGAGGAACCATTGGTAGGGGCGCAGATAGGAGACAAGCAGTTTATATTCATGGTTGATTCGGGAGCGGAGAAATCATGTATCAGGGAGGGCCGATTCCCGTTATCTAACAGGAAGTTAGAGACGCAGGGGTTCTCTGGGGCTGTAGTTGAAGTTCCTTACACAGAAGCTTTGGATGTAACTGTGGGGGGTAAGACTGTGAAGGTACCCTTATTGTATTACGAACATTCCCCAATTAACTTGCTAGGGAGGGATCTCCTGAGTAAACTCAATATGACCATATCATTTACCGAGAGAGGGATAGTGTGTTCCACACCCGGGATATGCCCCTTGCGTGCAATGTTGGTAGTGCAAGCCTACACAACCACGCAGGAAATACGAGGACTGCCACAAAATGAGGAAATGTTTATCAAAGGGCTGAAGACTCTGGCCCTCATAATTCCCGAGCTGAGAAGCATGGACTGGAGGATCCCGGCGGAGTTCCTCTTCCGCCCCATAGTATGCCCCAACACAGCACCAGGATCAGTGGTATCGTTAGATTTGCACGCTGTGCAAGTGTCAGCAAAAAGAATAGCTGTGATCGGAGTGGACGAGGAAGGGTGTGAGTGGTGCACAGTGCTATGCACAAACGCCAACATCGCCCTGCGAGAGGTAACAGATGAGGATCTCTTTTCAGACTCAGAAGGGGATGGTGAAATAGTGATGGAAATAGCGATGCCCTGTGATATTTTAATACAAGCAAGGGAGACTCCCGTCCAATTGATGACAGTGGTAGGAGCACCACCGTCGTTTTTTGATGACGACATGAGGCTCGTACCAAACAATTTATGGACAACAGGCCCCCATGATGTGGGACTGTTGCATGGAGTACAGCCTGTGGTAATAAAGCTAAAGCAAGGAGCAATTTTACCACGAGTTAAACAGTATCCTCTGTCTCGTGAAGCTGAAGAAGGGATAAAAGAGACAATAAATGCCCTACTAGCACAGGGGATAATAGTGCCTTCAAACTCCCCATGTAACACTTGTATTTATCCGATCAAAAAAGCAAAAGGGGGGTCTTGGAGGATGATACAGGACTTACGCCCCCTCAATGATGTAATTCAGAAGGAGTTCCCTCTAGTCCCGAACCCCGCATCAATACTATGCAGCATCCCGAAAGAGGCATCACATTTCACAGTAGTGGATTTGAAAAACGCATTTTTCTCTATACCCCTGGCTGAAGAGAGTAGATACCTTACCGCCTTCACACTGGGGGGTAAAAGGTATGAGCATTGCAGATTACCACAGGGTTACTGCGAGAGCCCGAGCATCTTCAATCGCGTATTACATGAAGACCTAGGAAACCTATCAGTTGAGAGCACCATTATTCAGTACGTAGACGATTTACTAGTCTGCGCACGAAACGAAGAGACATGCAGAACAGATTCCATAACATTATTGACTTTGCTGGCCAACAAGGGGTACAAAGTGGACAAGGGAAAGCTACAATACTGTCTGACAGAGGTCCTGTACCTAGGACAGCTGATTTCAAGAGATGGGAAAAGAATAATACCAGACAGGGTAGAAGCCATAAGATCAGTACAAGAACCCACAACAGTAAAAGACATGCAGAAATTTTTGGGAATGTGCAATTACTGCCGAGCATGGATATTAGATTATGCGGCATACACCAGGCCCTTATTACAAGCATTAAAGGTGGCCCAACAGGAGAACAGGAAGATGGAATGGACGGAAGAGATGAGTTCCTCCTTCCAAACACTAAAAGAGTTGATTTCAAGCGCCCCAGTACTAGCAAACCCTGATTATGGACGCAAGTTTTACCTATTCTCACACTGCAAGGAAACACTGATGACAGCAGTCCTGACACAAAAAACATCCTTAGGACACAAGCCATTGGCTTACTATAGTGGCACTTTAGATGCCGTGATGCAGGGCCATTTCGCGTGCGAGCAATCACTCGCTGCAGCCGCGTTCGCGATTGAGAAAAGTGCCACAATAGTAATGGGCTGCCCTGTGACATTGTTTGTGGAACATTCATTATTTGCAATACTCGAGAGATCAAAAAGCACACTGACCACACAGCGGGCGACCGCCTACGAGATTATACTGTCCAGTGCCAACATCCATATAGTGAGATGCAAGACAGTGAACCCCGCCACATTCATTACAGAAGCGTGCACGCTCGAAGACATGCAGAACCACGATTGCGCAACCTACACAGGAGGAAGCGGGGAGGAGACAGTGGTGTGTGAGAACGCTCTAAGCGAAGGGGAAGTGTACTTTGTGGATGGGTCCGCATCAATTGACGCGGACACGGGAGAAAAGCACGTTGGCATGGCAGTGGTGAGGTTAGAAGACGGTGAGTATGAAACACTGGTACAATACCGTCTCCCATCACATTACTCCGCGCAGGCAGCAGAACTGATTGCGCTCATAGAAGCACTACATGCAGCAAAGGGTTGTGCAGTGACGATATACACAGACTCAGCTTACATGACAACGACAGTACATGGAGGCCTAGCAAGATGGGGGCGGAGGGGCTTTAGGAGGGCAGATGGAACACCTGTACAGCATGTAGAATTGTTAAAAGAGTTAATTGAGGCCCTGCAAAACCCCACTGCAGTAGCAATAGTAAAGTGCCAAGCACATACGTCCAACACAGATGTTGTGTCTTTAGGGAACGCGGCAGCGGACGCTGCCGCCAAGGAGGCTTCCTATTTTCAGAAAAATGACACAGGTGAATACATGCTTAAGGACAAAACAAACGAAGAGCCCCCAGAGGGATATAATATCATGCCCATACCACAAATAATAGAATTGCAGGAAGGAGCCAGTGCAGAGGAAAAACTATTGTGGACAAAGCGAGGGTGCAGCAAGTCAGGAACAGACCTGCTGTGGAGGCAAAATAACTCGGGGAAGGTGGTAATGCCAATTCAGCTACTAGAGATTGCATTTCAACAGCTACACTTCCCCGCACATAACACCAAACAACACATCGCAGCAGAAATACAGGAAGAATGGTTCGTGCCCTGTCTCCAGGAGCATGTGTCTCGATTGGCAATGGAATGTACAACATGCCAAATATACAATTCAGGGATGACATTACGCACTCTCCGGGGAACAATCCCTAAACCCATTGGCCCATTCAAGGAACTACATATAGATTACGCAGACATGGGGGAAAGGTGTAATGGTGCACGGTACATGATTGTGGTCGTGTGCCCATTTTCAAGGTGGGTGGAAGCAGGACCCTGCGCGCGACCCGATGCCAAGAGCGCCGCCAAGTTCCTAGTAAGGGAAGTATTCCCGCGCTGGGGAATTTGTGACGTGATCTGCTCAGACAATGGCACTCATTTTGTGAATGAGTTTTTTAAGGAAGTGACTACATTGTTGGGAATAAAACATAAATTATGCTCAATTTATCATCCTCAAAGTAATGGCGTAGTGGAAAAGATGAACGGACTGTTGAAGGGCAGGTTATCAAAACTATGCTTCTCATTAAAAAAGAATTGGATTTACTGCCTACCGCTTGCGCTATTTGAGTTACGAAACCAGCCAAGCAAAGACCACCATTTGTCCCCGCACGAGATCGTGACTGGGAGACGGATGAACACAGCACATTCACCACTGCGCGAACACTCAGACGCTCACAGAAGCGCCGCGATATTGGGAGATGAGTTCACAGACTATTTAAAGAAACTGACAAGGGCAGCGCGCGTGATAGCAAAGCAAATGTCCCCACCCTTCACTAGAGAAGAGGGAAATGTAACAGGCGCTGTCACGGAGCCAGGGCAACAACTACAGCTAATGCCAGGCGACTGGATATATGTCAGAAGTTTTGTGCGTCGGTGGAATGCACCACGATTCCATGGCCCATATGAAGTAATATTTTGCACGCCTACGGCGGTAAAGGTCAAAGGGTTGAGGTACTGGGTGCACTTGACCGATGTACGGAAGGCATATAACAACGTACAAGAGGAGGTAGACGGGGAGGCACAGACAACAGCAAACGCTGCAACTGAGCAGAATGACTGAATATGAACTTGCGTGTATGTGCTGGTACTGAATTTGAAGAAATGCACAACTGATAAAGATGCAAAAAAAAAAAAAATAAATAAAAGAGAGAGGAAAATTTTGTTTTAACTTTCATCTTGTTGAGCGTGAATATATATATATATATATATAATGGAATGCCAAACTATAAGCTTGTATACACCCTTGTCTGTGAATACCCCTCCCCGTATCCCCACCTGCTTCCATTCCCCGTCACATGTATATTGGCACTGATGGTGCCAACAAAATGTTTACATGTATGCACTCAATGCACTTTTATATCTTAAAACAGGAGCTTCCATGGCATCTAACGGGCGGCCTGCAACGGATAGATTTACTAGAATTAGAGAATGGTTAACTGTGAAATGTATATATTCGTATGAATGTGGACTATCTGCGTGCATTATATTGTTTTTTACATTATTATTTGGTCTGGTTACATATTGGTTCATAGCGTTCATCTCTATCGAGATGAACGAGGGGGGAGGGAGCAACACAACTACTGGGACCAATACAACTGCAAGTGTCAATGCAACTGCAAGGGAAGGTGATTTTTTGATATGGGACGGAACTAAACTTGTGTGGGGCTACTATACTACGTCATCCAATGTTGTCATCTCACACGATGGAGGGCCAAAGGGTAAAAGACAAAACAACACACTGTCCCCACCTGAGATGTCTAATTACAATGCTCACAGTTTAAACGACCGAAATCCCTCTGCCATATCCTGGTTGTATAATACCCCCACCAGCCAACCTGCCCCCACGGCCATAGAGAATCAAAGAATGAGAGAAACACATGAAATATTATATGATGACTGGGTGAAGGGGGGCGGGAATGAAAAAGGGGGGTCTAGTTTGTCCCTTGCCCAGGGAATCGGGAAGAATATGAGAAATAAGAACAATAGACGGAAGAGGGAAGCAGGGAGGAGGAAGTATGATGAGTACTATGGGCTAGGTCTAGATAAGATGGAAGACCCACGACACCCCCATCAAACAAATAAGTGGTATGCAGACATGAGTGCTACAGCTAAACAAACAACAAACGAGTGTTGTTATGTTTGCTCCCTCATCCCTCACGCATCAGGTACACCCAAAGTACTGTTACCCAAAGAGTTGCCGATTATAGATGCCCAATGTCTCCTTCATCTCACGTTGTGCAGAATTAAGAACACCTTCCAGGCACATGAAGTGACTTTTCAAATGCTGCAGAACGAGAAAACGTGCTACCCAAAACCGTCAGGGGTTGTATGTCTGAAAGAACCATTTTTTGCAATCGAAGGGACACTTTTTTCTGATAACAAGTGGAAGAACGAAGAAGTAATGTGTAAAGCTGAAGCACTGAGGGGTGTGGCACCGGAGAAATTGCAATGGATAGAAGAAACATGCACACCCGTATGGAGAGAACACATTTCAAAACTAACCTGGGTTACGCCCATCGAAAAGCCTTTCAAGTTGCAGAATGAAATAGACTATGAACTATGTTTCAAAGGAGAGGGGAGAACGTCCATGGGGACGAACAAGAAGTGCAACAAAACCCTCACTATCCCAGACCTAAGAAAAGGGACTGCGGCCATTATGGACACGTATTGGGTATGTGGCAACCAGGCATACCTACACCTCCCCCCGTCGTGGAGTGGCAGCTGCTCAATGGCCACTCTGCACTCAGCTCTAATGGTGATACCAGAAAGCCACATCGATGGAAGCAAAAGGACACAGGAACGCACACAACAGAGTGTGGCCCAACCAACTGCAGAACCACAAATGTATGTCCTGTCTTCTGGAAGCAAGGGAGAGGTGCTGACCCGCAACAGACGAACATCGAACTATATATCAAAGGCATCATCAGAACTATTGGCCCAGATCCCAGACAAATATCGATTATTCAGCTCAGCAGAAACATTTTTTGCCTCGCTCGTATCAAGTGTCCAAGCAAGGGCTAACGCAAAATGGCTCCAGATAACCCGCTGGGAATTAATTCAGCTGGCGAACGACACTGAAGAAGGTTTTAACATAATAAAGGTCGAACTAAGAGCCTTGCGACTGATGACCATGCAAAACAGGTATGTCCTGGACCTGTTGATGGCGATGGACGGCGGTGTTTGCCGAAAAATAGGAAGTGCCTGCTGCACTTTCGTACCTTCTGAAGACACAGAGAACGGCTCCCTGTCCCATGTGATCGAAGCAGTCCACAACCTAGGAGAAAAAATGAAGATGGAAGGCGGAGCAGAAGATAGTACATGGTTCGATAACCTCTTCTCCTGGGTCCCCTCATGGCTTGGAACAACGATGAAATTTTTGATGCCAGCTGTGGTGTTCCTCCTTTTGATTTTCTGCCTATGCCAGGTGGGTCTTCGAGTCTGTGCTAACGCAGTACCAAATGGTGCAATGATCATGGTGACAATGGGCAACTCACACGGTACAATAAAAACGATGCAAGAAGCACAAGTACAAACAGGGGTAGACAACACACCCAGGTACCAACTGGTGCCCATGTACCACGACAAGGATATTGTAGATAAGCTTTGGCACACCACCATCAAAGAGCCCCGCATACTAGAATGGTACGAGGAAGTATGGGTAGATTTGGAAGGAGATGGTGGGTGCATATATCTTACGTGTACTCCAGATGAATACGCCAGGAGAGGTTAGAGTTTAAGGGGGGTGTGCAGAGTATGGATGCCTATCAAAGGAACTCCTGCATGGGATGAGGCGGTGATGGACGAAGCAGAGTGTAGGAGGATAGAGGAGTTAAAGAATTCGTTACTTAAGTAACAAAAGGGGGGAAATGTAGGGGAGGACTGGTCCAGGAGACCCCTCTCGCCTGCGTTTCTTCCCCAGGTGAGGGCTATGGCCCATTGGGCGTTCCCTCATGCCACCCGGGCCCAGGTGGTGGAGGGCTCACCCACTGGAGACATTGCCCACACGTATCGAATGCCCACATGTATTGATTACAACACAAATTTAGCTAGGCCCAGAAACCATTCTTTGCCCGGTAAAGATGGTGTGAGCTCAGCGCACTGTAGCGCGGCCCCCACCCTTGGAGAACATCCCTGTTGCCGCAGAACCCTGGCAGATCCGCTGCGAGCACGTTCCCACGAACAAGACGGACATGAGCTAGCGCAATACGCTAACATTGTAACAGTTCACCTCCCGCAGTGTACCATCACTATCAGCACGACCCGGCCAGCAGGCCTGAACAATGAGAAGAACGGTAAAATGGTCATCTGAGGGCAGACAGTCTTTATATATATGTATATATTAATGTCAAGACCTCTTGCGAAGTATGCTTTCTTCCACAAAATATAAACGCCTGTAGAATGTATTAAAATGAGAGAGTATGCTCCCATGATATAAGCAATGGCGAGCTTGCACCATTGCAGGTGGATGCTAATGATAAAGGAACGCTCCAGGGATCTGTTCGTTGCGTGTATCACTGGGCAGCCTACCTCACATGGTTTCGCGCCATAACTAGAGCTAATGCTGCTAGAGTACACGAGAAAGCGGATGCAACTATACTATGAACTCATGTAAAGAATGCGCGAGAGTGCACTTATCATGTGTGAATGTCTGAGCCCCTCATATGCCACCACCGTCACGTACAGTGGCGGGTCGTTTTCTATGTACTCCACCGATCTAACCACTACCTCATTTACTGCGAATGTATATGCATGTAACTAAAACACTGTAGCTGCTAGAATATAATGTACAAATATGGTGCACAGACTGGGTATAATCGAGACGCATCCAGCAAAGGTTAAATGCATGTTTGAAGTGATTTTAAATAAGTATTATAGAAAGTATTCAAATGTTTGCGATGTCTTTACCTATATTCGGCAACACACGAGGGAGATACCTTTGTGAAAGCGTACAAGGTCTCGATGTATCCCCCTCCCTCCCTCAGAAGGCTGCCAAGACATGAGAACAGAGCCCCGCTCTGCGTTATCACGCCTCCCCCGACCCGACTGGAGCCGCTTCAAAGACTTGTAGCCCCACTGCAGCACCCAAGGCCGCGGCCAGCCACCTGCATTATTTACAGCACAGCAGTAAACCTTAGTTTAAACTCAAGCGCCCCCTCGTAAACCCCACAACCCACCGGACTGTCTCAGACTTATGGCCCTGTGCAATCAGGACACCCAACACTTTGACAACACACAGCGAAACATCCATAACCACTTCTAACAAGACAGAAAGACCTGTACCACCCGCCCCAGTCCCCGAAGCTTAGCCCCTCGACCTATGGTCCCGGTCAACAGATCACGAGTAACCAGGCCTCGATATATTATCTCCAGACCCCTCACAAGGTGCATTCCTCCTGTGTTGCATTAACCTATAAAAATAACCTATTGAAAGATTTACTAAAGAGAATAGCACTGTAAATGACTGAATGACTGCGGTGTGCATGGCAGAGGGCAAGTAAGTCAGAAAAGGCATTCATCTCTGCCACAGGCCGCCTCGGCACACCAACACCGCCCGGATGAACTCAAGCCGACCTGCCAGGCCCAGCCCAACCCACGAGGGTGACCAGTGACGTCCTCCAGCCAAGACCAACCACGCCGCAGCAGCACCTATAGTTAGTCGTCGCCACCCAATCCCAATGAACTTGTGCCCCCTATAGTATGTAGGTTTTGATGACGTTTTTTGTAAATATATACGCCTGTCTTTGCTATTGTCAGGCAGAGCGCTCTCGGAGTTTGCAGAGTTCTTTGCATGCCCAATTCTGATTGATAAACTCCCATTTACGCTCACCCGCACTCTGTCTTGGCCTTATTCCCATTTTGGGAGAGTCCTTCATTGTCTCTCATTGCGGGGAGGATCGTGCTGTTTGGGGACGCTTGCTTTCAATGTCTACCATCACAGTATGTGATTCATTTAAACTTCTGGAACCGGAAGATAAGTTATTTCTCGATGCATTATATGGAGGGCAGTTGGGGATGTATTTTCTTTTTGCCCCAGTACGCCTATTTTCTTCTTTCTAATTGTCAGTTTTTTTTTTTTCTTATAGGCATTGCTTATGTGGAATGTTAATGTTCTTGTTTATGCTAAGACCAAACATTCTCCAATGATGGCCATGCAAAATGAAAAGATAATTGGAATGAAGTTTATTGATCTTCTAGATGGCCAGGCAATATACCATTAGAGGTGAGCAAAAAGACAAAGACTGGTTTGACTGATTTGGAAAAGTCCATTTCTCAAACAGGTGGGTCAAAGTCTGTTTGAGACCTTGTGTCAGTTGCCGAGCTATGCCGAGGTGTCACTTGAATGAAAAGTAGACTTCTATTGAAGTCTATCACCCATATTGGTGATACCCAGTCTGCAGCAAGACCATTTGCACCTTTCTATATGTATAAAGACATTCCTCACAAGGGAAAAGATTTTCCTTTGTGTCTGCCTCCAGTGCACAAGTCCATAGGGCATTGTTTGGATTTTGCTCTAAGTGATGTAGGTTGCAGTGTGTTTAAGAAAGGCATGCCATGGGTGGCATTGTCTTGTGTATCAAATTGATTGAGAAAAAAGTTGTAACTGATGTTTCATGTGTTGATGATTCCAACCATCTTTATAAACTGCATGCCTCTCAACTAGGACTATTGCCTCAGTCTGTAAGAACTCTCATATTCAATAAAAAAAACAATTTGAAACCAAGGTTACATTGGAACATGTATACGTCTCTCATAAAAGAGAGCTAGTGTATGATGAGCAGGAGTGTCCTTAAGCAGTGAACAATCATACTCAATATGCCTTTCGCAAGAAGATCAGGGTGTAATGCTTCTTTAATGCAACCCTGCCTATCCTTTTTCAAGTGACAACCTATACCAAGCAGACATGTTTGATTTCTTGGAGGGTATTAGATCTTTCCCTCTGAGAATAGGTCATCTCATTATAAGGAACGTTAGCCTCTGCAGAGGACATAATGATCTTCGATTCCAGTCCGATTGGCCTGAAGTGCTCTATGTCAGCATTAGAGAATTTTGCAAAAAGCAATGGCCTGGAGATCAATGCAACACACTTACCTGTAATGATTTGCAAGAAGGGCAAGAAGTCCATTATTGGTCCTCATTACAAGATTCCCATAATGATGCTGGTGATTCTGCCAATCCGGTAGCACTGTTACCGGCTACCGGTGCAGCGGAATCACCAGCATGTTACAACTCTGCTGGCATGCGCATCTGGCAGATCCATAAATGGCAACAGCAGCATCACAGTAATAGTGGGAAAAACAGGAAATGACAGCGCCACTGTTGCACAAAATGTCGGTAACAGCGGATCCGCACCATGATGCCGGAAACACTAGCACCGGTAACACCGGCACCGGAAACAGTGTCATGCAGGAACTGGAAGTTGGCCGGTGGCCATTTTGGTAAACCCAATCCAATTCAAATTGGGCATTTCCTGTATCCATCCACACCCAGAAACAAAGCCAGGATTTCTGGAAGCAGCAAAAGCAGGATACTTGAAGTCTGGCTCCGGAAGCCCCGCTTTTTGGAGGCTGAGTTGACAGCCCTGACAGACCACATTTTGGACAATGAAGACACGCTTTTTGGCTGGGACAACCGCTGCACCAGCCAGTACTGCAAGTGATTTGATTTTTGCTTTTGCACATTTGTAACGCGCACCGGATGAATTAAATCATAATTGAGCGCAGATGTTTCGATTGCCATTAAACTATTGGCCTCATTACAACCCAGGCGTTAAGGGGTTAACGGTGCCGTAAAAGGTGTCGGCGCCGTTAAACCCTTAACGCCTGATTACGAGGTCCCTTTGCGGGTTGCACTTTAACGCCTGCTTTTCGCAGGCGTTAAAAAACCAACCCGCAAAGGGACCTAGGAGCTAATTATGGCACCGTAATTTACGGTGCCGTAATTAGCGCCTTCCCCATTCCCATTGAGCCCTATGGGCCAAAAATGGGAATGGGAAGGGCTATGGCGGCATGGGGAATTACCGCCCGCCAACCTGGGAATGGGCTGGTAATTCCCCATTCCGCCATGGCGTAGTCGGTAAGTTACCGGCATGGACCATGGTGCTACTAGCACCATGGTCCAACGCCTGGGTCGCAATGAGGCCCATTGATCCACTTAATAATATTAGATTGGTCAGCCATATGACTGGAGGTGGCCAGTAGAGTCATTGTCTTGTGTATCAAATTGATTGAGAAAAAAGTTGTAACTGATGTTTCATGTGTTGATGATTCCAACCATCTTTATAAACTGCATGCCTCTCAACTAGGACTATTGCCTCAGTCTGTAAGAACTCTCATATTCAATAAAAAAAAACAATTTGAAACCAAGGTTACATTGGAACATGTATACGTCTCTCATAAAAGAGAGCTAGTGTATGATGAGCAGGAGTGTCCTTAAGCAGTGAACAATCATACTCAATATGCCTTGCGCAAGAAGATCAGGGTGTAATGCTTCTTTAATGCAACCCTGCCTATCCTTTTTCAAGTGACAACCTATACCAAGCAGACATGTTTGATTTCTTGGAGGGTATTAGATCTTTCCCTCTGACAATAGGTCATCTCATTATAAAGAACGTTAGCCTCTGCAGAGGACATAATGATCTTCGATTCCAGTCCGATTGGCCTGAAGTGCTCTATGTCAGCATTAGAGAATTTTGCAAAAAGCAATGGCCTGGAGATCAATGCAACACAATTACCTGTAATGATTTGCAAGAAGGGCAAGAAGTCCATTATTGGTCCTCATTACAAGATTCCCATAATGATGCTGGTGATTCTGCCAATCCGGTAGCACTGTTACCGGCTACCGGTGCAGCGGAATCACCAGCATGTTACAACTCTGCTGGCATGCGCATCTGGCAGATCCATAAATGGCAACAGCAGCATCACAGTAATAGTGGGAAAAACAGGAAATGACAGTGCCACTGTTGCACAAAATGTCGGTAACAGCGGATCCGCACCATGATGCCGGAAACACCAGCACCGGTAACACCGGCACCAGAAACAGTGTCATGCAGGAACTGGAAGTTGGCCGGTGGCCATTTTGGTAAACCCAATCCAATTCAAATTGGGCATTTCCTGTATCCATCCACACCTAGAAACAAAGCCAGGATTTCTGGAAGCAGCAAAAGCAGGATACTTGAAGTCTGGCTCCGGAAGCTCCGCTTTTTGGAGGCTGAGTTGACAGGCCTGACAGACCACATTTTGGACAATGCAGACACGCTTTTTGGCTGGGACAACCGCTGCACCAGCCAGTACTGCAAGTGATTTGATTTTTGATTTTGCACATTTGTAACGCGCACCGGATGAATTAAATCATAATTGAGCGCAGATGTTTCGATTGACATTAAACTATTGGCCTCATTACAACCCAGGCGTTAAGGGGTTAACGGTGCCGTAAAAGGTGTCGGCGCCGTTAAACCCTTAACGCCTGATTACGAGGTCCCTTTGCGGGTTGCACTTTAACGCCTGCTTTTAGCAGCCGTTAAAAAACCAACCCGCAAAGGGACCTAGGAGCTAATTACGGCACCATAATTTACGGTGCCGTAATTAACCCCTTCCCCATTCCCATTGAGCCCTATGGGCCAAAAATGGGAATGGAAAGGGCCATGGCGGCATGGGGAATTACCGCCCGCCAACCTCGGAATGGGCTGGTAATTCCCCATTCCGCCATGGCGTAGTCGGTAAGTTACCGGCATGGACCATGGTGCTACTAGCACCATGGTCCAACGCCTGGGTCGTAATGAGGCCCATTGATCCACTTAATAATATTAGATTGGTCAGCCATATGACTGGAGGTGGCCATTAGAGTCGCAGTGGTGGGGTCCATCCCCAGAACCTCAAGGGACTGCCGCAAGAGGTGGTATGACTTGCGGTTGCAAAACCTGCTGGCACCCCACCACCATGAGTAATGGCAACAGGAGGTGGGAAGGTCTCTCCCATCAGACCCATGCCCTGGAAAGAGTGATGCAGCTCTATTATGCATCTGGAGGGCACCAAGGGTGTCAGAGGAGCAGAGGCCAGAACTGGGACCCAATGGGATGGCAGTGAGTACAAGCCACACCAGAATGCCCCGCACCATACAAACAGTGTACACAAAACAAGGGAAACGTGCCCTAGGAAAGGGGTATTAGGTGTGACATCAACATCTAATGTCCCCGTGTACACATAGATGACAGGGGTCGGGCCCAATGTAAGACATGGACTAACATTGTACCCAACAAGTATCCATGCACATGTGCACTTGTAATATGCACCATGGCATGACTGGACAGTTAGCACATCCCCAATGTACACACAAAAACAAGCCACCGTGCCATGAGCCCAAATGGACAGACCCCATACATGCATACATGCATGCATGCATCAGTGCACAATCCACCCCCACACATCTTGACCTGTCCAGGGAACATGCAATGTTCAACTAGGATAATGCAAGTGCATCAATGTCATACACAGGCATCTAACTGCTACGTTTTCTCACCCTAACAGACTCATCTGCTGACAGCGATAGCGCCTGTCTGGTGTCCAGTCAAATGGTCGAAAATAAAAGATCGAATGACCAGTTGATCGACAGTCAAATGGTCGGAAAAAAAAAGGTTGAATAATCTTTTATTTATTTATTTATATATATATATTTTAGTTTTGGTTGGCTAAAAAATATTTTTAATAAAGAAAACAGGGGTTAGGGGGATCCCCCCCTCTAAAAAAAAAAAAAAAATCGACCATTTTTTTCCACCATTTGACTGTCGATCAAATGGCATTCGATCCTTTGGTTTTCGACCAAATGACTGGTAACCCGCCGGTCTGTCCACAGGCCATGCAAGGCACAGTTGGGCTGCCCAATGGCACACACATCCCACATGCGTGATCGCGCCAGCTCCACAGGCCCAGTCAGCTGGCCAGGGACAGCAGCCACCACCTCAATGCCAGCCAGCAAGCGAGGAACAGTAGCCACAACCTCATAGCCAGCCAGATGCCCTGGGACAGCAGCCTGCACCCAAGCCAAGCCTGTACCCCAAGCCCAGCCAGGTCCCCAGGTTCAGTCAGCTAGCCAGGAACAGCATCTTGCTCCTCAGGCCCAGGCAGTGGCACACCCTTGGCGGCCATCTAGTGCACCTTTGATCCATCAGGCCCCCACATCCCACAGCACCACCTCCGAGGAGGCTGAGGCAGCAGATGGAGGGCAGGATACTGATGACACTCCACAGTGCTCCACCTATCCCTCCCCCACCTTAAGTCCCTCCACCCACCAAAACCCACCATGACCACCAATACTATCCATCAGAGGGATGGACGAGCGCATTCACCAGATGGAGGTACTTCATGAAGAGATGGTTGGAATCCAAAGCCAGCAGCTGGCAGAGGCCCAGCTTTTTCGGGAGGCTATACAGTCAACTGACTGTAGCTGTGCCCATGCCCTGGGCCATACCACTTCAGCCCTCATACTCCTTGCTCAGAGGGTCCATGAGGGGAATGAGGGTGTGTCTGCACTTGCAGAGCTAGTGGCACTATCCCTGTGGGCAAACCAGGAGGGCATATGTGCTCAGGGCTCAGACTGCACCTCAGCACAGTCACCATTGTGAGCTCAGTACAGAGCAGTCTAGGCGCTGCTCCCAAAGACACACGGTTACGTCTGCCCATGGCAAGGATCCCAATAGGAGAAGGCACAGGGAGTGGGACTATGGACTAAGACAAGTGATACTTCATTGTTTGGCTTGTGGGGTGGGGAAAGTGTTTGTGTGGGGAGGGGTAGGTGATTGTGTGGGAGGGGCAGTGGGTGTGTGGGAAGGGGGTGGTGATATGATATGATACGGCATTTATAACACGTCCATACACAAGTGTTTCAAGGCGCGATGAGGCAAGGGAGGGGGAACAAAGGGAGGACATACAACGATCCTACTAGGCCAGGTGTCATTCAGATTGCGCAAGTGCATGGGATGGGGGAAAGGGACAGTGGTGTGCATGGGCATAGAAAACTAACACTAAGTAACAGCCAGCAGGTGGCATGTGCAAAGGTAAGTGCAGACAGCAGGTGTCAAGTGCTGGTAGTGGGACTGTAGGGATACAGAAACAGTCCCCAAGGGCGGGGGTTGCCAGGCAGGCAGTGCAGGTGTGAGTGACAGGCAGGATAGGGACCTGGGCCCGAGAACAGAGGGTGGCCAGGTAACCAGTGCAGATTCAGTTTCAGCCAGGAGGTCAGCAGGGGAGAGGAGGTGGTCATGGTGTTTTATCAGAATTTTCAATACATTTATCTAGTCACATGCAACAATGAGTAGACAGTCCTTATTCATGTGTATGATTTTTATTGAGTAGGCACATTGAATACAGTGACATATCATGGCTGGTACACAGTGAGAGGGCCTCAATAGAAATTGTCTATAATTTCTTGTCAGACTATACACCCGACCCTGGTGAACATGCGCACGTGCCTATGACTGGCTGGTGCTGCTCGCCAGCATCATCACCTTCATCATCTCCACACTCTGGTGGTGGCATGTCCAGGTCTGTGGGCAGGGGTATGTTTTGTCTAATGCAGATGTAATGCAGCATTGCACAGGCCAGGACTATCTTCCCCACCTTCTCTGTCCTGTACATAAGTGCACCCCCTGACCATTGTAGGCATCTGAAACATGCCTTTAGGAGTCCAAACGTCTGTTCAATGTTTGCCCTTGTTCGCACATGGGCACGATTGCATGTCATACCCTGTGGCGACTGTGGAACCCTCAGTGGGGTCATTAGCCAGGGCAGTAGTGGATATCCGGAATCACTTGCAAGGGGGGGAACAATGGGTCTCTTTTTTAAGAAAAATCTTCCCCCAAGGGAAACTCAATATTGTTTCACTTTGAGGACAGTCTCTTTTTATGACACACAACAAAGCTTTGCAAAGACTTTGCTTTTTAGAAAATCATCTAAATAAAAATACCCAAATCCAAGTGTGAAAATATCATAACCATGGGAAGATTTGGGTACCAGACCACCCTGTAGGTCCAGTACGTGGATACCCATGGCATGCATGTGGCACGACTGACATTCTTATAGCACTTAATTCGATTCCATGATACTCCATGCATCCCAAACTATGTTAAATATCTGAGTCATGCACTGTGAGGCAATTGGGTGTCATCCGTACCGAGATGTGTTCAACCCCATGGGGTCTATTGATGTGGGTCGGACTGCACTATCCACCAACAGGCCCTGCATGCATATCCTCATGGTGTGCTGTGGTAATCGTCATGCCACTGCCTGACGGTATCTGCATACATTACATGATGCCCGCACTGCGGTCTGGACATATGCTGACATGCATCAACGTAGCATGAGGACTTTCCTGCACACTAGGCACAGTATACACATGACTTCTTTGTCATCACAGTAGCTGGCAATAACACTCCATGGACGTGTTGTTTATCTCCCATCCTATCCCACTGACTTAGACCCCTGTGCTCGTCGGATAGCTGTCACAATTGTGCACGGGCATTCACACAAGCGGCAATGGTGCACTGCATGGAACTTTGACATTTGCATAGAATGTGTAAATGCTTGGCAGGTGGTGTACGGCAGTAGTGTTGCCTGTGGCTGAGGGTTCCGCACAGTCATTGCATACATGCACATTGCTAGGACATGCCTTCATTGGTATAGGTAGAACAATGCACTGCAGGTATTGATTTGTTGTAGTGGCAGTGTTGCATTCTGGTACCTGTAGTTGTTGACTGTTTACTTTCTCAGGGTTCATGTATGTACTTGTCACTGACTGACACCGCAACAGTCTGTTGTTTCACCCGTGCTTCCTGAACTGACTTTTGGGCATGCACTGGTTGTTCCCCCTGATGCATGGCGGTTGTGGGTCATGCATTTGTGCCATGCTCCCCCCTTTGGCTTGTGAATCATGCAGAAATGTGTGTGTACTTGTCCATGTACTCACCCAATATCCAAGTACTTTGTCCGCTGTGCCACACCATGTATGCTGGCAGGGTGCTGGACCACAGAACCATGGAGTCATGACTTGACCCTGGTCCTAGGAACTGGGCAGAGCAGTGCATGATGGTGAGGTTGGCATTGCAGGTCATCTGCACTTTGAGGGAATGGTACTGCTTGTGGTTGTGAGGGCAGCAGCCCAACATGTGTGCAGTCCAAAGCTCTGAGCATGTTTGGCATGCCTGCAAGAATGTAGTTGCGGGCCTTGGTGGCATTTTCCTGTGCCAGGGTGGTTGGGATGGCAATGTGCTGGCCCACATGGTACAGAAAGGCATCCAGTACCTGCAACAGCACTGTGGAGAAGGCGGGCTGCGATATGCCATGCAGCTGTTCCACAGAGTGCTAGAACATGCCTGTGGCTAGGAAGTGCAGGACCGACACCAGCTTCAACAGCAGTGGTATGGCTGTCCGGATGCCGATCCTGCTCCATAGGCCGCTCTGTATTAGGGTCAGCAGTTCATGGATTGTCTCCTTGTTTAGCCAGTACAGGGTATGCATCTGCCCATCTGTCAGGGCCCAGGGTGTGGCCCTTGTACGGGGTATGACTCATTGCCTCTGGCTGGGATGCAAATTGCAAGGCGGAGGCAACTTGCATCCCAACCATCCTCCTCCTTCTCTGCCTGGTCTCCTGCCACCATTGGTGCTACTCAAGATTATTCAGCTGCACTGCAGCTTGCAGCGCCTCCATGTCATTGCTACCAATGAGAGAGGCAGCATGGTTGTGTTGGTGGAGTGTTCTGGGGTGTGCCTTTTCTAGTGTTCCTGGTTGTATTGGGTGCAATGGGTGGAAATGGTGCAACTGTGGCCTATTTGGCCCAACCTGGGACCATTTATTGCCTGGTCCACAATGCCATCCCTACGTGGCAGTGCTTCTGATGTCTGTGTCTCCGGCACCAGTAGCACAGGGTGTGCTGTTACCGGTGCTGGTGTTACCGGCATATTGACTTGAACTTGTCTGATCCGGTAATAGTGCTGGTACTCAGTGCTACTGGCATATTATTACCAGATGGCCAGACTTGTAATGAGGGCCATTGTCTACCTACCCTACCAAAATATCAATAGAGCACTCAACCAGGAGCTTTCAACTACGGCTCAACTGAACTCATATTGAGCACTGGTTGAGATTCTCAGATGCAAATAAGGTTGCTCAACTCCATGCAATCCTTGTAAGTGCTCAATCAAAGATCAACTACACTTCAACAAGTCTTCAAATTAACAAATTGAGGGTTTGTTGAGCATTGATTTAGTGAAAGTGCTCAACTCTGACCGCTCAACTTGTTTGACAATTTCAATGGGACTAATGTTGGTGTTCAACTTGCCTTGAATTATTGCTTGGTGAATGCTCATTTAAAATGTTTGTATGGGCAGGGCTTATCATAAATCTCCAAACGAAGGACCACACTAATTTTGGCAAGACTTAGAGCCAAACTTGTCCATCTGGCTGCCCCGATGCGAAAGATTTATGTGAAATTGTGTGCATTTACATTAAGCTCATTGGTTAAATATTACAAGGGCAATATTATCCTGACACTGCTATATTGCTTCGAGATCCTAAACCTTTCATTTGCGATCTCACTAGACAAGTTTGAGGGCTATTTATGGAAGTGATCTTTACGTCTTCCTTTTAGTCCACCAATTGTCATAATTAGAATAGAGGTGGGTAACCAATCTCTAGCTTCCATCATACTATACAAAATATTGATGGTATTCCATAAGATTCTGATTCCACCAAAATAATCTTTGTACGATGATCTGATGACCGCCTGCCTAGCTGATACTCTCCCACTTTGAACATAATGTATACAGCCTGTTTGTCAGCTTTGTCAGCACTGGATAACATTGGCTCCAATTGTGAAGAACTAATTTCTAACCCTAAAATGGCGAAATCAAAAGTGATATATGGGAATGGAGTAGGAAACATGACAAAATCCTGAAATGTAAGGTATGCGATCATTACAAATGCTTAACTCATAGAATACACACCTTGCCCTGCCCTGTTATGTATCTATCTTTCCTGGTCACAGGATACAAATGACATACCTTAGATTTCGGTTCAACATTCTGTGTACACTGGACATTATGGGCCCATGCAGAGGAATCTGTCAAATCTGTAAGCAAGTAAAAGAACAGTGCAAGCATTTGATCCTTGACTGTCCAGAAACCACTCTAGCTTGTCATGGATGGTTGAGAAGATTTGCATCGGGGTTCACGAATTAAGCAATCTGATATACTCTGGTGCAATCTATTTGCAGAGATGCAAAAATCCGTGATTATCTCACTTGTTCACTTTATTACAGCATTATCCACTATGTTCGGTGAGTCATTTATACAGGGTTATTTAATTGCTACAGGTTATTAAAACATTCATAGCTATTGATATAAAACAATACATATTAGATTAATTATTTGGTGCAAATATTTGAAGCTAAGGATGCTTACCTGACTGCAACTTTTTTTTAAAGACTTTATTTATCGATGTTCGCAAGGAAACATTTGTGAAACAAGACACACTTGAAATAATAGGGATGGAGGAGTGATGCACAGGAGCTACAAGAACTTGATACATTACAGAAATGACAAAATATATCATCAAACAACCAATACCCATATTTAGGTCAAAAGGACAGATCGTAAACAAAAGCTCTAAATCAGAGAGAAATGTCCTAAAATGTGTGGCTTAACAGTGCGAGCTGGATATTTCTTGCAGAAATCTCATTGGTGTGTCTGGGCAAGCACCCCTGGACCAAGGCACAGACCATTTCTGCCACCGCAATCTCTCAAATCTTATACCACCAGACATTCATTTGCGGCCCTGACCTTTCTTTATAGTTCCTAGCAAGTGTTATGCATGCTGCCAACAACAAGGGCAAAGGGAGTGCAGTGTCTCACGAGAAACCAAAACCTCCCTCCAGAACGTCTATGTTTTCTTGCAGGACCACCACAAATAATACCCATTCTGACAACATCCTCTCCAGCAGAGATGGGAGATTGATGAGTTGATCTTATGAAGATGCGTAAGGTATAGATATTAATGGTACAAGTGTTTTCTTTATTCTTGACACAGCGAGACAAGGTCACTGCCCTCTGCAGTTACTTCCCCAGGACTCTTTGGAAACAGGTTGGCTCTGGTCCCGTTCCCACTGTTTCAAATAAGCAAGCTTGGAGGAAGGATCAAACCTATTTTATAGATTCTAGAGATTTTCTGGGAGGGGCCACCCTTGTGTAGCGTGAGTTCCAATGCCAAAAGTGGTTGCATGCCAGCCCGTGTGTTGCTATTGGTAATCTAATGTCAGAGTTGATAGTAATCAAAGCACTCTAACTCAGGGACATGAAAGACGACCTTGCCCTTCTTAAAAGTGAGGGAAACTCTGTCCCAATATAATTGCTGCAAACTAAGAAGGCCCCCCTCCCACCACTGCATGAATGCGCTCCCCCTCAGGTCCGGGATGAATCAAGGATTGACCAAGACCCAAACCACTACGAACTCACTATCTTCTAATCACCCTATCCCAATATGACAATCAAGCCTGAGTCATTACCCACCAAATAATTGTCATGCTATTCCGGGTACATGTGATTTTATCGAGTGAATAAATAAAGAATGCATTTTTAACAAACCTAAAAACCGAAAAAATAAGTAATCTTTAAAAAAAATATTTGGGTGGTCCCCCTCGTCCCCCTATTTCCCTGTTTAAAACCCCAATCAAACACCTCCCCAACCATTTTAACCACTTACCCCACCTCTGCATGTTTTTAAAAAAAATAAATCAATATCTATCTCGTTGTTTTAGGTTTGTTCAAAATTGCATTAGTTATATCTAATTCATTTAAATCACTGCATACCGATATTTCGGTGTACCATCTGGAGGGACGTTTTAGGCAAAGGTACTGGCAAGGCTGAAGCATAATAACTATATTCACTGTAACCACGGTACCCCAACCCAACTAAAATATCTCCTGGAATGCCAGGGTGCTGAATGAGGGTTCGAAGTTCGTACTATATAGGTCCGCGAAGGATGGGGTCAGTTTTACACCTGGGTGATCAAGTTCAGTGTCACTCCACCTAAACTGATATTGTCGCCTAACCATCAATATATTGTTCAGTGTCTCAGAGAGATTCAACCCACCTCAGGCCCCTAATCCCTGTGACACTGTTTCTAGTTTTTTGCTTCTTCAATTTATATGCTAGAAACCGGTTGGCTTTATTCGATTGAGAATAGTAACATTACTTTGTTTGATTTAGAGAAATAGCTGCCTCAGAGGCCATCAAGGCTTCGACATTGGATCTAGCACTCTCCACTCTCTCAGCGCCCTCAGTGCTTCATCTTGGGCATGCACCCTCTCCCTTTCCCTCACCTGTGACTCCAATAAGTCCTATTGTGAAGCCTCGCAGTAAATTGTGCAGCAGAGTGGCTAATGAATGCTCCGCTCACCTCCGCTTTCATAGCATCCAACACAGTATTAGGCAGAAGCTCGTCTTTATCATTTTCCGCAAAATAATTGGCTACAACCTTGGCTATAACCCCACGCACCAGAGAGTCTTGAAGAAGAGGATAATAAAGCCTCCATGCATTTCTGGATAGGGGCCAGGATCTCAGAATCTGCAGTCCTTATGATAACAAAGAATGATCAGAGAACAGCATAGGGCCTATGACAGCATTTGAGGCAAAAGGGATCAGTGAAGCTGACACCAACAGGAGGTAAATGTGGGAGAACCCTTTGTGAACGAACATGTGAATAAAAAGTGAATTTTTCCCCCCATAGACATTATTCCAGACATCTATCACATCTAACTTCCGTAGGCCCTCATCAACACCAATGACCGTTTGTAATCAGCAGATGAGGGGGAAGCCTCGTGTGCATGGCTGGACCCAGGATCAAATTAAAATCTCCAACCAAAAGCATCCCACCCACAACAAATTCAGCCAAAATGGGGGGCAGCTATTCGTTCTGATTTTCATTGGGAAGATAGAGTGAAGCCAAAGTCACTGGATGTCCCAGCATGGCCTCTCTCACCAGGGGATATCTACCATTTGGATGCCTGAGAACCTCACTCTGAAGAAAAGGAACCTCCTTGTCAAGTAATATGGCAACCCATTGCTTCTTTCCCCCACAAAGGCAAAATATTGTCTAGGAGAGACCTTATACGTCATCCTAAACTCATCGCAAGGAGCAGGTGGGATTGCTGGATTATTGAGATAGCTATGCCAAATGTCTGGAGCCTACTCAAAATCAATCTCTTTGTAGAGGAGGAGCCAAATGCATCTACCAGAAGTCCCGCCCCTATTCTGCCTATATGTTGGAAGCTGGAAATTGCAACAGGTACAACGCCGATAATGATTCCTATATTGCTAAAGATCTTCAAAACAAGGTATCCTTTGAGAAAGCCCTATAAGAAGTACCCACAGAGAGATGACAGTCTCTTAAGAGAGACTCCTGAAGATGTGTAAAGATGCATGAGAGAGAAGATGGGTGGCTTCACATGAGGTGAAGATGACGCACTAAGAAGAATTGTCCAAGAAGAGAATGTATAGACCTTATGGAATCTGATAACAAAATAAAGAATGGAGTAACCTTTCATGTGCGGAATGAAGATTGCACGTGCGAAGAGCAGAGAATAAAATATAAGTCCCTTTTTAACTGTACAGATGCTGCAATGCAAGTAGACTAAGTAATCATGAAGGCTGGCTATACGTAGTGAATAGACTGCTGGTGGTGCCGCCAATATATATACACGTATAGAATATGGATGTTGGATGTCACAACTTTAGTAAACCAGGACCCTTGAAAGAGAAGGGCTGAAACTGTGGCGCAGCTGAGAATTGAGGAAGGGTCGAGAAGGCTGTCTGGCCCAGTGTCAAGGGTTGGGGCAGCCAAGAACTGGATATCTTTTCAAGGAGATTCAAGGAACATGAGACGCGAGGCAAGCTCTCGTTAGGAGGTGACGGAAAGACATTATGAGTGCCAAGTTTTATTCATTTAATATCATTAACTGCGAAGAAGGAGCTAAAACATGGTCTCCTGTCACACAGGTAGATGGAAATAGAACATGGGCAAGCAACACAGAGACTTGAAGATAAGAATATGCTCACACTCCCTTCTATTCTCTGGAGCAGTGATACTTTGCAAGGCCAAGTTCAAAGACAATTCCAATGGCAGAAAGCATGAGTGATGATGGATGATGGGCTAATTGAGTGGGGAGGCATGGTCAAGTCCACCAACCAGCACCTGGAGTACCAGCTTGCGTGCCGCTTGCGAGTTGAATATTCCAGAAGGGTACACGCGTGCCAATCAATTATAAAGGGCCATGTATTGAAGAGCCCTATAGTTTGAGCACCAATGGTGTGTTGTGTATCTAACAAATATTGAGGATGACTTGTACAAGGGGTGGGCATAAGTTGTCCACCTGACTATAGAGACCCAACCACAATCCAATCCCCTACAGAAAGTATACTTAGATGTTCCCCGTAGACCAATCACAATCCTAAATAAGTTTTCTTAGTTTGCCCCATAATATGATGTCACGTATGACACGTTTTCGCTATAAAAGTGGTATCTTTTATGTGATGCGTTGAGATTATGCTGTGAGATGTCTGTTAGACAATTGAGAATAAAACAGATTACTTTTGCCAACTTCTGTTTTATTAATCTCTTACACTTATTGGTGTAAGAGATATTCTGCATCCTCATCCATCTAACAACACGCTACCTCATTTAAAAGGCCTACCGGTTCATGTGGTAGCATGTTGGATGGTTAAAGTCTGATCGATTAAGTAGAACTCCAGTATTTCGGACGATCGAGCACTGTTCGCCATCTAGCTGGAAGATCACAGGGTTACCTGTGGAGTGCGGCCGACATAGAATTCTTGCAATAAAAATTGATACAGGTGGGCCCTCTTTAATGAAATCCCTCCTGGTTTCCACAGGCGCTTCGCGGACGGAAGGTGAAAGTGGTCGATTGGAGAGGGGAGCCGATACCGAAGGCCTGGAGCTGAACGAGCGAATGGTGAGTAGTCCGAGGAGAATGGCAAATTGTGGGGATGGGATTGTGGTAGTTAAGAAAAGTAAAGGGGTTGATGAGAAAAGAAACAAAGAGTGTGTTTAAACTGTAAAATAAGAGAAAAGAGATAAGTCTCGGAATTCCTGGCTCAAGGAGTTTTAGAAGAAAACATCTCACACCCCAATCGGGGTAAAATAGGCAGCGCATAAACAGGTTTATGTTAGGAGATGATTTAAACTCTAGTCAGAGTATTTTAGGGGTGAGATGATGAACATGAGTACCATGGTTTAAATGTATAGTAGTTGACTAGTCTGTCTGTTTGTGTGTTTTGTCATTAGAAAAGGTCTTGAAGAGCAACAAGAATAAATTGTGTAAAGTTGAAGTAAGGATAAAAAGTTACTGCATATTGAAGGTCATTGTCAGCGCCGACCAAGAATTAGTTTGAGGTTATTGAGAAACAGGTTTTGAGCGGCGAGTGTTGGCGCACGCTCATATTTGTTGTTTTTATAAATTTATCAGTGTAAAACACTGGTAAATATTGACAGCCAATTGAGACTTGTCACAATGGGAGATATTACTCCACTGATGCACTTATGCAAAACGTTGCTGAAAAAAATGCCTAAACTCAATAAGTACAGTGCGGAGTGGGTAAAGGGCACAGCAGAAAAAATGTTTATGCCATGGCCGCAAAGGGATCACTGTCAAAAGCGGTATTGCAACACATGACCACATACTTGCACGCTGCATACATTGGGAAGAAATTGAAGAAGAGGTTAGCTATTTTAGAGCTTTGGAAGATGTACCAAAAGGGGAGAGAGGATCCACCGCCTGAGGAGTGGATACTTACTCAGTGTAGGGAGGAAGGTGTTCAGCCTTCTGCTCCCCTTACCTCACCAGAAGTGAAGGGAAAAAGTACAGAACATGTAGGTTTGTATCCGTTAAAAGAACTGAAAGCGGCGACTGGGTATAGTAACCTGATATATGCACCGCCTTCTTATAGCAGTGACGATAGTCCAGAAGAGACCAAAAGAAAGGAGGAGATCTTTAAGGTCGTGCAGAACAAGGAGGAGAAAAGTGAGCGAATATGACAACAAACATAGAATGAGAGATTAAGAGATGGAAAGGAGAGAAGGATAAAGCTGACGAGGTAACTCTCTTACAGAACAAATGGATGGGAGGACAGATATTAGTGAAGCTCGATGGGAAAAGTATTAAGGAAGTCAGGCAAAGTGAAGATCAAGACAAACAGGACAGAAAATATAAAGAATGAGAAAAGAGATTGAAAGAGGATGAGCATAAGAGAAAGAGCAGACAGAGGCGAGAACAGATGTGTCAGGAAGAGCAGAAAAAGAAGGAAGAAACGGCGGAGGAGCAAAGAAAGTATGACAACGGGCAGAGAGCAATCAAAGAACGAGGCAAGAAAGGAAAAGAGAAGAGGAGGAAGCACAGAAATTAAGGGATAAAAGGATACAAATATTTTTCTTTTTTAGTAGACACTGGTGCAGCTCACTCATGTATACGAGAATGAAAATACCTGATGTTGGGAATTGCCATAAATGCTCAGGGATTTTCTGGAGCTACGAGTCGAGTTCTTTTTACTGACGAATTACCAGTCTCCATAGAAGAGTGTGCCATATCTGTTCCATTATTGTATTCACGGCAGACACCAGTTAACATTCTAGGACGAGATTTAATGACAAAGCTTAACATGACATTTTTTTTCACTGATGAGGGCATCGTGTGCCCTACTCCAGGGATACATTATATGAATGTGGGTGAATTTCTATTAGCATTTACAGGGCAAATGCTCTGCGAGGAATGTCACTGGAACCAGAAGTATTTTTTTATGGGGTACGCATTCTGTTGACATGGCTACCCGGCTAATGGGTAAGATTATGAGAATAGTTGATGAATTTTTGTTCAGGCCACAGATACCTATGGACGAAGAGGGGGGAGACTATTCTCCTAGAGTTAAATGCAGCCATAGTACGAGGGGAAAAGGCAATGCTCAAAAGAACAGATGATGAGTGCAGGCCATGGAGAACAGTGATTACCATCGGGGAAGGGTGTAGACTGACTGACTTCACTGACGATGACATGCTTAGAGATGATCTAACAGATGATGAAGTAATATTCGAGATGAGTTATTGGATTAAAATAGAGAAAAGAGATATCCGACAGCAAATGGCGATAGTGCTGCAGCATCCAGCATTTTTTGATGAGGATTTGGAAAAGGTGCCAAGCGCTTTATGGACTACAGGCCCCTATGGCATATGCCTATTGAAGGAGATAGGGGAGGTTAAGATAACGTTAAAACCAGCAGCAATTTTACCTTGAGCAAGGCAGTAGCCCATGTCTCGAGAGGCAGATGAAGGGATGTTTAAGACTATCTCAGCACTGATGTAACAAGGTATTCTAGCACCATCAGAATCATCGTGCAATACCGCGGTGTACCCGATCAAAATATCAAAGGGGGGTCATGTAGATTCATACAACATATGAGCCCAATCAACCAGATTGTAGAGGCAGAGTTTCCTTTAATCCCTAATCCAGCGATGATACTATCTAGTATCCCAGTGGAAGCATATTATTTACAGTGATTGACTTGAAAAATGCATTTTTCTCAATCCCGTTGCACAAGGACTCACAAGACTTGACTTCCTTTTCATTCCGTCAAATCTGACTGAAACACGCTTGTTTGCCTCAAGGGCATTGTGAGTCCCCGTCGATCTTTAAGAGGGTCCTTCAGATGGACATAATCAATATTGATTTGAAGAGCGTTGTGATACAGTACGTAGATGACATTCTGATTTGCAGTACTACAGAAGACGAGTGCAGGCAAGACTCGATCCAGTTAATGAGTATTCTGTAAGATAAGTGATACAAGGAAGATAAACAGAAGTTACAGTACTGTCAAGTAGAGGTGTTGTACATAGGCCAGTTGATCTCACATGAGGGGGAAAGGGTCACATCTGAAAGAGCTGAGGTGATCATGAAAACAGCAAAACCGCACATGGTGAAGCAAATGCAGCAGTTTTTGGGACTATGCAATTCTGTTAGAGTGTGGTTGTTGGATTATAGTTCATACACAAGACCCTTGAGCAAGCTCTAAAGGAAGCACAGGTAAACTATGAGAAAATAGAATGGACTGAGGAAATGAAGAGAGGGTTTAAAGAATTCAAGAAAGCAATTTGCACAGCCCCCGTTTTAGGAATTCCCACTTATGCTGAGGAGTTCTTTTTATTTTCACACATGAACTGGAAAGTCATGACAGCAGTACTTACACAGAGAACTACACTAGGGTTTACAACTCTGGCAATTACAATGGGATTGTAGATCCCTTATGAAGGGGCACTTTCCTTGTGAACAATTGCTGGCGGCAGCCAAGTTCGCAATTGAGAAGTCTACCAGTATTGTAATGGGGTGATCTATGAAGCTTTAGAGAGCTTCTGCATATGAAGTGATCATATCAAATTCTGCGATTAAAATAGTCAGATGTAGAAATGTGAACCCAGCCACATTTGAAGGTGAGCATTTGCATGATTGTGTGAACTACAAGGAGTTCTATGATGATATCCTGCACGTAAAAGAGAATGTGTTAACAGGGGGGAGATTCTATTTATTGATGGTTCTTCGAAAATTGTTCAAACTAGCAGAGAAAGGCATTCTGGCGCAGCTTTAGTGAGACATAGAGCAACCAGCGAATATGAGGTTGAAGCAAGTGCAAGACTACCATTTCACTTTTCAGTGCAAGCAGCAGAATTGGTAGCACTTGTTGTACAGTGTCTCCGCCTATGTGACATCAACTGTGCGTGCAGGACTAGCACGCTGGAAAAGGAGGCGCTACCTCCGAGCGGATGGTACTCCAGTGCAACACTCAGCGTTATTGGACAGACTTATTAAGGCAGTACAACTCCTAGCAAGTAGCCACAGCGCAGCACATACTGAGCAAACTGACTTTATTTCTCGTGGGAATGAAGACACCAAAAGGGTTGCATATTCGTCAGATATTTCAGGTTTTGACATTCTAGATGTAAAGGAGAAAGTAGTCACGATTATGGTAGTAAATGAAGGGTTTAATCATTTACAGAGAACACAGTTGATGGAAATTCAGGGTAGTGCACCGCAGGAAGAACAATAATTATGGAAATGAAGGGGGTGTTCCTTGGAAGCATTATGGAGACAAAATAGCATGGGAAAGCCGGTGATGCCAGTAGCCTTGTTAAGGGTAGCGCTTGAACAGCTGCGCTACCCTGCTCATGTAACTCGGGAAAGCCTTGCAGCAACTATTGGGGAGGACTGGTTCGGTCGGAACCTGTTAGAACACGTTGCATTTTACATAGAAAATTGCATTGTGTGATATGATAAGACAGGTTATTTATAACACACTTAATACCCAGAGGTTTCTAAGCACGGACCCGTGGATCGAACCTATGGTGCTCCGTGTCGTCTTTCTTCCAAGGCGAGCATGTTGCCCCTGAGCTATCCTCCCGAGACAAAAGTTTACCACTGGGCTTACACTGCAAACAATTAGAGGAGTGATTCCTCAACCGAATGGTCCTTTTCAGCATTCACATATTGACTATGATGATAGGCTGCAAGTATATTATGGATATAGGTATATGATAGTGGTGGTGTGTCCCTTCTCCAGTTGGATCAAAGCAGGTCCTTGTACACACCCTAATGCCACTTGCAAAGCAATGTTTTTTGTACGAGAAGTCTTTCCAAGATGGGGAGTATTTGAACAGATTAGCCTATTACTGAATATTAAGCACACATTTTCTTCTGCTTATCACCTGCAAGTGAATGGAATATCTGACAGACTCAACGGTCTCCTTAAAGAGAGGATCGCAAAGCTCAAATTGACACTGAAGAGGAATGGCTATATTTCCTACACCTAGCCTTATATGCATTAAGGAATCAGCCTTGGTCGGACCACCTCCTCACACCCCACGAGTTAGTGGCAGGGAGGTGAATGGGAACATCTTTGTCTCCTCCATCGAGGAGCAGAAGTGATGCCCAGAAAGACTGCAGAAATGTTATGAAATGAGTTATGTGCGTACTTGACATGTATGACCTCTAGTATGTCTGTCATTTCAGATCAACTCAAGCACCAGGGGGATCTGTCTCAGAACACAGATGAAGACCATTCAGCACCCAGAATTTCTGAATTACTACGTGTACCTAGACTATTTGCTGGAGATGCAATATTGATTCGGAACTTCACTAGGAAGTGGCACAAGTCACGCTTTGTCAGACCTTATATTGTAGAAAACATTACTCCCTCAGCAGTCGGAGACGTGCTTGGGTGCATCTGAACGACGTCACACTGCACACTGGTGAGACCATCGTACCCCTAATGATCGATTTGGAAGCACGACAAGAAGAAGAAGTTCAGCACCTGCGGACCCGATCAATGACGAGGAAGACGGATGCTAAGGTTGCTAATTAAATAAATGCAAGTGTGCATTTGGATTGTGGCTCGCCCTGGACACTCTTTATAGATATTATAGCAGGAGTTCAAACTCAGTTCTTGAGCCACAGGAATCTTTGAAAAATGAACTTTAGAAAGTGTTGACATGTTGTGGATATGTTTGATTGGCAACATCTAATAAGAGATTGGAAGCTTGAGCAATACGCTGATTCTTGTCATACAATGCAATTGTTTGGATGAGTCTATGGTTCTGACAAACGACGATGCTCGTAGACTCCTTCTCGCTGTTTTCGTATTTATTCTTCGAGTTTATTCTGCTCTTGTTGGGCGTCATGTCAACATACCTACTGCATGATCCTAAAAATGGCCCTGCGATAGGGAAGCTGATTGTGGCGATAGTTGAACAGATCCTGCAGCTACCTGATTTACCAGAATTGCCTGATTAAAAAGTTTTTTTTCCTTTCTTAAAACAGTATACAGGCACAATGAGGAACTTTGAAAATGGTACAGTTTTGGAAAATTAGCGAGTCCAACGAAGTTCAAAATGGCGGAATGGCTGGTATTAGCATGTTGGTTCATGATATATGTATGTGCCACCATACTTTGTGTCTTTTTGTTTCTACTGTTCAGCCTTCCTTATTATCTTGATGCTCCTGTTGATATAGAGACTACTATGATTTCCCCCATTACAGTAGCTCATGTAGGGTTGCCTATTGATGAAACAAATGTTCCCATGGTTCTCCCTGAAGGGAGGACTATTACTAATATGCTTCTTGATTATTATGCAAGGACATAATTTATGAAAGGGAGACACAGGTGAAGCACACGGGAAGATGATAATGAATTAAATATTCATCTAGACAGTACAGCACACTTGGGTAATAACATGTGGTATCAACATGAAAAAGGTGGGAGAGCGAACGTACAATGAGAGTTGCTATGTTTGTGCTCTCATACCTTATGCCATGGGGACTTCCAAGATATTTAAAGCTATACAAGTAGCAGTCCAGAAAGCTCATTGCCTGACACACTTTGCACTCTGCCAGACAAGAGCTCAGTTCCAGGGCCGAACAGCATCCTTGATATGGGTGACTGAGAAGACATCCGCAAGAGAAGATGACTATGTGCAAGATTTAAAGACAAGAGAGATATCAGAGATAGGGAATCATGTTATAAGATATGGACAGCCTTGAATAAATGACACAGGAATCAGAAGAGAAGAAAATTGAATAGTAAATTGGAAGGAAAGAACCCTGTAGAAATATGAAGATGCAAGTAAAGAGGTCAGCTGCAAATCAAAGGAACATTGCTGACTCCAGAAGGATGGGCGGAAGGACTTATGGTGTGCAAGGCGCCAGCACTAAACGGACAATGAAGCAATTGTGTGGCATGCAGAGCAAGCATCATTGGCCGAACATTGTGAAGTTGCTAATGTGGATTGATGTGGATTGATGATAAAGGTGGGCCGTTGCAGATAGTACCTATAGAAAATGCATCCCTGTGTTTCAGAAACAATGTAACCAGGAAGGTTGGAATGAATCAGCAGTGTGGCCGAAGGCATGAAGGATGGAACAGTAGTGTTAATGGATCACTACTGGGCCTGTGGATCCAGAGCTTATATGACGTTGCCCAAAGATTGGGAAGGGCTGTGTTCCATAGTACTTATTCATGTTCCAGCATTAGTGATTCCAAAGTGGGACCTCAGCATTCGAGAGTTTCCAAAAGCAGTTGCTCATATGAGGAAGAGAAGATCATTTGGATTTCTCAATCTGACAAGAAGGGAGAATTACTTTTCAGCTAAGTCAATAGAAGCCGTTGATGCTATTCCATAAGAACTCCAGTTGTTCAGTCAGACTGGTGCGGTATTCATGACTATCTTTATGCCAGGGATCCAGACGATGGTAAATGCGAAGTGGTTGCAAATCACTAGCTGCGAGCTCCTGCAGACAATCAACACTGCTATAAAGGGATTCAGCGCTATCAAGGAAGTATAGAGAGCCATAAGACTGATGACTCTCCAGAATAGTTATGTCCTGTACTTGATTAAAGCAATGGATGGAGGTGTTTGGGCCAAAATCAGAGAATCATGTTGCACATTCATACCTTCTCACAATGACGAGAATGGGACCTTGACAGAGACCATAATGTTGCTAACGAACTTGCACATCAAGATGAAGAGGAGACAGAAGATATTGCAGGTGACAGCTGGTTTGCATCGATCTTCTCATGGGTCCCACAACGGATGGCAAATATCTTCAAGTTCGTTGCTGTCATGATTCGCCGTATACGCCCCTTTTGGACTTCCTGGTCCATGGTGCACCACAACCTTGGAACTGGTATCCTCCCAACATGGCCGGCACCTCAGACACGTTGCGGTCCAGTGTTTACGCAGGAGCCCTGGCTTCCTAGAAAACGGCACACCCCTGCAAAGCTGCGCATCTCAACGCTCCCTTTCGAGTTTGCAGCTAGTGTGCTCGTTGTTTCCTCCCTTCTCCTTGTGCCAATTCTCCGATATTCTTCCTCTCCCCATCCTTCCTGGAGTATTAGGTGCAGCCTTACGCCTTCGTCTGAGGCCACTCAAACCTTTCCTTCCTGGAACCCAACCCATTTCTTCCACACTCGCTGCCTTCCCCCTGCACTCTGCGAGTTGTGCCATTTCCTTCCTGGTTCTGTGCTTCATCCTGGATATAGACTACCCATTACTTACTTTCCTGGAATCCTGAACTCTTGTCTTCTTCTGAGTCTGCCTGTGGTTCCACACTGGACACAGAGGATCACCGCCCTTACCCGTATAAGTCCCGGACGTCCCGGAACACTGAAAGACCTCCAAAGAAGAAGATGACCAAGGACAAACAGGTGAGATCTGGGGCTGAGTGTGACACTTGGATCACTATTGGTGATGATCATGTTTGGATTCTGTGTGATCAGGATAATAATCACACAGCATCAGAAGACAGCAAAGAAAGCCGTATGAATGAAGGTCATGATCAATGTTGAGTCTGAGTTTGGACCCAAAGAGCTGACAGATGAAGAAAACAGACTTCTCCAAAGAAGCAGCTGCCTGGGTCACCTCCTTCCTAGAAGTCAGAGCAATGAAGGTATTCTCAAACATAGCAAATGCTACCCCCACCACCATCCACTTCAGGGATCATGCACAGCACCCACTCTATACAAGTTGTTCACAAAACCTCTCTTAGACAAGCTTGACTCACTCGGTATCGCGTACACAAATTACCCTGATGATACACAGGTACTCCTACCTCTCTTTGGCTCATACCACAAAGACGCCGAGGCACTTCATACAATTTACTCCACCATCCAGGCCTGGTTGGCGGTCAATGGCCTCTGCCTCAATGGGGATAAGACAGAAATAATTATATTAGGTCAAAAGAATACTCTAGTCAAACTTGATAAACTGCAGGCCAACTTTACCATTGATAACACCATAATCCCAGTGTCCACAGCTGACAAGACCTTGGGGTCTACTTAAGGGGTGATTACAAGATTGGCGGTAGGGGTTTAACGGGGGCGGTAGAGCTGCCGTCCCCGTTAAACCCCTACCACTGCATTCCGAGGTCTGCTCGCGGGACCCGCTAAGGGCACCTGGTTTTACCAGGTGCCCTTAGCGGGTCCCGCGAGCAGACCAGGGTGCTAACAACGACCCGTTGTTAGCACCCTCCCCATTCCCATTTAGCCCTATGGGGGCTCGAATGGGAATGGGGAGGTCCCGGGTCCGGGTTCCTTAAATGAAGAATTACCGGGTCCTCCAAGGATGGGTTTGCCTGGTAATTTCTCATTTAAGGAACCCGGCCCGGCACCCAGTAAGTGTTTAGCCATGCCACTAATAGCGGCATGGCTAACTCCAACCTTGTAATTACCCACTTAGACTCCACTCTGTCCATGACTAGACAAGTTAGCGCTATCACATCCTCATCCGCGCACACCACCAAGCTCATAAATGCCATAAAACCATACTTGTTCAAACCTAATTGTCTATCAATAGCTAGAGCAACCATTGGAGCTAAACTAGACTATTGCAATGCTCTACTAGCAGGTACATTAAAAAAAAATCTAAACAGATTAAAAGTCACGCAGAACAATGCTCTTTGTGCAGCTTTTTGCATCCCAAAAAGGGAGCACATTTCTCAGGCCAGACAATCAGCTCAATGGTTCCCGGTAAAAGAGTGTATCACTTTCAAAATCCTCACCCTCACACATAAATGCCTCACTCTCTCTGCACCATCATACCTATCAGAGACTATTACCAAATCCTCCTCTACACGCACAACTCCCCAGGACATAAAACACTAACCAACTCCACATCCCACAAATCAATAGAGCTAAAGCCAGTGGCCTAGGCTTCCCATACATTGCCGCCAAATCCTGGAATGCACTACCCACAGACAACAAAGCAGAAAACTCGCTCCTTGCCTTTCGAAGAAAACTCAAAACCTCACTTTTTGCCCTGAAAACCTTTTTTCTTAACTGTCACTGTAAATTGTCTGCAACAATAATAACCATACTGTAATTTGGAAATGTTTATTTAACTGTAACTAAGATAAGTCTGTAACAAGCGCCACAATGCCCTCAGGCTGCTGCGTGCTCTACAAATATGAATAAATAAATAAATACATATAAGGAACTTGTAGCAAATTAAAGGGGGGGTCTGGAGAAAACCTATGAATTTCAGTGAAAAAACTTTGTTAAAGGGATGTTATGGTTACAAGTAAAACCGAAACCCCCGGAAATTCACCAGATATGGTAAGCGAAGCTCGTGCCACCACCCTGCACTGCTAAGACTTACACCCAGGACATCAAAGCTGACAAAATGAATTAAATACATTTTTATGAAAAGTCCCTATAAGCGGTTGTGTTTACAATGTTGGTAACAAGATGTCAGGTGTAATCAGGAGACCTATCATGTACTACTTAATTTATTGAAAAATGTACTCATTTAAAATAAAACATTATGGGGGTAATTCATAGATTTCAGCGCAGAGGCAGCGCACGCTGTCAGCGCAGAGAGGGAGCGTGCGCCAGCGTGCGCCATCCATGTGCGCTAAACAGCATTCTGGCGCAGTGCGTATTCATGGAATTACCAAGCCATTTTGAGCGCTGGCGCAGAGAACATCCCGCAGCGCCAGTTACGCCCCCAAGAACGCCCCTTGCGCAAGGAAAATGCATTGAAATCCCCAATGCAGCGCAAAGGGCCAAGCTAACACTGCACCAGCTTACAGGGCCAGTACACTGTAATCGCGTGAAAATACTACGCGCACCCAGTTGATGGCACCCAACAGTGTGAAAATGTACTGGCGTGCCCCACGGAATATGTGTACCCCACTCGGGCCAGGTAAATTGCGTAAAAAAAGCACCCCCCTGTGGTGTGGGCTTGCTGTGGGGCATGCCCAGGGTGGATGGGCTGCCTGCGGGGCATAGGAAGGGTGAGTGGGCTGCCTGTGGGGCATGCCCAGGGTGGATGGGGTGCCTGCGTGTATTTCGGGGGTGCGTGCGGCGTATCACACTCGATAGGCCTTGTGCGAGTGGGGTATGTGTATTTGGGGGGTACGCGGGAAGTTTCACATGCGATACTCCAGGCGAGAGCGGGGTACATGTATTTGGGGGGTGCGTGGGGAGTTTCACACGCGATAGGCCTTGGGCGAGAGCGGGGTATGTGTATTTGGGGGGTAACCGGGAAGTTTCACATGCGATAGGCCTTGTGCGAGCAGGGTACGTGTATTTGGGGGATACGCGGGAAGTTTCACACGCGATAGGGCTTGTGCGAGTGGGGTACATGTCATTGGGGGATACGCAGGAAGTTTCACACGCGATACTCCAGGCGAGAGCGGGGTACATGTATTTTGGGGGTGCAAGGGGAGTTTCACATGCGATAGGCCTTGTGCGAACAGGGTACGTGTATTTGGGGGACACGTGGGAAGTTTCACATGCGATACTGCAGGCGAGAGCAGGGTACGTGTATTTGGGTATTTGGGGGGTACGCGGGAAGTTTCACATGCGATACTCCAGGCGAGAGCGGGGTACATGTATTTGGGGGGTGCGTGGGGAGTTTCACACGCGATAGGCCTTGGGCGAGAGCGGGGTATGTGTATTTGGGGGGTAACCGGGAAGTTTCACATGCGATAGGCCTTGTGCGAGCAGGGTACGTGTATTTGGGGGATACGCGGGAAGTTTCACACGCGATAGGGCTTGTGCGAGTGGGGTACATGTCATTGGGGGATACGCAGGAAGTTTCACACGCGATACTCCAGGCGAGAGCGGGGTACATGTATTTTGGGGGTGCAAGGGGAGTTTCACATGCGATAGGCCTTGTGCGAACAGGGTACGTGTATTTGGGGGACACGTGGGAAGTTTCACATGCGATACTGCAGGCGAGAGCAGGGTACGTGTATTTGGGTATTTGGGGGGTACGCAGGGAGTTTCACACGCGATAGGCCTTGTGTGAGCAGGGCAAATGTATTTTGGGGGTGTGTGGGAAGTTTCACACGCGATACACCAGGCGAGAGTGGGGCACGTGTATTTAGGGAGTTTTACATGCTATTTGGCATCATGAGCCATCCCGGGTGTACGGTGTCCCCCCTCCCCATGCCCTGCAGGCAGCCCACACCACAGGGGACTACCCTACAACCCTCACCATGCCCTGCAGGCAGCCCACATGGCACCATGCACTTGTGAGCACTCTTGTGAGCCCCGACTCATGTCCCCCCACCCATCCACCCACCCCCAGTGACGGGCACCTGCCAGAAGGGCCGACTCATGTCCCCCTGCATTCCCACCCACCCCCAGTGATGGGCAACTGCCAGCAGGCCTCGACTCATGTCCCCCTGCACCCCCACCCACCCAGCAGTGACGGGCACCTGCCAGCAGGACCTGACTTATGTCCCCTGAACCACCACCCACCCAGCAGTGACGGGCACCTGCCAGCAGGCCCTGACTCATGTCCCCCTGCACCCCCACCCACCCAGCAGTGATGGGTACCTGCCAGCAGGCCCCAACCCATGTCCTCCTGCACCTCCACCCACCCAGCAGTGACAGGCACCTGCCAGCAGGCCCTGACTCATGTCCCCCTGCACCCCTACCCACCCAGCAGTGACGGGCACCTGCCAGCAGGCCCTGACTCATGTCCCTTTGCACACCCACCCAGCAGTGACGGGCACCTGCCAGCAGGCCCTGACTCATGTCCCCCTGCACCCCCACCCACCCAGCAGTAACGGGCACCTGTCAGCAGGCCCCGACTCATGTCCCCCTGGACCCCCACCCACCCAGCAGTGACGGCACCTGCCAGCAGGCCCCGACTTATGTCCCCCCAACACGTCATCACGATCCACACTCATGGCCCTTATGGCCACCCAAATCCCACCCCACGCCACCCCAGTCTAAACACCCAACCAAGTGTTCCATCCACTCCACATTGAAATCACCATGTCATGATAGATCCCAAATGACAAGTATGCACATCAATACATGTCCGTCAGACACACACATTGGGGGCAAGTGAATGAGAAAAGGCACATCGTGACATGCACGAAACCAATGAGAGAATACCACACAAATGAAGTATGAAATCAAAATGTATTAAATACAAAATCAAAGGAATGAAAGAAAATCACACAAGAACAAAAAATAATAAACAAAAGGCTGGATGTCCAAAATGAATGATTAATATATGAATGCTGAATCCAAATGGCTCCAAAGGGTTCGTCCATCAAACCAAATCCAGAGGTAAAAAAAAATAGAAAACCATTGCTCCATGGAAAAAAAAAAAAATGAAGTCAAATCCAGTCCTGAACTATATACAAAGTAAACATCCAGGGTCCATGAGCCCGACAATCCAAAGGAAACCTACAAAAAACCCTACCTAATAAATAACTGTATACAAAAAGGTGGGGCATAGTCCATGCGCCCCAAATGAAATAAAAATAGAAAGGAAACCTAACAATAATGAACTATATACAATGGCGGCGGGCAAGTCCTACGGCTCACTTGTTGATTTCCCAGGCCAGGGCATCATCGAACTCCTGTTCAATGTCCTGGAGTCGGGCCTGTTCCCTGGCCCCGAGGTCTCGCAGGGATAATGCCATGTCCACCTCCAACTCCCTGCGAATTTCCTCGAGGCACTCAGCCCGCCTCAGCACTCTGCGCATGGAGTTCTCCGCCCTGACCATAGTGAGCTGTGCCTCTTCCACCCGCCGCCGCTCTGCATCTATTTGCTGGCCCAACCGCTGCCACACGGAAGACACTCCCAATCCAGGGTCCTCCTGCCCTCCGGCCAATGCCTGCCCCTCTGATGTTGATGGCCCCGAGCCATCATTGCTCCCACCTTGAGCCTGCTGCTGCCGTGCATGTGCCCTGCCTGTTGATGCCTGCACGTCCTCCTCCTGCTGGGGTTCAGTTGTTGGGGTGGCCACCCCTGCTGAACCTCTGACTCCCGACTGTGGCAGGGATATGTCCTCCACCAGCCTGGCCACTGGGTCAGAGGCAGCTCCACAGGGTACCCAGCTGATACTTGGGCCAGAAGATGGCACGGAGGATGACTGGCGCATAGAGGGTTCAGTTGAGGAGGGGGTCGGCATAAGGCCCAGCACACGGAGGAACCCAGCACCAGTGATCCCTCCAAGCCAGTCGACGCGGTCAACGAGGCATCTGAAATAACGTGCAGCGTCCTCACGAGAACCCTGCACGTTATCCCGGATGCCAAGTTGACGCAACGCCACCCCAGCCAGGACAGGCTCAACACGGTCCCGGATTGCCACGTCCGCAGGGAGAGGAAGGCTAGTTGTTGTTAGCGGATCCCCTCCCTGAAAACGGGTCTGGACGAACGCATCCCTGCTGGTGCATGATGATGCAGTCACAGGATCGGGGACAGGATTACACAGAGGCACCTCCGCGCCGTCTGTGCTGCCTCCTGTCCTTGCCCCTGGACTGCACCATTAGCACCAGTGGAATCCCCCCTACAGACCCCGTGTGTGGCCTTTCCACGGCCTCCTCCTCAACCAAACCCTCCACCAACCTGGATGACTCGGTGCCAACTTCCTCCATAGGCCCCTGTGGGGTCTCAGCTGCTCCTTCTGCTGCAGAGGAGTCCTCCTCTGACTCTGACCTCTGCCTCTTGGACCTACCCTCAGCAGCTGCGGCCGTGGACGCAGCACCAGACCACTCACTCCCCGATGAGATGAAAACCTGGGAGAGGAGCTGGGCCTTGCGTCTGCAGCTGGCGGTGGGATTCCTGCCACTGTGCTCCACAGCACTGTCACCGCCCTCTTTATCAGTTGACGCTGCAGACAGGGAGAGACAGAACACAGCCATCAGGGCAATGTACAATGGTCTGATACACACATGACAGATGCACATGAGTGGCAGTGTCAAACTTCACACATGTTATCACAATTCACAACACACCTTTCATTTGAACCCACACACATGCTCAAATTAACAGGAATGTTGCAGCAGGCAGCACCATCCATACACATACAACAGCATGAGCATCCGAAGGTTAGCCTGACGTCACATGCAACACTTGGAGTGCTAAACACATGCACACACGCCACCAGACATACATGCATCTGTACATCTCCATCACCATTCGCAGTTAAATCATCGGCATCCATGTCACATCTGCCAATCAGCCTCCTACATGTCGGTGTCACATGCATCCATGGTGTATCACAGTGGCACACATGTCAAATACACACACACGCACATGTACATTGTGAACATACATGAAGGTGGAACCAGCATCCATGTGTCACACCACAACCATGCCACAGTACATACACATAATTATACAGATGTGTGCACCGACACATACATTTGGGCACCATGCATTTGAACACATACACCATTGATGTGCGTCACACATGACTGGACACGCACGCAGCAGGCTCATGTCCCTGTACATACACATCCATACATAGCCCTTCCAAGACATATGTGCAACCTGCACACTCCTGCCACACCTCAACATGCACAGCGTCCAACCAGTACGCATGGACACTTACCGCTCGACTCCAGATGGGTCTGCCTCTGAAGGATCTGGAGGTGGATCGTTGGGTGTATGCGTTCCAGGACCCTCATCTGGATGTTGGTAAAGCGGACCCGGCACCCCTCTGCATGCTTCTGTTAGGGAGAATTCTCTGTTTAGGCTGAATTTCCTAACCTAGTGAGTCCCCCAGCAGCTTTGCTGGATTTCTGGAGTTTGTTTTTTTCCATCCTGCCAAGAGTGAGACTCTTTTTCTCCCACTCTTGGACATGAATGTGTGTAATTCCTTTGAATGTCAATGTGTTCTATGGGCTATGGGGTCTTTTACTCCATAGGGTCTCATATGTTTTGCTATATGTGTTACATTGCACCCTCCGGGCCGTAGCACTGGGGCGTCCTAGCGGACCTCCATCATAGACTACATACCCGGGGACTGACTACTGTCTCCCCGGGCATGTAGAGTCACCATTGGCTTTCCTAGACCTAAATTTACTAACAGAACTAGTACAAACCATCCTATTGTGGACGTACTAGTAGGGGTAATTCGATTACTCCTGGGTCTGTTATTCGAGGGGGCACTGGCCCGTCCCCCCTCGTCGAGTTTTGGCTGGTGGCAGTGGAAACTACTTGTTATGTTCGACCCCGAATATAACCCTATGATATTCTTCCCATTGTTGGAGATTGACACTTTTCTTCGTTAATCTCTAACATACCACCGGTTTACTTATCTTAAATAAGTCTATCGGATGGTATTTTCTGCCAGAACTCGGTTTTTAAAATAGCGTCTGTGTTCGTCTCTGTGACTCCTAAACCAAAGGTTGAGCCCTTTGTTCCACTTTTGGCGGGCTTCTGTACAGAGACCCTCCAAAGTGGTACCATTCTGTCTGGGTTACCACAGGGGTGTGGGAGGGGGTTTAGGCACCCTGGACCGAGTTGCCTTGCCAACTCCGGCCGCACTCTGGTGTGATTGGCCCAAGTGGTGAGCCACCCCGCTCACCACTTAGCGTGTTTTGAGTAACAGCTAGGCTGAATGAATGGGGGTTTTCTGCATAAAAGCAGGGCTTTTGGGACTGGACCCTCAGAAGTCGCCACAGAACCTAAGAATGCGACGAGGGTAAAGCTGAGCCGACCTGCAACACCGACACCTCCGGTGGAGCCCTGCGGAACCGACTCACCACTTCCCGACGACAGAGGAGATCTCCCTGCCGGAGAGTTTCTTCCCCTGACTGGTGGGAACAACCAGTCCCCTTTGCTTTTTCTTCGCTCCAGGACGCAGTGGTCGAATTGCCCGTGCAGAGCACCTCGGCAACCGGATAGCCACTACCCCTGTACCGTGACCAAAAGGTGGTGCCTTGTGACGGAGCACTCCGCGGCTGGTCTCTTCCCTGGTGGTGCACCGGACTTCACTTTTCTTCGACGACGCGATCATCTCTACTCTTGGCAAAGACCTGACGTGCATCCACCACCAGGAACAACTGCCCCCGCCGGAGCTGTCTCTCCACAAACAAGGTACCGTGTCCGCCTGGCTTCCCTTTCTGCCGGATCGAGTGAGGTGTCTTAATCCTCGCCTTTCCATTGGGTCGCCTCCAAACTTTCTTTAACGTGTTGTTCTGAACTGGTCCAATCTTTCCATAACAATTTTGCGATAAAGACTCGAAGCGCATTTCCACTGAGACACTTTTTGGGACATATCGCCTTGCCTCTCTCCGAGTGGGCCTGGCCTCTGAACTTTGTGATCTGCAGTAGACCCTGCCTTACTTGCCTTGCATTTGTCCGAAAAGTATTGGTACCGAGTTGATTTCATAACCTGCCTTATTTTTCTCTCCCGTCCTAACGAATACTAGAGTACCATCTAGGTTAAAGCATACACCTCTGTCTGCAAATAAGTGATGCCGGTGAACCTAGACTTGTCAAACTATTGTTATGGGGATTGATCTGTTTCTTCGTATAGTAATTGTGATTGAAGTTGTTTGCCACATTAGTGCCAGAGTGTTTTCCATAGATGTGTTGTTATAAATAAATACCTTTATATCTTTACACCGGAGCCTTGTTCCGTGTTTGCTTGTCCTACTGTGTAGATTGCCCTATATTGTATACTCCACATACTGCCTAACTCTTCTTGAGGGAAGTCTGACTGCTCAGCCACAGCTACCAAGTGAATCTGTGTGGTACAGACTGCTACCAAGTGGGTTTACTGCCAAACACCTGTAGTCCTAAATCTTTTGCAGTGGTCCCAGAGGGAACTGCACAGGTTTCCGCCTAACAGCTTCGCCTTCAAGAGGCGCCGGGCCTTGCTGAGGGTCTTGGACCTGAAGTCCTCCCAGCGCTTCCGGACGTGTTGCATGTCGAGGGCCACGTGGATGGCAGCCACGATGTCCTTCCAGATTCTCTTCTGTCCTTCATTGTCGGCGTGTGAACTTCTAAAGAGGGCATCATAATGCCCCAGGACTTGCTCCACCAGGATGCCAACTTCATTGGAACTGAAGCTGGCAGCCCTCTGCCTCTCTGCTGGGGGGTTGCCACTGGTGCCAGATGGTGTTGTGTCGGACATAGCAACCCGTGAGGCAGGTGTGGGTGGGCAACTGGGTCCTGGGGCTGGGCTGTGGAGCGATGGAATAGCAGTCAGGAGTCTTCTCTTCCAGCAGGGGTGTTCACAGCAACTGGACCCCTGCAGATGGCTGACGGGCAGGCACCAAACAGCAGGGCACGTGGCCAGCAGGCAGGCAGGCAGAAGCAGATGGCAGGTGGGAGTGTGCTCGGGGATCTGGGGGGGGCAGGAAAATGGCCTTCTGGGCAGGAGCGTGGTCTTCCGTGTATTGTTGCGTGGCCAACTTGATACTGAGTGATTTGGCATGTGATAAAACTGCACGTCAGCGTGTAATTCAAGGAAAAGCTCTTAGCGTGTAAGTGCATCTGTCTCGTAATGCACACAGGCGTTTCCCTCCACATGGGTGCATGTTGATTGTACACGTGCAAAAACTGCACGTCCAGGTGTCACTGCGTGAAATTGGAGGAAAGGCCCTTAGCCCATACGCGCGTAAGTGATTTTGCACGTGTGGGCTGGGTTAATAGGTACGCGCAGGACCCCATCTTCATGTACGTGCTTTTTGTGGAGAGGGAGCGGGTGATTCTTGTACTTCTTGGTGGTTCACACGTGATTACTTCACAACAGTTCCAGTCCGTACTCCTTGTATACTCAGACAGCGTTCAATTCTTCTTTTGGCGGGGGTGTTGCCAACGCGCACACATGCGTCTTTTTCACGTTCTTTTTCCAGGCAGACGGTGAGTCGCACATGTATTTTTCAACTGTGGTTGCCTCTGTGTGCCGCGTACCCATTCAGAGGTAATTATAGCCAGCATGTAACATGCGTATGCTTCTTTTTGTGTTTTTGGGTGCCACAGCGTAGTGCGGGTTCTTTATTCCACGTACGTGGGCTACCAGGGGTCGCATGCACATAACATTTTGTTTTCGGGGTGCCTGAGCATTGCGTGACCCATCATCTTCCCCCAGGGGTCACAGACAGCCTTGCTAGAGCAATAGGGTACGTATTACATCTAGTACCCTGCCCCTTTTACCCCAACTGCCCAGGACAATTGTTTACTGCACCTCCCATTCGCACAAGAACATCAGTGCCATGGTTGGGAGGTGACCAAGCGGTAAGGGAGGCAAAAGTGGCCTGGGCGCAGTAGGGGACGTGGCCAGGATGTGCAGGGTGGCCCAAGAGGCCAGTGTGTGGAGGACCAATCAGGGACACCTATGCCCCCCCAATGGGTCGAGGAGATGCAGCTGACACCATCTCAGCTCAGGCCTTGTTAACCTGGCCCATATTGTCAAACGAACCGGCACAGGATGACTCCCAGGCTGACTTCTGTGTCACCAAGTCAAAGCCACGTGTGGCGGTGAAAGTTGCTGTCATCAGGCCCTGTGGATCTGGGGCAGCAATGTCATCTGCTGCCCCAAGTAGCCAGGGTGAGGAGGCTGCAGGGGCATCTGCAGCTCAATCCGTCCAAGTCCATCACACCGAGGTTGGTCCTGCCAACATCACCCAGCAGCCAATGCCTGCAGTGAGACCTTTGGTCATCGTGCCTTTGGCTACTTCCAGTGCCCAGTCCACCTACGCTTCAGCCCCTACCAACCAGAGCGGCATAAGCCACTCAGGGTCCGCACCACCTCCCAGGAGGAAGAAGGGTGCTCTTGCGGTACAGGCTGGGACCCCAGACATGGCTTCCCCCTCCGGCACATCAAGGAAGCGTAGTTTCAATTATGTGGAACTAGACGCATTTCTGAGCTACATGTCGACCCATGGCCATGAAATGCTGGTGACTGCAGGGTGCAAGACTACGACTGCTCAATGTAGGGCCCACTGGCAGTGCATCGCGGACCAGATTAGTGCCCTTGGATTTGTCAGGCGCACATCTGATGATTTCTCTAAGCGGTGGAATGACCTCAAACGCAGAGCAAAGAACAAGCTGGCTTCCAATCATGTCTCTACTCTGGTGACTGGCAGTGGGTCTCCACCAGAGGAGGAAGTACTCACAGAACATGAGTCTATCACCGGAGGCTTCATCACAGAGGATCAGATCAAAGGCATGGGAGACCTACCAGCTCTTGAGGCAATGTCCGGTGAGTGACCATACATGTGTGTGCAAACCATGTGTATGTTGCTTGGGCGATGTATTCTGATTGAGTGCCAGGTGAGGCTGTGTAGTCATGACTGCTATGGGTCACCCATGTGGTGCCTCCAAACCATACCCCGGCCTTGGGTTTGGGTTTTCAAGTATCCCTTCTGACCGCAGTTGACAATTTGCACCTGATTACTGCACTTGCCCTTCAACTGCCATCTTGCCACAACATTGTTCATACTGTTTTCCTGTTCATTCTGCATGATTGATGAAATCCTTGGCATGTTTACCACACATTTTTGTGCCCTTCTGCCCAAAATGTAACATAATTCAGACATAGATTACATCCCACAATGGGCCACATATGTTTCCTTATTATGGAAATGATTTTATCAATCAGGCTGATTGAGTAAAGTGCACCAACACATGGCCTGCACACAATCACTTTGGGGCCCTCTTTGAATGTTCAACATGACAATTGTCTTCTGTCATGTCGAAGTGACCAACCATTGATGTATCCATGTGCCTGCCATCACTGCATTAGTGAACACTGTTTTTGTTGCAGCGTGTGGCACATGTGTGTTTTGTCAGACTATTTTGCATGTTTTATTTCATGATGTCCATCTCACATGGATGGCTGACAGTACTGATTTGCTACCATCTGGGTGTCCTTGTCAAATCTGCCATGGCTATGCTACGTGCCATCTGTGTGCTGGCATGTGTCATGTATGTGGATTGTCCATGCCACTCACAGGCTAATGTGTGATGCCGGTGCTATCCAGCATGAAGCACATGTGTTGCTTTTCCATTTTGTAGTCCTCAGTGTCTTCTTTTTGCCTCCCCTTCAAACTCATTGCCAGTGAATGCATGCCAGAGTTATTGTCATGTGTGACATGTGTCATTTATGTACTCGATGTCTACCTCGTCATGCCTATGTGTGTGGGCTATGGTGCTCATGCCTGTTTTAATTAGTTTTCTTTTATGTTTTTGCATGTGATGAGGCACTAGATGCTGTTGAGGAGGAGGAGATGGCGCAGAGGCAGGAGTATTCACAGCCAAAACCAGGCACCAGTGGAGGATGTGGGATGGTGGTGGGTGAAAACCCATTACTCCTACAGACCATACTGTCCACGGGTGTCTCCGGGTACACCTCCGGAGACCTCTATGAATCAGGTGCTGGGTCTGACATTGAGACATATGTCCCATCGCAGGTGAGTGTTTCTGGCAGGGATGCTGTTCTGTCCAACCCACTTGCACTGGCGGTAGACCCCTCTATGGGGCATTCAGTGTTGGAAAGTCCGCCTTCGGCAGTTATGGATACAGGGTCACACTCCACTAAATTTGCTCCTGTTCCTGGGCCAGCAGATCAAAGGAGAAATGCAGTCCTGCAGCCTCAGGCAGTGCCAGCACAGCAAGGTGCACATCACCTTGCCCCAAACAGGTGTGGTGCCTGCCAACGCGGTAGCCGTGCGCCACCAGGCAATACTGTGTGGGAGAACTCCATGCACACTATAGCAGCACAACAGGGGGCTTTGTGTGAGATGATGGCTCAGGCCGTGAATAGGGTGGCCACTTCCATTCTCCCCCCTGAAAGGTAGGTGGAGCACCAGCTGAAGGCAACAGAGTTCATGTGCCACTCACACAGGGAGGACATGTTGGCGTCCAACAGGGACCGACGGGCTGGACTGGAGACTCTGCGCACAGCCATATCTGCAGAGTCACAGGCCCACAGGGATGCCCTGAGTTTAGAACACACGTCCCTCAGAGATACTCTGGGTGCACTTGAGGTGTCCCGGAGTACAAGGTCAGAACAGCAGCTGGAGCAGCTAACACGCACACTCTCAGCTGAGCTCCAGGCAACCCGTGAGGAGATCCGGGCATCACGTGAGGCCTTGCAGGCAGAAATGCGTGCTACCCGTGAGGTGCTGCATGGGGATCTCCGTACCATCATCCTGCAGAACCAAACCTTTCAGACCTGCATGCTTGCTGACATGGAGGAGCATGCCAGGGCTTTGCGTGGTCTGCCTCCCATATCATGCCCACCTTCTGATGTACCACCAGAGGGTGATGCCAGCGACGGCAGTTCTCCCACTGTAGGGTAGCCGTGCAGGCCATGAGCCCATGGATGGTTTATTTTTTTCTCAACATCCACGCATGTGGGTGTTGGGGTGCACCCTGCTGTGCTACCTTGTCCCTCCTGGGTGGCCTCCCCCCCCTGGTCGACACATGGGCATTTTCTTTTTTTTTTTTTTTGGTTTTTTTAACATTTCATTCCGATTTGCTAAATGAAATTAGTATTTAATTATTTTGTTATGTTTATTTCTTCTTCTTTTTCCTATTTATTATTTTAATTTTATTTTAATTCTTGATTTGTTATTTTTATTTTCATACATTTATTTTTATTTGGATATGCTTCTGATTTTTACTTTATTATTTTATTTATTTCTTTTACTTTATATTTACTTTTTCTTTTTCTATATTTGATTTGCATTAACTTTTTTGTTCATAACTATTTTCTTTCAGATTGTGAATTAATGTTACAGTGTGTTGCTTTGTCTGGCTCCCATAGGCATCCACTGTGTATTCCAGCTGGGCACATGCAGGCTTGTCCTGTCTTTGGATTAGAAACTTGGGTTCCTGACACACACACCCCTCCTGCTTCCCCTTTCCATGGGCTCACAAAGGGACAGTAACTTGCACAGAGGCAATGGGCTCCCATAAGTTGTGTGGGCAGTCTGTAGTCCAAACTGTGTATACATCCCTAGTGGGCCTTGTTGTTCATTTCTCCACTGCATGGTGGATTTGAATATGGTTTTACATACAGGACTTTTTGCATATATACATGCAGCTTCTTCATGTTTTAACGAGCCAGTCTGCTTTGCAGATGCAGTTCATGTTGTATGCAGTACACTGCCACATTTACCTACCAGCAACACTCTGCAGTTGGAAGGGGTGGATGTGCTGCCTTAGTCAGGTTGTGACACTTGCACTACTTTAATTTCTTACTGTTATATGTTGCCACTGTTGGATCCTGTACTGATGTTTTGTCTTGCTGGTAAGTATTTGTTAATGTGTGCTGTTTTTTTTTCATTGGTGAGAGGCAATTGTCTTTGGCCTGTTTCCATTTGGGACGGTGCACTTTGTGACACTTGTGTCATGTGATGTGCATTCATTTGGTTGCTTTCACATCGCATGCCATGGTGTGTTGGGTAGCTGAGATGGGGTTAAGGAGGGGTTGGGTGACATGCCACTATTTGTTTGTAGTGTTTTGCAAGGGGGTAGTCCTTCATGCTGCATGAATGTGTGCCTTTTACTGACACAGCATTGGGTGTGTTTAAGTAGCTAGGGATGCACTTTCAGGTAAACAATCTCAGGGTGGTATGGTTGAGACAGTTGACTGTCTCTTTTGACATCATCATAAATTGTCAGCTGGTATGTTCCAGGCCTGTGTGCACTCCGCAGGGGTGGGATTTTAGGTGAAGAAATTTGCCACAAGCTGGGTACGGGCTACCTCCCCACGTGCCCTTTCACCTCCCATGCGCAGTGGCCGTGCATGTGGTTGGGGATGTGGGGGCACCACCATGTCCACTGGCACGCCCCACCGGGTTGCAATGTTGTGCAGGACACATGCTGCCACTATGATCCTGCACACTACTGGGGGCGCATATAGCAGCTGCCCACCAGAGAGGTCAAGGGAGCAAAAGCGTGACTTCAGCACTCTGAATGTGCGCTCCACTATGCCGCAGGTTGCAATATGGGCTGTGTTGTATCTTACCTCGGGTGGGGTGGTGGGGTTCCGTATTGGCGTCATCATGTAGGTGCTCAGAGGGTAGGCACTGTCCCCTGGGGAGGTGATAATGGTTGTCATTAGTGGGGTTCTCCCATTTCTCAGGGTCTGACAGGCATGCATGTGCAGAGGCATTTATACTCACCAATTAGCCATGTGTCGCCATGCCACCCAGCTTCCAGGTCCCGGTTTAGCGGTGACATTCAGAATATGAAACTATCATGGCTGGACCCCGGATAGTTGGCATATACTGAGGTGATGATTCCCTTGGCATCACATACAACCTGCACGTTGATGGAATGCCAGTGCTTGCGGTTTCGATAGATGTGCTCAGTGGCCCTGGGAGGACGTAGAGCCACATGGGTGCAATAAGTGGCACCTAGCACTTTGGGGAAGTGTACCACCCCGTAACAGTTCTGGACGACAGCCTGACTTTCTGCAGGTGTGCTGGGCATGTATATGAGCCTGCAGACTGAGGGGCGTGCAGTCAGGATCGCCAACACCTGTTGCAGGCAGCGTGACTGCATGGCCTGTGAGACACCCCAACTATGGCTCTTGTCCGCTGAAATGACCCAGTAGCCAAGAAGTGCAGTACCTTTTCCAAGGGGCTCAGTGCTTGGGAGTACAGGGTGGGTGATGTGAGGTAATCCTCCCACTCCCTGACCAGTTCTAGGATTATTAGTGGTGGAAACCTATACCTCCCATACACCTGGTCATCAGGCATCCCAAAAAGGCTGGTCCTGGGTAAAAAAATGCGGGGTCTGGCTACCCTCCCCCTCCTGCGGTGTCCCACGACCACTGCTGCGAGGAACGGTATATTCATCATAGCGTATGAGCTTGTTTGTTGTTTGCACACACTTTTATGTTGCACAGGGCTGCTTACGCCTGGTTCCTGCTGGCGTATGTGTTTCTGGATTAGCGCGTCTTTTTTGACGCACGGTTTACCCTGTTCGATTCCATGAATACGTCTTGTTAGCGTGCATGTGGGCGTTGCAAGCATTTACCTCCCGTACTTCCCCCGTAACGCCCACATTTTCACGCGTTGTTCCCCATTCCGTGTGTTCCGCCCCGTGTTCCATGCACTTTTCTTGTGTGCGCTACACGATGTGCGCTTTCCCTGTGCGCGTCGTGCACAGCATTTAGTGACGTGTGCACCCACGTGCGCCACCCACGGATTTGGCTCACATCCCAAGTTTTACATGCACAGCGCATTCCATGAATCTACGAATGGCTGCGTTTCTCCCACCCTTGGACATGAACGTGTGTAATTCCTTTGAATGTCAATGGGCCTCATTATGACCCTGGCGGAATACGAAAAACGATGGCGGAAATGTAATACCGCCATCGAATACCGCCCGTTGCGATTATGACCCGTCACCGTAAAGTACGATGCCATTAGCGACACCGTAGTGAACGCCAACGCTAACTGCACCAAGTACGCGCACGCGCGCCTTGCAAAACCCTAATTTCTGCCATGGCGCAACGGTACGTGAATTCTGACCCTAGCGGACATTTACTTAACGCCATCAAGCATGGCGGAAAGTACCATTCCGCCATGGTGAGAATTACGGCATCGCGAACCAACCGTAAATGGCCCTACTGAGTGCCTGTACTCCACTCCCTGCCCACATTGCACAACTCCTCGTAGGCGCAATGTAGTCACACTATGCAACCAGTGAAATGTACAAGTCACCCATGCATGCCAACGAACAAATGCATGCAGGGGCTCCAAGTGCCTTGTGAGTGGCCATCCATATTTGGCATGTCACCATTGCCGTACTGATGCAGCACAGCCATTTGAAGGTTCAAGTACACCAAAATGAACTGAAATATTCCATGAGACAAAACAACAATAGTCCCCCATCGCTTGCCACCAGTGTAAATCAACATTCAAAGCAGTATCCTGAGGGAGACTGCACCAGCCCTGTACTCTTGCCAGTAGACAAACCAACCATCAGCATAAGCATGTACCACACAAGTTGGCAGAGTGACTGAGCAGCCAGGCTCATCTCAAGAGGGGCCAATGGGAGCTGTAGGGCACAGATGGCACAAATACAGAAGCAATTCCAATGGATCAGACCTCAGTCTCCCTCCAAGAAACGCACGCAAACACAGGCACCTGTGACCAGCCATTTTCTGATAATCCCATCATTCCACCAATCCACCTGGCTGACCGGCATCTGTTGCACAAAAGCTAATCCCCCGCCCCTGAGCATGACATCATAAAAACAGTCATAATGGCAGCCCCTATCCCTGACCTTACTGGGCTTCGTAGGCAAACGCGGCCAGTACAGTACCACACAACTCTACTCAGAAGCCGGAACCCAATGCAGATCATCTCACAATACATCGCGCCACGAATCGGAATATGCTACATTACTAGCAAAGAATAACGCTACACGGTTAATATCTGAATATAAATTTAATGCACATCAAAATCACCAAGCCCATACAGCTATTTGCTCATAAACTCCCAAATAATTTTCATTACTGTGGGCTGCATCCGCAATAAATGACCAGCTTCTTCTTGTGTGACGCCCTGTTCCTTCATGGTACACAGGGGCTACATTTACGTTCAAAAAGGCAACATGGAAGCGCCTAGAACCGCAGGGCCGTCCCATGAAGTAGGCACTAGTCCAGCAGAAAGGCTGATATGTTGCTCCTAGCCACTAGTACTGCGTAAGGGCATGTGGCCCATTGGCGATCGTCCCATAAGATCGTAATGGTGCTCCACTGATTAACTCGAAGCTGCAGGTGTCGACTGTAAAAGCCATCTGCAGGAGTGGCGTACAGATGGCAGCGGCAAAAGGGGAGGAGATACCTGTCACCCAAATGAAAAAAAAAATAATAGTATGGGCATCCGAACTTCATATGTATTACTCACTTCATTCAACACACTAAATCTACAACCATATGCATGCTAGCCCACTCAAAAGGATTAATTTCACCCAAAAACTCTCAATTAAATCATCTGTCCATGCATCCATTCATCATTCCCTCATCCCGGTATAAAAACGCCTGAATATTTACTCACATAACATTTGAAATTTCCATTGAGTCTGTGCGTAATGCAGTCTGCAAAATCCACTGTGCTCCTGCCCGGATTTCTAGTGTAGTGAAGTAACATGTATATGGGAACGTCCTGCCTTATCGTCCACTACGCTATTACGCATCCCATTCAATTCATATCAATCATTGCATTCTCGTCATGGGCCCTGTCCCAAGGACATTCAACAATAGAACGTTATATTTCCAGTCAGACCTGTGGGCGTCTCCTCGCCGCTAGTTGAAAACCAAAAGCGCTGTCCTTCGAATTCCTCATTTGCAACATCACGTCGAAAAGGCATCTGTGAACGCTTGAATTCACAAATACATCTATGTAGTGCGGCTGTGTGTGAAAATGGTAACTGGCTTCAATCACTAATGGGACTCCCCGCCCGTCGGTGAACGTCGGTACAGTGCTGCATGAGGGTCCACCGTTGATCGAGTACTACATTCCACTGACCCTTCACAAGTTTGTTCGCGACTGCAAATATAGTATGTGAAACAATGGGACCATAGCAGAATTAACATATAAACCAATATTTCACTGCCATCGGGATTAAATACATGATTGTAATTGCAAGATGCCATGCGTCAAATTGCAGCGTTGTGTGCGGGACGTGCTCGCCCAAAAGTTATTGCAGCTGGCACAGGTGGAATGAATCACCACAGGTGGAGGCTATACAGCCTGAAAACACATAAATTGCACACCCAACCCCCTCCCACAACCACCCCACTCCAAAATGCTACCGACAGGACTAGCGATGTTGGGCCTGGGGGACCTGATAGCACTGCAAGTACTCCAACTTCAAGAAGAAGACGAACACCAACTACTACAACAACCGGCCGCACAGAGGAGACGCAGGAGGAGGAGGAGGAGGGCAAGGCAGGGGCAGCAAGGCCCACCAGCACAGCCACTACCACCACGCAGGCAGCCCGCAATCCCACGCCTCCGAGCTAATCCGTTCAACCTCACTGCTGAGCAGATCCACACCCTCTACCGTTTGGACCGGGACACCATAACCGCCATTGTCAACATGACACACGCTGACCTTGTCAGCATGATAGATAGCCCAACCGCCATCCCACCCCTACTGAAGGTGGTGTCTGTACTCCACTTCCTGGCCACAGGCACCTACCAGCACACAGTCGGACAGTTGCATGGCATTTCACAGCCACTATTGTCACGGACACTATTCCAAGTGCTTGATGCCCTCCTGAAGCACACAGACGACTACATCTCTTTACCACGCTCGGAGCAGGAGATTACAAACACAAAAGTGGGATTCCATGCACTTGGCGGCATACCGGGTTGCATTGGTGCCATCGACTGCACCCATGTGGAATTGGTTGTCCCACATGCCATGGAGGTCCAGTACCGCAACCGGAAACAATATCATTCTATCAATGTACAAATGGTGTGTGACTCCAACAGGATCTTTACACATTGTTGTGCCCGATTTCCAGGATCAACCCATGATTCTATGGTCTTGAGGAACTCTACAATACCACGCTACATGGAGCGACACGCAGGGCACCGATCCTGGCTACTCGGTGAGTCTCATTTAATGCATGAGAATGTGGGGTAGGTGATGCGTCAATGACCTGGCAGGAAGGGGGGGGATGCGTACGTAGCAATGTCATTCCACAAACATCCTTTATTGTCCACATACAGGTGATGCCGGGTATCCACTGAAGAGATGGCTCCTTACACCAATCCGGAACCCACAGAACCAGCATGAGGAGGACTACAACCATGCCCACTCACGTACCCGTGTAGTCATAGAACAGGCATTCGGCCTACTGAAGGCTCGTTTGCGCTGCCTCAGCAGGTCTGGCGGGGCACTCTGGTACCACCATGAGAAGGTTGCAAAGATGGTCATGGCATGTGTCATGCTACACAACATGTGCGTACGTAGAAATGTGGCCATGCCCCCTGACGCAGAACTGCAAGCACCTGAAGATGGTCATGATGAGGGTGGGGATGTGGCAGCACCTCAAGGAGTCCGCGAGGCACAGGAGGCCCGTGAAATTCGTCAGAATCTCATAGATGCATGCTTCTAGCACTCACGCCTGGTGGCTGTTACATGGACACGGGACTTGTGGCACTGTGTGTGTCTGGAACATGCACAATGTGGACTGTACGCCAAGAAAGGCCTCGTACACAAAGATCAATGTCCACACATCTCATTGGATGAATATGAAGAAATGTATAGCAAATGTGAAATGATATTACACACCCAATCGACCCGCCACCCAAATAAGCCCAACACACCCCCTCCACCCTCCTACCTCCCCCCCGAACACCAGTGTCCAAAGATGCTCATTGTCAGTGGGCAGACGCTATTGCAAGCCCCCTCTCCGGGTATCAGGGGCACCCCTGCCTGTGGAGCGCAGGTTCCTCCCAGATCTACGTTGGGGGCTGCCCTGGACGGAACTTGCAACGGATGATGTCTCTGCCTGCTCACGTCCATGCATGTCCCTAAGGGTTTGTGTGAGCTCAGTGAGCACACGGCGCACAGCGGCAAGTTCACCACATACGTCTTTGGACGTCGCATGCAGTTCCCCCCTCAGGCTCTCGGTGCTTCTCTCCATTTGTCCCCTCAGGCTCTCAGTGCTTCTCTCCATTTGTCCCCTCAGGCTCTCGGTGCTTCCCTCCATTTGTGCCCTTAGTGTCTCGGTACTTCGCTCCATTTCTGCCCTAAGTGTCTCAGTAGATGTTTCAATGGCTGCCTTAGAACCCCCACATTCAGCAGCATGCTCCTTGAGGAGCGTGGCCAGTTGCTGCTGTTGCACAATCATCTGCTCGAGGGACTGTTGCCTCTGCTGGGCCATGCCCATTTGCGGTGGTGTCACAGAGGGGCTGCTCACCTCATGTTGCCTTGCCACAGGAGGCCTTGTGGGGGTTGGCCAGTCGTTGTCTTGTGGGTGCCCCTGCGTGGTTTCTTCATGGTGTACGGGATGAAACAAACAGGGGGATTGAGACAGGTCATGGATGGGTCCTACATCGACAGCACCGTTTTCTGTGTCGGAGCATGCTGGCATGAAAGCAGTGTCACCTATGGTGCTGCTGCCACCAGAAGCAGTGCCTTCTGTGGCATCCATTGGGGGGACCTGTGGTGCTGCTGTTGTGGACATGCTGGCTGCTGGGGTGCCTGTTGAAGTCCCCTCCAGTGTGCTGCCACTTGATTTGTGCTGCTGCCGTGTCTTGATCCATGCAGCTGAGGTGGAGGGTCTTTGGCCGTTGGTCTTGGCCCTCTTTGCAGGTGTGCTGGTAGGGGTGTCCTGAAGCTCGTCGTTTGAATCGGACCATGTGGTGGAGTAAAGGAGGGCGAGCGTTATTTATGGGTCTGTGGAAATTGGAATGGCAATGTATCACATGCATTGGAGTGGTACCTGAGGGTGATTTGGGTCAGGGCCTTGGAGGTGGTCTCATTTTTGTGTGGATTGAGGATGCAGTTATTTTGCAGCCTGCAGTTAGGGTGTGCATGCTGCACATGTAGAGGGTGTTTTTAGGATTTTTACTTATTTATGTATTTAATCTGACTTTTAAAGGGCGCTATCATGGCAATGTATGTGGACGTTCTCCTGGACATGTGTTTCTATTGCACTATGGGGACACATGGTACTTCACATGATTGGTCATTGTGGATTTAGCATTGTTTTATTTGGGCCACCTACCTGATTCTTCGGATGTCTGCACTCCTTTCTCCATCCCTCCGACTCCCTCTATGCTCTCCATTCCAATGGTGGAGGCACAGATTTCTTCCCAGGGGGTCAACTTGATGGGTGATTCCGATCCTCCCCCGGTAGCTGTGGCAATGTTTCGGTTGGCAGAAAGTATGCTCCGGATGCGTATCCGCAAGTCGTCCCATCGCTTTCTGCATTGCTGTGGGTTGCGGGGTGCGGTCCCCACCGCACTTACACGCTGTGCCACCAGGGCCCATATGGCCTTCTTGTTCGCAAGTGGCGTCCTGGTCATTTGCGTCGAGAAGACGACGGCAGCATTCTCCTGGAGGGTCTCTGTGAGCAGGGTGAGTTCCTCATGGGAGAAGTGGACCTGCCGCTTGCGATCGCACGCTTTTTTAGCAACTTTTCCCATATTTATTTTTTTAACTGGGGTGGCTAACGGGTTGGGATGTGTCTCAGGGTCGGATTTTTGATGGTTGTGTTGGGATTCTGATTTTATAGGTGTACGGCGTGCTGTTTCCCGTTCCGGCCCCATGTTTTTACTTCCGTTTCCGTATATTTACGGTGACCGTAATTTGCGCTGACCGCTCATTACGGTGACCGCTAAGATGGGTGGCGGAATTGCACCTAGGGCGGCGTACGACGGCGGTAAGGGGCGTTTTGGGGTCATTTCCACCATCGCAGACTTTGCACTTCCGCCATGGCGTAATGCTCGTGCCCGATGGGTCAGAATTAGCCGCACTTTACTCCATCGTGCAATGGCGGAAACGCTATTTACGCTATGGCGGTCATGTCAGTTACTTTCTGCCAGGGTCGTAATGAGGGCCAATGTGTTTTATGGGCTATGGGGTCTTTTACTCCATAGGGTCTCATATGTTTTGCTATATGTGTTACATTGCACCCTCCGGGCCGTAGCACGGGGGCGTCCTAGCGGACCTCCATCATAGACTCCATACCCGGGGACTGACTACTGTCTCCCCGGGCATGTAAAGTCACCATTGGCTTTACTAGACCTAAATTTACTGACAGAACTAGTACAAACCATCTTATTGTGGACCTACTAGTAGGGGTAATTCGATTACTCCTGGGTCTGTTATTCAGGGGGCACTGTCCCGTCCCCCCTCGTCGAGTTTTGGCTGGTGGCAGTGGAAACTACTTGTTATGTTCGACCCTGAATATAACCCTATGGGATTCTTCCCATTGTTGGAGATTGACACTTTTCTTCGTTAATCTCTAACATACCACCGGTTTACTTATCTTAATAAGTCTATCGGATGGTATTTTCTGCCAGAACTCGGTTTTTAAAATGGCGTCTGTGTTCGTCTCTGTGACTCCTAAACCAAAGGTTGAGCCCTTTGTTCCACTTTTGGCGGGCTTCTGTACAGAGACCCTCCAAAGTGGTGCCATTCTGTCTGGGTTACCACAGGGGTGTGGGAGGGGGTTTAGGCACCCTGGACCGAGTTGCCTTGCCAACTCCGGTCGCACTCTGGTGTGATTGGCCCAAGTGGTGAGCCACCCCGCTCACCACTTAGCATGTTTTGAGTGACAGCTAGGCTGAATGAATGGGGGTTTTCTGCATAAAAGCAGGGCTTTTGGGAATGGATCTTCTGAAGTCGCCACAGGACCTAAGAATCCGACGAGGGTAAAGCTGAGCCGACCTGCAACAACGACACCTCCGGTGGAGCCCTGCGGAACCGACTCACCACTTCCCGACGACAGAGGAGATCTCCCTGCCGGAGAGTATCTTCCCCTGACTGGTGGGAACAACCAGTCCCCTTTTCTTTTTCTTCGCTCCAGGACGCAGTGGTCGAATCGCCCGTGCAGAGCACCTCGGCAACCGGATAGCCACTACCCCTGTACGGCGACCAAAAGGTGGTGCCTTGTGACGGAGCACTCCGCGGCTGGTCTCTTCCCTGGTGGTGCACCGGACTTCACGTTTCTTTGATGGCGAGATCATCTCTACTCTTGGCAAAGACCCGACGTGCATCCACCACCAGGAACAACTGCCCCCGCCGGAGCTGTCTCTCCACAAACAAGGTACCGTGTCCGCCTGGCTTCCCTTTCTGCCGGATCGAGTGAGGTGTCTTAATCCTCGCCTTTCCATTGGGTCGCCTCCAAGCTTTCTTTAACGTGTTGTTCTGAACTGGTCCAATCTTTCCATAACAATTTTGCGATAAAGACTCGAAGCGCATTTCCACTGAGACACTTTTTGGGACATATCGCCTTGCCTTTCTCCGAGTGGGCCTGGCCTCTGAACTTTGTGATCTGCAGTAGACCCTGCCTTACTTGCCTTGCATTTGTCCGAAAAGTATTGGTACCGAGTTGATATCATAACCTGCCTTATTTTTCTCTCCCGTCCTAACGAATACTAGAGTACCATCTAGGTTAAAGCATACACCTCTGTCTGCAAATAAGTGATGCCGGTGAACCTAGACTTGTCAAACTATTGTTAGGGGGATTGATCTTTTTCTTCATATAGTAATTGTGCTTGAAGTTGTTTGCCGTATTAGTGCCAGAGTGTTTTCCATAGATGTGTTGTTATAAATAAATACCTTTATATCTTTACACCGAAGCCTTGTTCCGTGTTTGCTTGTTCTACTGTGTAGATTGCCCTATATTGTATACTCCACATACTGCCTAACTCTTCTTGAGGGAAGTCTGACTGCTCAGCCACAGCTACCAAGTGAATCTGTGTGGTACAGACTGCTACCAAGTGGGTTTACTGCCAAACACCTGTAGTCCTAAATCTTTTGCAGTGGTCCCAGAGGGAACTGCACAGGTTTCCGCCTAACAGCTTCGCCTTCAAGAGGCGCCGGGCCTTGCTGAGGGTCTTGGACCTGAAGTCCTCCAAGCGCTTCCGGACGTGTTGCATGTCGCGGGCTGCTACCCCCTCCATGTGGATGGCAACCACGATGTCCTTCCAGATTCTCTTCTGTGCTTCATTGTCAGCGCGAGAACTTCTAAAGAGGGCATCATAATGCCCCAGGACTTGCTCCACCAGGATGCCAACTTCATTGGAACTGAAGCTGGCAGCCCTCTGCCTCTCTGCTGGGGGGTTGCCACTGGTGCCATATCGTGTTGTGTCGGACATGGCAACCCCTGAGGCAGGTGTGGGTGGCAACTGGGTCCTGGGGCTGGGCTGTGGAGCGATGGAATAGCAGTCAGGAGTCTTCTCTTCCAGCAGGGGTGTTCACAGCAACTGGACCCCTGCAGATGGCTGACGGGCAGGCACCAAACAGCAGGGCACGTGGCCAGCAGGCAGGCAGGCAGAAGCAGATGGCAGGTGGGAGTGTGCTCAGGGATCTGGGGGGGGCAGGAAAATGGCCTTCTGGGCAGGAGCGTGGTCTTCCGTGTATTGTTGCGTGGCCAACTTGATACTGAGTGATTTGGCATGTGAAAAAACTGCACGTCAGCGTGTAATTCAAGGAAAAGCTCTTAGCGTGTAAGTGCATCTGTCTCGTAATGCACACAGGCGTTTCCCTCCACATGGGTGCATGTTGATTCTACACGTGCAAAAACTGCACCACCGGGTGTCACTGCGTGAAATTGGAGGAAAGGCCCTTAGCGCATACACGCGTAAGTGACTTCGCACGTGCGGGCTGGGTTAAAAGGTACGCGTAGGACCCCATCTTCATGTATGTGCTTTTTGTGGAGAGCGAGCGGGTGATTCTTGTACTTCTTGGCGGTTCACACGTGATTACTTCACAACAGTTCCAGTCCGTACTCCTTGTATACTCAGACAGCGTTCAATTCTTCTTTTGGCGGGGGTGTTGCCAACGCGCACACATGCGTCTTTTTCACGTTCTTTTTCCAGGCAGACGGTGAGTCACACCGTTTGAATCGGACCCTGTGGTGGAGTAAAGGAGGGCGAGCATTATTTATGGGTCTGTGGAAATTGGAATGGCAATGTATCACATGCATTGGAGTGGTACCTGAGGGTGATTTGGGTCAGGGCCTTGGAGGTGGTCTCATTTTTGTGTGGATTGAGGATGCAGTTATTTTGCAGCCTGCAGTTAGGGTGTGCATGCTGCACATGTAGAGGGTGTTTTTAGGATTTTTACTTATTTATGTATTTAATCTGACTTTTAAAGGGCGCTATCATGGCAATGTATGTGGACGTTCTCCTGGACATGTGTTTCTATTGCACTATGGGGACACATGGTACTTCACATGATTGGTCATTGTGGATTTAGCATTGTTTTATTTGGGCCACCTACCTGATTCTTCGGATGTCTGCACTCCTTTCTCCATCCCTCCGACTCCCTCTATGCTCTCCATTCCAATGGTGGAGGCACAGATTTCTTCCCAGGGGGTCAACTTGATGGGTGATTCCGATCCTCCCCCGGTAGCTGTGGCAATGTTTCGGTTGGCAGAAAGTATGCTCCGGATGCGTATCCGCAAGTCGTCCCATCGCTTTCTGCATTGCTGTGGGTTGCGGGGTGCGGTCCCCACCGCACTTACACGCTGTGCCACCAGGGCCCATATGGCCTTCTTGTTCGCAAGTGCCGTCCTGGTCATTTGCGTCGAGAAGACGATGGCAGCATTCTCCTGGAGGGTCTCTGTGAGCACGGTGAGTTCCTCATGGGAGAAGTGGACCTGCCGCTTGCGATCGCACGCTTTTTTAGCAACTTTTCCCATATTTATTTTTTTAACTGGGGTGGCTAACGGGTTGGGATGTGTCTCAGGGTCGGATTTTTGATGGTTGTGTTGGGATTCTGATTTTATAGGTGTACGGCGTGCTGTTTCCCGTTCCGGCCCCATGTTTTTACTTCCGTTTCCGTATATTTACGGTGACCGTAATTTGCGCTGACCGCTCATTACGGTGACCGCTAAAATGGGTGGCGGAATTGCACCTAGGGCGGCGTACGACGGCGGTAAGGGGCGTTTTGGGGTCATTTCTACCATCGCAGACTTTGCACTTCCGCCATGGCGTAATGCTCGTGCCCGATGGGTCAGAATTAGCCGCACTTTACTCCATCGTGCAATGGCGGAAACGCTATTTACGCTATGGCGGTCATGTCAGTTACTTTCCGCCAGGGTCGTAATGAGGGCCAATGTGTTTTATGGGCTATGGGGTCTTTAACTCCATAGGGTCTCATATGTTTTGCTATATGTGTTACATTGCACCCTCCGGGCCGTAGCACGGGGGCGTCCTAGCGGACCTCCATCATAGACTCCATACCCGGGGACTGACTACTGTCTCCCCGGGCATGTAAAGTCACCATTGGCTTTACTAGACCTAAATTTACTGACAGAACTAGTACAAACCATCCTATTGTGGACCTACTAGTAGGGGTAATTCGATTACTCCTGGGTCTGTTATTCAGGGGGCACTGTCCCGTCCCCCCTCGTCGAGTTTTGGCTGGTGGCAGTGGAAACTACTTGTTATGTTCGACCCCGAATATAACCCTATGGGATTCTTCCCATTGTTGGAGATTGACACTTTTCTTCGTTAATCTCTAACATACCACCGGTTTACTTATCTTAATAAGTCTATCGGATGGTATTTTCTGCCAGAACTCGGTTTTTAAAATGGCGTCTGTGTTCGTCTCTGTGACTCCTAAACCAAAGGTTGAGCCCTTTGTTCCACTTTTGGCAGGCTTCTGTACAGAGACCCTCCAAAGTGGTGCCATTCTGTCTGGGTTACCACAGGGGTGTGGGAGGGGGTTTAGGCACCCTGGACCGAGTTGCCTTGCCAACTCCGGTCGCACTCTGGTGTGATTGGCCCAAGTGGTGAGCCACCCCGCTCACCACTTAGCATGTTTTGAGTGACAGCTAGGCTGAATGAATGGGGGTTTTCTGCATAAAAGCAGGGCTTTTGGGAATGGATCTTCTGAAGTCGCCACAGGACCTAAGAATCCGACGAGGGTAAAGCTGAGCCGACCTGCAACAACGACACCTCCGGTGGAGCCCTGCGGAACCGACTCACCACTTCCCGACGACAGAGGAGATCTCCCTGCCGGAGAGTATCTTCCCCTGACTGGTGGGAACAACCAGTCCCCTTTTCTTTTTCTTCGCTCCAGGACGCAGTGGTCGAATCGCCCGTGCAGAGCACCTCGGCAACTGGATAGCCACTACCCCTGTACGGCGACCAAAAGGTGGTGCCTTGTGACGGAGCACTCCGCGGCTGGTCTCTTCCCTGGTGGTGCACCGGACTTCACTTTTCTTTGATGGCGAGATCATCTCTACTCTTGGCAAAGACCCGACGTGCATCCACCACCAGGAACAACTGCCCCCGCCGGAGCTGTCTCTCCACAAACAAGGTACCGTGTCCGCCTGGCTTTCCTTTCTGCCGGATCGAGTGAGGTGTCTTAATCCTCGCCTTTCCATTGGGTCGCCTCCAAGCTTTCTTTAACGTGTTGTTCTGAACTGGTCCAATCTTTCCATAACAATTTTGCGATAAAGACTCGAAGCGCATTTCCACTGAGACACTTTTTGGGACATATCGCCTTGCCTTTCTCCGAGTGGGCCTGGCCTCTGAACTTTGTGATCTGCAGTAGACCCTGCCTTACTTGCCTTGCATTTGTCCGAAAAGTATTGGTACCGAGTTGATATCATAACCTGCCTTATTTTTCTCTCCCGTCCTAACGAATACTAGAGTACCATCTAGGTTAAAGCATACACCTCTGTCTGCAAATAAGTGATGCCGGTGAACCTAGACTTGTCAAACTATTGTTAGGGGGATTGATCTTTTTCTTCATATAGTAATTGTGATTGAAGTTGTTTGCCGTATTAGTGCCAGAGTGTTTTCCATAGATGTGTTGTTATAAATAAATACCTTTATATCTTTACACCGAAGCCTTGTTCCGTGTTTGCTTGTTCTACTGTGTAGATTGCCCTATATTGTATACTCCACATACTGCCTAACTCTTCTTGAGGGAAGTCTGACTGCTCAGCCACAGCTACCAAGTGAATCTCTGTGGTACAGACTGCTACCAAGTGGGTTTACTGCCAAACACCTGTAGTCCTAAATCTTTTGCAGTGGTCCCAAAGGGAACTGCACAGGTTTCCGCCTAACAGCTTCGCCTTCAAGAGGCGCCGGGCCTTGCTGAGGGTCTTGGACCTGAAGTTCTCCAAGCGCTTCCGGACGTGTTGCATGTCGCGGGCTGCTACCCCCTCCATGTGGATGGCAACCACGATGTCCTTCCAGATTCTCTTCTGTGCTTCATTGTCAGCGCGAGAACTTCTAAAGAGGGCATCATAATGCCCCAGGACTTGCTCCACCAGGATGCCAACTTCATTGGAACTGAAGCTGGCAGCCCTCTGCCTCTCTGCTGGGGGGTTGCCACTGGTGCCATATCGTGTTGTGTCGGACATGGCAACCCCTGAGGCAGGTGTGGGTGGCAACTGGGTCCTGGGGCTGGGCTGTGGAGCGATGGAATAGCAGTCAGGAGTCTTCTCTTCCAGCAGGGGTGTTCACAGCAACTGGACCCCTGCAGATGGCTGACGGGCAGGCACCAAACAGCAGGGCACGTGGCCAGCAGGCAGGCAGGCAGAAGCAGATGGCAGGTGGGAGTGTGCTCAGGGATCTGGGGGGGGGCAGGAAAATGGCCTTCTGGGCAGGAGCGTGGTCTTCCGTGTATTGTTGCATGGCCAACTTGATACTGAGTGATTTGGCATGTGAAAAAACTGCACGTCAGCGTGTAATTCAAGGAAAAGCTCTTAGCGTGTAAGTGCATCTGTCTCGTAATGCACACAGGCGTTTCCCTCCACATGGGTGCATGTTGATTCTACACGTGCAAAAACTGCACCACCGGGTGTCACTGCGTGAAATTGGAGGAAAGGCCCTTAGCGCATACACGCGTAAGTGACTTCGCACGTGCGGGCTGGGTTAAAAGGTACGCGTAGGACCCCATCTTCATGTATGTGCTTTTTGTGGAGAGCGAGCGGGTGATTCTTGTACTTCTTGGCGGTTCACACGTGATTACTTCACAACAGTTCCAGTCCGTACTCCTTGTATACTCAGACAGCGTTCAATTCTTCTTTTGGCGGGGGTGTTGCCAACGCGCACACATGCGTCTTTTTCACGTTCTTTTTCCAGGCAGACGGTGAGTCACACATGTATTTTTCAACTGTGGTTGCCTCTGTGTGCCGCGTACCCATTCAGAGGTCATTATAGCCAGCATGTAACATGCGTACACTTCTTTTTGTGTTTCCGGGTGCCACAGCGTAGTGCGGGTTCTTTATTCCACGTACGTGGGCTACCAGGGGTCGCATGCACATAAAATTTTGTTTTCGGTGTGCCTGAGCATTGCGTGACCCATCATCTTCCCCCAGGGGTCACAGACAGCCTTGCTAGAGCAATAGGGTACGTATTACATCTAGTACCCTGCCCCTTTCACCCCAACTGCCCAGGACAATTGTTTACTGCACCTCCCATTCGCACAAGAAAATCAGTGCCATGGTTGGGAGGTGACCAAGCGGTAAGGGAGGCAAAAGTGGCCTGGGCGCAGTAGGGGACGTGGCCAGGATGTGCAGGGTGGCCCAAGAGGCCAGTGTGTGGAGGACCAATCAGGGACACCTATGCCCAATGGGCCGAGGAGATGCAGCTGACACCATCCCAGCTCAGGCCTTGTTAACCCGGCCCATATTGTCAAACGAACCGGCACAGGATGACTCCCAGGCTGACTTCTGTGTCACAAAGTCAAAGCCACGTGTGGTGGTGAAAGTTGCTGTCACCAGGCCCTGTGGATCTGGGGCAGCAATGTCATCTGCTGCCCCAAGTAGCCAGGGTGAGGAGGCTGCAGGGGCAGCTGCAGCTCAATCCTTCCAAGTCCATCACACCGAGGTTGGTCCTGCCAACATCACCCAGCAGCCAATGCCTGCAGTGAGACCTTTGGTCATCGTGCCTTTGGCTACTTCCAGTGCCCAGTCCACCTACGCTTCAGCCCCTACCAACCAGAGCGGCATAAGCCACTCAGGGTCCGCACCACCTCCCAGGAGGAAGAAGGGTGCTCTTGCAGTACAGGCTGGGACCCCAGACATGGCTTCCCCCTCCGGCACATCAAGGAAGCGTAGTTTCAATTATGTGGAACTAGATGCATTTCTGAGCTACATGTCTGCCCATGGCCGTGAAATGCTGGTGACTGCAGGGTGCAAGACTACGACTGCTCAATGTAGGGCCCACTGGCAGTGCATCGCGGACCAGATTAGTGCCCTTGGATTTGTCAGGCGCACAGCTGATGATTTCTCTAAGCGGTGGAATGACCTCAAACGCAGAGCAAAGAACAAGCTCGCTTCCAATCATGTCTCTACTCTGGTGACTGGCAGTGGGTCTCCACCAGAGGAGGAAGTACTCACAGAACATGAGTCTATCACCGGAGGCTTCATCACAGAGGATCAGATCCAAGGCATGGGAGACCTACCAGCTCTTGAGGCAATGTCCGGTGAGTGGCCATACATGTGTGTGCAAACCATGTGTATGTTGCTTGGGCGATGTATTCTGATTGAGTGCCAGGTGAGGCTGTGTAGTCATGACTGCTATGGGTCACCCATGTGGTGCCTCCAAACCATAGCCCGGCCTTGGGTTTGGGTTTTCAAGTATCCCTTCTGACTGCAGTTGACAATTTGCACCTGATTACTGCACTTGCCCTTCAACTGCCATCTTGCCACAACATTGTTCATACTGTTTTCCTGTTCATTCTGCATGATTGATGAAATCCTTGGCATGTTTACCACACATTTGTGTGCCCTTCTGCCCAAAATGTAACATAATTCAGACATAGATTACATCCCACAATGGGCCACATATGTTTCCTTATTATGGAAATGATTTTATCAATCAGGCTGATTGAGTAATGTGCAGCAACACATGGCCTGCACACAATCACTTCGGGGCCCTCTTTGAATGTTCAACATGACAATTGTCTTCTGTCATGTCGAAGTGACCAACCATTGATGTATCCATGTGCCTGCCATCACTGCATTAGTGAACACTGTTTTTGTTGCAGCGTGTGGCACATGCGTGTTTTGTCACAGTATTTTGCATGTTTTATTTCATGATGTCCATCTCACATGGATGGCTGACAGTACTGATTTGCTACCATCTGGGTGTCCTTGTCAAATCTGCCATGGCTATGCTACGTGCCATCCGTGTGCTGGCATGTGTCATGTATGTGGATTGTCCATGCCACTCACAGGCTAATGTGTGATGCCGGTGCTATCCAGAATGAAGCACATGTGTTGCTTTTCCATTTTGTAGTCCTCAGTGTCTGCTTTTTGCCTCCCCTTCAAACTCATTGCCAGTGCATGCATGCCAGAGTTATTGTCATGTGTGACATGTGTCATTTATGTACTCGATGTCTACCTCGGCATGCCTATGTGTGTGGGCTATGGTGCTCATGCCTGTTTTCATTAGTTTTCTTTTATGTTTTTGCATGTGATGAGGCACTAGATGCTGTTGAGGAGGAGGAGATGGCGCAGAGGCAGGAGTACTCACAGCCACAACCAGTCACCAGTGGAGGATGTGGGATGGTGGTGGGTGAAAACCCATTACTCCTACAGACCATACTGTCCACGGGTGTCTCTGGGTACACCTCCGGAGACCTCTATGAATCAGGTGCTGGGTCTGACATTGAGACATATGTCCCGTCGCAGGTGAGTGTCTCTGGCAGGGATGCTGTTCTGTCCAACCCACCTGCACTGGCGGTAGACCCCTCTATTTGGCATTCAGTGTTGGAAAGTCCGCCTTTGGCGGTTATGGATACAGGGTCACACTCCACTAAATTTGCTCCTGTTCCTGGGCCAGCAGATCAAAGGAGGAATGCAGTCCTGCAGCCTCAGGCAGTGCCAGCACAGCAAGATGCACATCACCTTGCCCCAAACAGGTGTGGTGCCTGCCAACGCGGTAGCCGTGCGCCACCAGGCAATACTGTGTGGGAGAACTCCATGCACACTATAGCAGCACAACAGGGGGCTTCGTGTGAGATGATGGCTCAGGCCATGGATAGGGTGGCCACTTCCATTCTCCCCCCTGAAAGGTAGGTGGAGCTCCAGCAGAAGGCAACAGAGTTCATGTGCCACTCACACAGGGAGGACATGTTGGCGTCCAACAGGGACCGACTGTCATGAGCGCCACTCCCGAGGAGCCAAGACTGGCCCAGCGTCCCCGAAAGCAGGCTCATCATCCACACCCCCGGTTCCAGCAGACCCCTACAGGGGCCCTTTGGACCATGTCCTGACGCCTCTGGCGCCAGGCTCATAAGGAACCACAGTCCCGGCGCCATGGGCGCTGGGCTCATATTCTTAAAGTGTGCAGTAGTGATTGGGTGGATTTACCTGTGGCAGACCATGCTGCATACTCACCTAGAACAATCCAAGCTGGGTGAAGTCCCAGCCACTGGCTGGGAGGGACCAATCATCTGTTACAGGAACTCTTTTCTTATCTGGGTGGGGCTGATGCTAATCCTCTGACACTGGAACTCTTTTCTTACCTGGGTGAGGCTGGAGGAAGAATACGCACCAAAGCACTTCCCCACTGTTTAAACCACGCCCGATAGAATTCACGTGCTTCGCGTTATTCTGCAACAGCAGCAGGATGCTCACCGAGTCGGCTCCTGCATTCCAGGTCCAGACACACCCTCAGCTTCTCGAGCAGCAACCTGTGGATGAAGAAAAGGCACAGGAACATCTACTCACCAGAATTCAGCCACAAGAGTCCAGTCTCCGACAACCTGCAAATAAAGACATAAGGTTAGAAAATGGGCAACACGCTCGCAGCTGCGCTCGCTTACCTTATCCATCCGTGATCACACCGGAGTTCACCGCGGCCTTCGCTTCGGTAGCATCCCAGCACCTGGAAGACAAAAGACATTGTTAGTGGTGTCCGAGCCGAAGGGTTCGCAACTCAGTTATACTTACGCGCTTCTTCACGCGCAGCAATGGCAGCATCGCCCTCAGCATTTCGGCATCTGAAAGAAAGGAAAAGACATTATCAGAGGCGCCCATTTGGAAACAGCCACAATTCAGTTATACTTACGTGCCACCGCACGTGCAACAGCGGCGGCATCGCCCACAGCATCTCGGCACCTGAAAGACAGAAAAGGACATTATAAAAGGGTGCTCCTTAAGAAGCGGCCTCAGATCTTCTATACTCACAAGCCTCTTCTTGCACAGCAGTGGTGGTGTCGCCAACAGCTCCTCGGCACCTGAAGGACTATTACAAGCCACAAGAGGACACTGAGCCTAAACACTGAAATCATCCAGTGACGTAACTGGATTCCACGCGCCCCTGCACCAGAAGCAGGATGGAGAGCTCGACTTTACTAAACCAAAGGTGAGAGTTCGTGGAGACCAGTCGAGAACCAAGAAGTGGGAAAAGCAGAAGATTGGTGGGAGAACTTATCCAACCAGTTTGTAATTACCCCTTTTTCTTCCACCTGCAGAAAACTAACGTTACAAGCCAGACAGTCAATATTCGGAGGTCCTGCCCAGAGCGTCTTCCGAGTTCTACGCCTCATCATAGTCATAGAAGCAACTGTAGCAGTCCAGTTTGGGTCAGCGCCTCCGTGGGAATCAGGTGAGCGTTACAGAACGCGAAGCCTACCCATAATCTCCTACCCGGGCGCTATGGAAACTTCCGACACAGACCAATTGGCCCAGTTGTTGGGAGAATTAAGAGCTGAAGTCCATGCTGCTCGCCAGGAAATGAACGCCCTTAAGAGGGAATTGATAATGTCAAAAGAACGAACTGACAATCTCGCCAGACAGTTATTACAGAGTCAAGCGGGGCAAACTCCTCTACCTAACTCAGGGGGGAATTATACCCCAGTTACTTCAACCAATCCCGTTCAAATCAACCTACCTGGAAATGTGCCATTGGCACCACCTGAATGCTTTTCTGGTGACCCTAAAAGATTTGCAGTGTTTATAAATCAATGCCGACTGCACTTTCTTTGTAGACCCGCAGCCTTTCCAAATGACCAGACCAAGGTAGCCTTTGTACTTTCGTATCTTAGCGGCAGCGCCGCTGGTTGGTCGATCCCTCTGGTTACACAGGATGACCCAATTCTTCGGAACTTCTCAGCCTTCCAGGCGAGTATGGAGAGACTTTTTGCAAGACATTCCCAAGGGCAGGCCCTGGACAACGAACTCCTCTCCCTGCGACAGGGAAACCAGGACCTGTTAGCCTACATTGCATCTTTTAATAGGTTAATCGTGGAAACTAGATGGCCCGAGGATAAAAGGATCACGCTATTTCACAGAGGTCTGCGTGGTGAGCTTAAAGACGTCCTTGCCCAGGTCGTGAATCCTCCTCAGGACTGTTCGGAATATATTGATTTGGTGGTCCAATTGGATCATAGGCTCCAAAACAGAAAGGCGGACCGATCCAGGTTTGAAACCCGAGTATTCACAAAAACACAAAGCAACGCCAAAGGGGTCGACACCGTTGAACCTATGCAGATTGGGGCCGTAAAGGGTCCCTTAACCCAGAAAGAGCGTGACAGAAGACGACAAATGCAATTGTGCCTTTATTGTGGAAACTCTGGACATTTTCTTCGAGATTGCCTGGTAAAACCACCTAAGAAGACAGTAGGAGTTTCTGACAAGAACTCTGAAAAGCCTGAGCCGGGAAATGACCTCGCCGGACAAGTGTAGAGGTCCGCTTGCCGAGCTTAAAAACCAGTTCTTTGACCTCGCACTTCATAATGCCTATGGTCCTCGTAAACCCAAAGCAACCAGAACGTTTGCATGCTATTAAGGCATACATTGATAGTGGAGCAATAGGAAATTACGTGGACCGCGAATTGGCTTCCAGGATGAACCTACCTCTTTGTCCAAAGGCGGTTAAAGACGTCATTACCATGGTGGATGGGACCGAAATCGCCTCCGGACCAGTAACCCATACCACTGCTGAAGTGACGTTACTAGGCCAAGACGGGCATCGGGAGGTAATTGTGTTCGACGTGATCAAGGCTCCTCAATTCCAAGTAATCCTAGGAATCCCTTGGTTGGAGAAACACAACCCTCAGATTGATTGGCGAGCAAAGACGATAATGTTCCCTGAGTGTGCACCAACCTGCTATCCACGACCCAGCATTGGCCTAGCATCAGCAACGACTGACGGTCCACAATTACCTCAAGAGTATCGAGAGTTCCAAGATGTTTTTCAAAAGGAACAGGCTAACACCTTGCCACCTCACAGATCATACGATTGTCAGATCGATCTGCTACCCGGTGCAACTCCCCCTTGCAGTAGGATTTACGCCCTCACCGAGCCTGAGAACCTTCATCTGCGACAGTATTTAGACCAGTATCCGGCCAATGGCTTTATCCATCCGTCAAAGTCTCCTGCATCCTCGGCTCTATTCTTCGTACCAAAAAAAGAAGGTGACCTCAGAACCTGTATTGATTACCGTGCTCTGAATCAGATAACAGTAAAAAACAGATACCCCTTACCTCTGATCCCGGAACTCCTCGACCAGGTGAAAAACGCCTATATTTATACCAAGCTTGATCTCCAGGGAGCTTATCATTTGGTACGGATCAAGGAAGGTGATGAATGGAAGACGGCATTTCGCACTAAGTATGGGCTATTTGAATACCAAGTGATGCCCTTTGGACTATGCAATGCGCCGGCCGCCTTCCAATATTTCATGAATGACGTCCTCAGAGAGCTCATTGATGTATGTGTTGTCGTCTACATAGACGACATTCTTGTGTACTCATCTTCGGAAGCTGATCATCGAAATCATGTTAGGGCGGTCCTTGAAAAACTTCGCCAACATAAACTCTTTGCCAAGCTCGAGAAATGTGCCTTTCATGTCACCGAGGTCGAATTTCTGGGATTTATTCTGACACCCAAAGGAGTCCACATGGACTCGAGAAAAGTTGACGCAATCCTCAAATGGCCATCTCCTACTTCCGTGAAAGGCGTTCAAAGCATGCTAGGCTTTGCCAATTTTTACCGCAGATTTATTCCAGAGTTTTCACGAGTGGTACAACCCATCACATCCCTCTTAAGAAAAAATAAGCGCTTTGAATGGTCTGCAGAAGCTGAACAAGCCTTCCAAGAGCTAAAGGCCAAGTTCACCTCGGCGCCAATACTGAAACACCCACGCCCGGATCTCCCTTACATCGTTGAAACCGACGCCTCCAGCTTAGCAATGGGAGCAGTTCTATCACAAAGGGATCCAGAGACTAACCAACTGCATCCTGTGGCGTTTTGGTCTCTAAAGTTCTCGGCGCCTGAGATTAATTACACCATCACGGACAAAGAGCTTTTAGCTATTAAATCCGCCGTTAGGGCCTGGCGGCATTATCTCCTCGGGGCCGGCCAAACACACCGTTACAGTGATCACCGATCATCGAAATCTACAGTATCTGAAAACCGCCAAAGCTCAATCCTCCAGACAGCTTCGCTGGGCTCTATTCTTTGCTGAATTTGACTTCGTGATCACTTACCGCCCGGGCAACAAGAATGGCAAAGCGGATGCTCTTTCCCGAATTGGAATGGGAGATAATGTTGTCAATCCCGAACCCGTACCAATAATTCCTGAACAAAGGATCTTGGGTCTGATTTCTTCGCAATCCATCGAGGATATTGAGGCAAAAACTAAACAACTTGTGACCCCATCAGACTTACAGAGCTGGTTACAAAGAGAAGAGAACTTCACCGTAAACAATGACTTGCCTTATTTCCAAGGACGATTATTCCTACCACACGCCGATTTACAAAAACAGGTAATCTCCTGTTATCATGATTAATTAATGGAGGGTCACCCTGGCATCGCCATAACCACAGAAAAAGTGAAGAGACACTTCTGGTGGCCTTCATGGAGAAAAGACATAAAAGAATTTGTAATGTCCTGTGGTGTGTGCGCTCAAAACAACGGTCAAAAGAAAAGGCCGGCTGGTCTTCTGCAACCATTAGACATTCCACCGTGTCCCTGGCATACCCTTTCCATGGACTTCATCACAGACTTACCCTCTTGTTCCGGGTACAACACTATTCTCGTTATTGTGGATTTGTTTTCTAAAATGGCCCACTTCATTCCGCTAAAAGGCTTACCTTCAGCTTCAGTATTAGCCAGAGAATTCCTTGAAAACATTGTCCGGTTACACGGCTTCCCGTCGGTACTAATCTCTGATAGAGGAAGCCAGTTTATTTCTCACTTTTGGCGTAGTTGTTGTCGGTCAGCATAAATCGATGTAAGACTTTCAACCAGCCATCACCCCCAGACCGACGGGCAAACCGAGAGAACAAACCAGACTCTCGAACAATATTTACGATGCATGCTACAACAGTCTGAAAGCAACTGGAAGGACATCCTTTGGATAGCTGAATATGCATACAACAATTCAGTTCATTCGGGAACCAGGAAGAGTCCCTTCTACATCTTGTATGGAATTCATCCTCGAACCTCCAACCTCGACCCACCTCAAGATCTTGGAACACCCGCCGTAGATCAGTTGCACTCTGTTATTACCCAAGCTTTCAAGGAAGCGACTGCACATCTACAACAAGCTAAAGAAAGGTACAAAAAAGGAGCAGACCAACACCGAAGCGATGCCCCTCAATACCAGGTTGGGGATCAAGTCTGGTTGTCCACCAAACATTTATCGCTAAAAGGACCTCACACCTTCAACCCCAAATACCTGGGACCATATTCAATTACGGCCATAATTAATCCAGTGGCCGTTAAATTAGATTTGCCAACCCATATGAGAATACATCCTGTGTTTCACGTATCTCTTTTGAAACCCATGCAACCTGGAACCAGACTGACCAGACCTCCAGAACCCATTCAGGTGAATGGAGAGCCCGAATTTGAAGTTAAAAACATTTTGGACTCCAAGATCATCAAATCAAAACTATTCTACCTAATCGACTGTAAAGGCTACGGACCCTAGGAAAGATCCTGGGAACCCTATGACTACGTCCATGCTCCTCGTCTAGTCAGGAAATTCCACCGAACCTTTCCCGATAAACCAAAACCCCAGGGGAGGACAAGTTTGGGAGGGGCCTTGAGGGGGGGTGCTGTCATGAGCGCTACTCCCGAGGAGCCAAGACTGGCCCAGCGTCCCCGGAAGCAGGCTCATCATCCACACCCCCGGTTCCAGCAGACCCCTACAGGGGCCCTTTGGACCATGTCCTGGCGCCTCTGGCGCCAGGCTCATAAGGAACCACAGTCCCGGCGCCATGGGCGCCGGGCTCATATTCTTAAAGTGTGCAGTAGTGATTGGGTGGACTTACCTGTGGCAGACCATGCTGCATACTCACCTAGAACAATCCAAGCTGGGTGAAGTCCCAGCCACTGGCTGGGAGGGACCAATCCTCTTTTACAGGTACTCTTTTCTTATCTGGGTGGGGCTGATGCTAATCCTCTGACACTGGAACTCTTTTCTTACCTGGGTGACGCTGGAGGAAGAATACGCACCAAAGCACTTCCCTACTATTTAAACCACGCCCGATAGAATTCACGTGCTTCGCGTTATTCTGCAACAGCAGCAGGACGCTCACCGATTCAGCTCCTGCATTCCAGGTCCAGACACACCCTCAGCTTTTCGAGCAGCAACCTGTGGATGAAGAAAAGGCACAGGAACATCTACTCACCAGAATTCAGCCACAAGAGTCCAGTCTCCGACAACCTGCAAATAAAGACATAAGGTTAGAAAACGGGCAACACGCTTGCAGCTGCGCTCGCTTACCTTATCCATCCGTGATCACACCGGAGTTCACCGCGGCCTTCGCTTCGGTAGCATCACAGCACCTGGAAGACAAAAGACATTGTTATTGGTGTCCGAGCCCAAGGGTTCGCAACTCAGTTATACTTACGCGCTTCTTCACGCGCAGCAGCGGCAGCATCGCCCTCAGCATTTCGGCATCTGAAAGAAAGGAAAAGACATTATCAGAGGCGCCCATTTGGAAACGGCCACAATTCAGTTATACTTACGTGCCACCGCACGTGCAACAGCGGCGGCATCGCCCACAGCATCTCGGCACCTGAAAGACAGAAAAGGACATTATAAAAGGGTGCTCCTTCAGAAGCGGCCTCAGATCTTCTATACTCACGAGCCTCTTCTTGCACAGCAGTGGTGGTGTCGCCAACAGCTCCTCGGCACCTGAAGGACTATTACAAGCCACACGAGGACACTGAGCCTAAACACTGAAATCATCCAGTGACGTAACTGGATTCCACGCGCCCCTGCACCAGAAGCAGGATGGAGAGCTCGACTTTACTAAACCAAAGGTGAGAGTTCGTGGAGACCAGTCGAGAACCAAGAAGTGGGAAAAGCAGAAGATTGGTGGGAGAACTTATCCAACCAGCTTGTAATTACCCCTTTTTCTTCCACCTGCAGAAAACTCACCTTACAAGCCAGACAGTCAATATTCGGAGGTCCTGCCCAGAGCGTCTTCCGAGTTCTACGCCTCATCATAGTCATAGAAGCAACTGTAGCTGTCCAGTTTGGGTCAGCGCCTCCGTGGGAATCAGGTGAGCGTTACACCGACGGGCTGGACTGGAGACTCTGCGCACAGCCATATCTGCAGAGTCACAGGCCCAGAGGGATGCCCTGAGTTCAGAACACACGTCCCTCAGAGATACTCTGGGTGCACTTGAGGTGTCCCGGAGTACAAGGTCAGAACAGCAGCTAACACGCACACTGTCAGCTGAGCTCCGGGCAACCCGTGAGGGGATCCGGGCATCACGTGAGGCCTTGCAGGCAGAAATGCGTGCTACCCGTGAGGTGCTGCATGGGGATCTCCGTACCATCATCCTGCAGAACCAAACCTTTCAGACCTGCATGCTTGCTGACATGGAGGAGCATGCCAGGGCTTTGCGTGGTCTGCCTCCCATATCATGCCCACCTTCTGATGTACCACCAAAGGGTGATGCCAGCGACGGCAGTTCTCCCACTGTAGGGTAGCCGTGCAGGCCATGAGCCCATGGATGGTTTATTTTTTTCTCAACATCCACGCATGTGGGTGTTGGGGTGCACCCTGCTATACTACCTTGTCCCTCCTGGGTGGCCTCCCCCCGCCCCCCTGGTCGACACATGGGCATTTTCTTTTTTTTTTGTTGGTTTTTTTAACATTTCATTCCGATTTGCTAAATGAAATTAGTATTTAATTAATTTGTTATGTTTATTTCTTCTTCTTTTTTCTATTTATTATTTTAATTTTATTTTAATTCTTGATTTGTTATTTTTCATTTTCATACATTTATTTTTATTTGGATATGCTTCTGATTTTTACTTTATTATTTTATTTATTTCTTTTACTTTATATTTACTTTTTCTTTTTCTATATTTGATTTGCATTAACTTTTTTGTTCATAACTATTTTCTTTCAGATTGTGAATTAATGTTACAGTGTGTTGCTTTGTCTGGCTCCCATAGGCATCAACTGTGTATTCCAGCTGGGCAAATGCAGGCTTGTCCTGTCTTTGGGTTAGAAACTTGGGTTCCTGACACACACACCCCTCCTGCTTCCCCTTTCCATGGGCTCGCAAAGGGACAGTAACTTGCACAGAGGCAATGGGCTCCCATAAGTTGTGTGGGCAGTCTGTAGTCCAAAATGTGTATACATCCCTAGTGGGCCTTGTTGTTCATTTCTCCACTGCATGGTGGATTTGAATATGGTTTTACATACAGGACTTTTTGCATATATACATGTAGCTTCTTCATGTCTTAACGAGCCAGTCTGCTTTGCAGATGCAGTTCATGTTGTATGCAGTACACTGCCACATTTACCTACCAGCAACACTCTGCAGTTGGAAGGGATGGATGTGCTGCCTTAGTCAGGTTGTGACACTTGCACTACTTTAATTTCTTACTGTCATATGTTGCTACTGTTGGATCCTGTACTGATGTTTTGTCTTGCTGGTAAGTATTTGTTAATGTGTGCTGTTTTTTTTTCATTGGTGAGAGGCAATTGTCTTTGGCCTGTTTCCATTTGGGACGGTGCACTTTGTGACACTTGTGTCATGTGATGTGCATTCATTTGGTTGCTTTCACATCGCATGCCATGGTGTGTTGGGTAGCTGAGATGGGGTTAGGGAGGGGTGGGGTGACATGCCACTATTTGTTTGTAGTGTTTTGCAAGGGGGTAGTCCTTCATGCTGCATGAATGTGTGCCTTTTACTGACACAGCATTGGGTGTGTTTAAGTAGCTAGGGATGCACACAATGTAGCACTTTCAGGTAAACAATCTCAGGGTGGTATGGTTGAGACAGTTGACTGTCTCTTTTGACATCATCATAAATTGTCAGCTGGTATGTGCCAGGCCTGTGTGCACTCCGCATGGGTGGGATTTTAGGTGAAGAAATTTGCCACAAGCTGGGTACGGGCTGCCTCCCCATGTGCCCTTTCACCCCCCATGCGCAGTGGCCGTGCATGTGGTTGGGGATGTGGGGGCACCACCATGTCCACTGGCACGCCCCACCGGGTTGCAATGTTGTGCAGGACACATGCTGCCACTATGATCCTGCACACTACTGGGGGCGCATATAGCAGCTGCCCACCAGAGAGGTCAAGGGAGCAAAATCGTGACTTCAGCACTCTGAATGTGCGCTCCACTATGCCGCAGGTTGCAATATGGGCTGTGCTGTATCTTACCTCGGGTGGGGTGGTGGGGTTCCGTATTGGCGTCATCATGTAGGTGCTCAGAGGGTAGGCACTGTCCCCTGGGGAGGTGATAATGGTTGTCATTAGTGGGGTTCTCCCATTTCTCAGGGTCTGACAGGCATGCATGTGCAGAGGCATTTATACTCACCAATTAGCCATGTGTCGCCATGCCACCCAGCTTCCAGGTCCCGGTTTAGGGGTGACATTCGGAATATGAAACTATCATGGCTGGACCCCGGATAGTTGGCATATACTGAGGTGATGATTCCCTTGGCATCACATACAACCTGCACGTTGATGGAATGTCAGTGCTTGCAGTTTCGATAGATGTGCTCAGTGGCCCTGGGAGGACGTAGAGCCACATGGGTGCAATAAGTGGCACCTAGCACTTTGGGGAAGTGTACCAACCCGTAACAGTCCTGGACGACAGCCTGACTTTCTGCAGGTGTTCTGGGCATGTATATGAGCCTGCAGACTGAGGGGCGTGCAGTCATGATCGCCAACACCTGGTGCAGGCAGCGTGACTGCATGGCCTGTGAGACACCCCCAACTATGGCCCTTGTCTGCTGAAATGACCCAGTAGCCAAGAAGTGCAGTACATTGAGCACCTTTTCCAAGGGGCTCAGTGCTTGGGAGCACAGGGTGGGTGATGTGAGGTAATCCTCCCACTCCCTGACCAGTTCTAGGATTATTAGTGGTGGAAACCTATACCTCCCATACACCTGGTCATCAGGCATCCCAAAAAGGCTGGTCCTGGGTAAAATAATGCAGGGTCTGGCTACCCTCCCCCTCCTGCGGTATCCCACGACCACTGCTGCGAGGAACAGTATATTCATCGTAGCGTATGAGCTTGTTTGTTGTTTGCACACACTTTTATGCTGCACAGGGCTGCTTACGCCTGGTTCCTGCTGGCGTATGTGTTTCTGGATTAGCGCATCTTTTTTGACGCACGGTTTACCCTGTTCGATTCCATGAATACGTGTTGTTAGCGTGCGTGTGGGCGTTGCAAGCATTTACCTCCCGTACTTCCCCCGTAACGCCCACATTTTCACGCATTATTCCCCATTCTGTGTGTTCCACCCCGTGTTCCATCCACTTTTCTTGTGTGCGCTACACGATGTGCGCTTTCCCTGTGCGCGTCGCGCACAGCATTTAGTGACATGTGCACCCACGTGCGCCACCCACGGATTTGGCTCACATCCCAAGTTTTACACGCGCAGCGCATTCCATGAATCGACGAATTGCTGCGTGCGCAGCTTTAGCACGCGTGCGCTGCGATTTTCACGCTTGCGCTCCCCTTTTCAGCGCACATTTATTCCATGAATTACCCTGAAAATGCGTAAAAATCAGAGACACATACATGGAAACTAAAGCAAGGAAGAAAGAAACAGCATCATCAGAAAACGTCAATAGCATTAAAGTTTATCTTCATGTATACAAATGAATTGTGTGTTTGACAAATTAAACATCATGGGAGTAAGGATGCAGCCTTGCCTGACTCGCCTATTGATATTAATCCAGCTGGTGGTCCCCTCATTGTTCTCCAGCTGCATTTTAACCTGGATCTCGTCATGCAACATCATAATCATTTTTAGTAAGCCGGGAGAGATCACCCAGCTCGTTAATTTCCCCCAAAAACAGGTCTATTACGAATCAGCCATGATTGTAGTATGACGGTTGTTAGAGCTAGGGCATTGACTGTACAGCCACAACCTTTTTTTTTCGGTTCCATGTGTTAATATCCTGCATAAATATTGCGATACAAAAATATTGTCATATTTTTGCGGCGATATTGACCCATGGACACCGTGGGTGACACCCTGCAACCCCAGCTAGCCCCGCTCCCACAAAATATCCTCCCCAAAAATATCACCTATGGCGAGGCAAATAGCCGATATTTTTGGTCGGGATATTTTGTAGGGATAGCTTCTTTTCGATATCCAGTTTGATTAAATGGCATGATGTTTTTTGACTCCACTCAACTGGTTAATTCTGCAAGAAGGACCCGAGCAGACACCTACATACGCCAACAATCCTTGAAAGCTTTACGACAATTCTCCTATCACTAGGTGAAACTAAAAGACAAAAATTTAATTAAAACTTTACAAACCACGGACTGCTGCCCAGTACACATCCACACTGAAGTGCAAATATATTCATTAGCATCTATTTCAGGACTACTTGAAAAGAACCTTCCACAACATCAACATTTTAGCAACTCACCATTCTGCTATACACAATCTTGTCCATAGACTGTCTCGGGAGGATAGCTCAGCGGCAACGTGCTCACCTTGGAAACAAGATGACATGGAGCAACACAGGTTCGATCCCCGGGTCCGTGCTTAGAAACCTCTGGGTATTAAGCACATAATAAATAACCTATCATATCATATAATTTCAAGACTGTACTATGCAAAACGTCCTCCTCCAGAACTGCAAAATTTAAATAACATTCTCTTACATGGAACTGTCAAAGAACTCCTTCAAGAAATAGAGCACATCCAAACGAAATATTTTGGAACTGAAGTTGACTTTGACATTTCTGTAACTTTAGAAAACCTTAGCGAACACCTCCCACACACCACCCACCTTACAAATACAACCAAAAAAGAAATAACTAGTTTCAAAACACATCTGCTGAAATACCAGACAAAATATGTGTCAGTTGTCACAGAACCTTTTATAAAAAGAAGACACAAATAGCAGATATGGCCTACAAAATAGAGGACAATGAGGAATCCCAATGGTTACAATTAGTTTTATGTCTAACAGCAGAAAATAAATACAAAATAACTGACCCCTCAATAGTTTGCACATACTGCAAAACAAAGCTTGAAAGAAAACACATGCCATCATGTGCTATCACATATAACTTAGAAATACTCCCACTTCCAGAGGCTCTCCAACAACTTAACTTGTATGAGAGCATTATAATTCAAATAGTACACCCATTTCAAGCTATAATATGCCTTCAACCAAAAATAGCCAAATTTCCTCCATCTGAGTTACTGAAAGGCATTTGTGGTAAAATAGTTTTAATTTGCCATTAGATTTTAAAGAAAAGTACAATGGGAAATATATCAATCTTTGATTGTACTAGCTTATGGTGTACCAACAAAAGGCAAAAACTAGCATTTCTGATGATGCTTCGAACAGAGTGCTCCAGTGCTACAGGTGTTTCAATACTCTGATGGTTGCTGGCAGCACCTTTAATGGTTGGAGGTTGTCTCTGCACAATCACCGCTGACAGCTACAGTGAACAGGTAAAACAACATGTAAGTGGAAGCGAAAAAGGGGGATGAAAGAAAGCCCAAAGGACACATGATGGCCACACACCTTCTAATATACCACAGAAGGAGAAAAGTGGTAAAAGAAAAGCACATGGTAGAACATATCCTCACCCAGCTCAGTCGAGGACAAGCTGTCAGCTCGCAGGAGCAGTCCAGTGAAGAAGAGGCGGAAACGCTGTCATCTTTCAGTGAAGACAAATACAAAAGAGCTCTCAAGAAAAGAAAGACCAAGTAAAATCAGAAGGAGAATGGAGACGAATGTGACCTAGGTACTCTCATTCATCCCTGGTCAGCAGAATGGGAGGCACTTACACAAATAGCGGCATACCGGATGAGGCGGTTGAGAACACCACTGACCAAAAAGCCCAGAAACAAACTACCGAATGAATGCCCCAGAACACATCTGCCAAAAGCAATTGCTGAAACACCTAAAAAGGCAAAATAATGTTCACCTGCATGGGTAAGTATATTAAAAACATCAAGAAATGGCTTGATGCATCTTGGAAATCATACCAAGATAAATGACTGGATGTGTTGGGACCAATTTCAAAGATATTCTATCTGGCTGATAAGTAAAAGAGAAAAGAGGGAGCATAGACCCTACGGTTCTGCCAGAATGTGCCCCGAAAGCCAAATGCCTACTGCATAATACAAACAAAACAATCACAACAGAAAGGAAAAGTGGCATTATAGTATACGTTTGTCCAATTTTGAGTGAGCTAGCTACATTGAAGGCAGCAGCTTCCAAAGGCAAATTATTCGACAAATCGTTCATCAAAGAAAACCCTAACACATTTCTTTCATATTTGTTCATTCTTTCAGACTTTCCTATTGTAAGTTATTGCAGGTGGAAGCTTCCAATAAACCATCACAAACGTTTGCCACGTCTAATTTGATTAAGCACCTTATCCAGTCCCATTACGACAATATAGAGGAACTATATACAAAGGCTAATTTACATCAAAATGTACAAACACAGACCAACCATCTGTGCACAGGTATCTGCTGTAGAAAATCACGCCTGCATCACTCTCTTCCATTTCTATTTATTCCTCTTTTCCAGCCACCTCCACCCAATCTCTTTCTATCCTACCTATACCCAATCTGCACGACTGCAAAGTAATGTGTTTGAAATATGATAAATGCATCATGGTGTGAGATCGGACCCTAAATGGTTACATAAAAGCTATTTTAGAACACCAAATCAATTGCTGCCACTACAAATATATATACATATATAAATTTTTTTCAGTGGCATTTTTTTAATCCCCTTATTTTACGAAGTTAAAAACAGAAGAAAACTCAACAACAAATCCATACTGCAACAGAAATTGCATAGCAGAAGCCCATAGTGCGCCTGTATTTATTGGGGCAATTTACACCGGAAAAAAACATTCTATTTTTTTTTACATAATAAGAGTTTGCAAAATCAATACCATTCCTTCTAAAACAGCTTGCATTGGATATTGTCAATTTTTTGAGGAATTTGCGAATCACTTGCTCAGGTATTACAGGAAAAATGCTCTGCACAGAGAAGAAAACTCAATCAAAGTTATGAAGATGTGAATAGGTATGCTAAATAAAAGTGTGTTCCTATTGTAAGGTGTTGCAGATGAAAGCTTCCAATAAAGCATCCCAAACTTTTGCAACCTCTAATTTGATTCAGCACCTCATCCGGGTCCATTACAAGAATGTGGAGGAGTCCTATAGGAAGGCTAATTTCCATCAAAATGTACAAACTCATGGCCTACAATCTTCACAGATGTCACTCTCTTCCTCTTCTATGGCTTCCTCTGTTCCAGCCACCTCCACCCAACCTCCACCCAACCCAACCACCCAGTCCTACCTGTTTCCAAGTTGTACAACTGCAAAGTAATGTTTTGAAATATAACTGCATCTTCGTGTGAAGTCGCACACTACATATTTACATAAGAGCTAGTTTACAACACAAAAGCAATTGCTGCCACTACAAATATATATATTTAATAAAATCAGTACTAACTTGTTTTATCCACTTATTTAAAAAAAAAATAGTAACGGAAAAAAACTCATGAAAAGAGTAGGCACAACAAACCCATGCTTCAGTTATTATTTGTGGACTGAAATTGCATTGCTGAACGCATAGTGCGCCTGCATTTAGTGTATATTTAAAAAATAAAACCAATCAAACATGTTTTTCATGAAATTAAATGCTAGGTTTCACAAAACAACAAACAATAAATGAAGACAATGTATTTTCTCTAAAACATAAGCACACAGTAACACACTACATCAATTTTTTTTAAAACACACACATTTTCATGTCACCATAAGTGATTATAAAAGCATTGTAAATTAAATCAAATTTCTACTGCTCTGGGATGATTCTTTTAATTGAGTGCAGGAAGTATAATTAGTGATTCTACATCATGCACCTCACTGAAATACATTTTAATTCCTAATAAACAACTTACAACAATTGTTCCCACCCATGTTCTACATATACAGCAGGACCACTTCATTGTAAACAAGAACATAATATACAAAAAAATCACAAAGCTCCATTATCAGCTTATTATCAAAGAAAACATTTAACAAAACAGTGTCAAACAACTGATGAATGCCAATAATATTTTGTGAAACGTAACAAAAACTGCACCATGAGCACAGTATGATTCATCCAGTCAAAATGAGAAAACTAGACAAAATGGTGATTGTTATTGTTCCAAAAATAGCAGAAAAAGAGGACTATATTGTAAGGGCCCAATAAAATGGCTGACACATATTCACTGCACCCTATCACAAAGAAGTAAACATTTATATTATTAACATCAGCCAATTAGAAACACTGAAACACATACAGAACCCTGCCCAGCATCTCTAGTAGATGCGGCCATTCAACACGGCTACACATACATTTTCTACAACTGAAAACCAACTAAGCCAACCTTCAAAACTTCAATTAAGACAATGGAACACCTAAGCATATATAATGCACACAGATAACATTCTGACCTTTATCATCCATATAAAAATATAATTATTGCACATAAAATGTATGTCAACCAACGAAAAGGTGAAAAAGCGTTGACGCACCCATGCACATGCTTGTTATAGCTGCGGTTATAGAGAAGTTTCGCCGGTTTTGCTATTATTACCCATGGCTAAGACACATCCAAGAACACTCGATGTGCCATTTGCTGGTATACAGTCGCAGCTGCACACAGTACCACTTTCACCTGTGGGTAGCAATGCGACACACCGGGTAGGTGCGGGATAGTCATGTTAAAACACGCCAGCCTGTTGTTGTGGCTAGGGATGATCCTCAAAAGACCAACCACTCCCTTTTTTTGTACAGCTACGGTTCTCTAATATTAATGCCCTCTCACAGCTGCGGATATCACACGTCCACTAACACTCAACGTGACATTCAACTATAGTCGTGGCTGCACAGGTCCATCTTAAAAAAAATGTTTTATTTAATTGTTTTATAGTTCAAAATAAACTGAGCTTTTACAATATTTACAATTCCTGAAACTTAAACACAAATCACACATATTAACTCAAATATCTCAAATAATACCTTTCTAGGACTAAAAAAGAATATGTATACAACTTAAAATAATAAAACATCACACAAAAGAAAAGGAGAAAGAAACTGCCAAATCATTGTTCAATAATTGCCCAACAACCCACATGAAAGCCCCACTGTTCACTTTTACCCAAGCGATCAACTGACCAGGATTATCCCGACATAACTCCTTACACCAGACGGACTAAACCATCAATAACTTTATAGTCTTCTAAACCCTGAAGAGGGCCAACACTGCTGCCATTGAAGTAGTGTTAACACAGAACACCCAAAACCTGTCACTTTTAATGGTATCTAGATTATGTACAAGATGTCCCAAAGCTACCATTTACAGGGAACCAAGTTTTGTGCACTAGGTCAGAACATGCTTTGCTGTCTCAGAGTTGGTAACAATTTTGCAAATCCTGCAATATCTGGCCTCACAAGGGATCGTTTTCCATGCACGACAGATAGACAGCAGCAGCAATTGATTCGTAGGCAGCTGCTAGTAAAAATCACGGACCTGCGGGTCAGGACAGAGTTCGAGGTAACACTCAGGTTTCATGTACCGATGTACCATAGGCGCAACACTCAGATAGCTTTGCTGTATCCTGCACTTAAAGGTCACCTTTTAAGTCAAAGTTGGGGCAGCGATCATGATCGGGCTGCCATCCAACCTCTTTGCAAAGCTCACAAAATAATAGAACATGGGCAGAATTATTACCATCACCCTGATTAAGCTCATAACAGGACAGGCAGTGGAGCTTCTATATTTCAGCATCAGACAACTTCTTCGTATTAATAAATGGGCTCTAAGAGATGTAATTCCTAGTTCCAAACAGATATATTCAACAGAAGTTGATCTGGGTAAGTCTAATACAGATCTCCAAAATCTAGTCTCCACCCCATTCAGCCATTTCAGATCTTTCATCGCTAGGGCATCGAGCCTGTACAATACTGTCCGACATAACCACTGCTTATAGATGGCTAGGACCCCCGATAGTCTGAAGCCTGAGTGATTCTTGATGAATTTCCTGCAAACCCCAATTATTTGCCTAGCCCTGTTGACCTTAGTGGCTATGATGTCAGTGTATCCTTGAGTCCCAGAGATCTCCAACCCCCTATATTTGTATCCATCTGCATACTCAGTGGTTCCCATTGAGGTCGACAGCTTCACCTTACAGATTTTCCTGGAGGATACTAACATCCCCTTGGTCTTACTAAGGTTAATTGACAATTTAAATTTTACAGCATATGCGGCCAATTCCTCCAACACGCCTTCAGACCTGTAACCATATGATCAAAAATGGCCAGGTCATCGGCATATAAGATGCCACCAATTCTGATGTTTCCAATCCTCAGGGAACAGCCAGATCTCACAAATAGTCTGGCCAATAGATCCACCACATAGAGATTAAAAAGTAGCAGGGCCAGCATGTTCCCCTCCAACACCCCCTTATTAATGCGCATTGCAACGGGCATGACCCCATGATCACTCAATCTGATCCAGGCATTGTTGTCCTTATGCAGGGCCCTGATGACCTCCAGGAGCCAGCTAGGGCACCCCCACAGCGGGAGCTTCCCCCACAGCAAACCATGATCGACCAGATTGAAAGCCAATTGAAAATCGACAAATGCAATATACAAGAAGGGGCCTGCCGAGGTTCTAGCTTGTGTAAATAGCATGTCTATAATTCAAAGATTATGGACTGTACCTGATCCAGGTCTGAACCCAGTCTGGCAGGGTTGGAGACTATTGGCTTGACTAACCCAGGCTTGTAGATGTTCCAGCACATAGGTGGTGAACACTTTACCAGTTACATCAAGTAACGATAGCAGCCTTTAATTTTTGGGGACCAACCGATCCCAGCCTTGAAAACTGGGACCAAAATGGCCTTCTTCCAGGAGTCAGGATGCTTTTATCCTGGCATATCTAATCAACAGTGGGTCTAAAACCTCGGGCCATAGAGTAGGATCTTTCTTCACTACAGCTGAAGAAAGACCATTCGGCCCCGGTACTCTAGACTTCATTAGAGTATGCAAATGGCTACCTATGTTATATCGGTTGAAGTTAATGGGCCAACTAAGCTCAGTCGGAGGACTGGACTCTGTAGCTATAAACATTTTGCTCTCAACGTGGGTAATCCACACCCCCTCCGCAATGGGGTTCAGGATACGGGAGCCCGTCGGTTTCCTGGAACTCGACAGAATCCTCACATGGACCCTTCCTTACAGGCCACAAGGGTCGGAATCAAATGCTCCCAGTGCCCCAACTTCCTTTCCCAGGTTCTTCTTCTAACCCATTTATGAAATTGTGTCTTCATGCAAGATCTTGCATTTATTACCATACTGGGGGAAACATTTGAGACACGGACAGCACGCAATTTTCTCCTTAATAATCTTTTTGCCCTGTTAATCTCAGGGTCATAACCATGTTTATGTTCCCTCCCTGTTATGGTCAAGGTCTTGCACTTACTTTTACCTGTTCAGTTGGATAGGATTTTAAGCCACATTTCGATGTTATTCGGAGTCCATGCATACAGATTTAGCCTAGGGTCGCTAAAGTCCTTTCTTAATAATTTGCAGGCCTTACTCACATTCCTGTCCAACCATTGGAGTCGATGTCCTGGTAATGAGACCCCCATGTTCGCTGTCCCTTTTATTATAGAGCGCTTATAATCAAACCGTCAGTCCACTGTTAGGGTTGCATGGTCACTTTCCCCCTTAGGGGACACAGACCTTAACAGCACTCTCTCCACCAACGTATTGTTACATGCAACATAGTCCAAGGTGGCACGCCTGCTGCTCATCTGCCAAATTGGTTTCCAAGGTGTGTCTCCCTCAGATCTACCATCAAGGACCATCAGGTCCCAATCGCTTAGGAACATCAACCATTTTTTACCTTTTGCATTTACAGTTTTTAGTTCCATGCAGTTGACTGAAGTTCCCTCCTCCCCATACCCTTGTATGGGTTGCTCACCAAGGGATTCGGCCTGTGCATGCAACAATGAGGCAGTTACTGGTAGACAGCAGTGGATTAAATAATCTCTGAGTAACCCCCCCTTCAGGCGCTCCACAAAATCAAAATATGTAGAGCTAAGTATCCCCAAAGTGGGAATTTTACCACAAATTGAATATGGAGCTGCCTCTGCGCACCCCTGCGTCTCGCAATAGACACTTTGCGTAAGTCCAATGGGATCTTCGAAGGCATTGGCGTCCTTGGTAAGTCCGACTCATGCCCCCCAGGCTGCATCCCCCTCGGCCTCCCTGATAGAGAATTGGCCCTCCTAATACGGAGATGACTTGTAGGAGTGGAGTAACTCGATCTCGCACATGCTGTCTACTTGCACCCGAGAAGCCACTGATTGTGAAAGCAGTTCCACTTCAGCCTGTTCTTTAATAACCCAACTAGACAGTGTGCTGTCATCCACAGAGGTGCGCTTCAAGCACTGTTCTGCACATTTACGTCAGCGCTTGATCAAGTTTCGCAACCCATTCCCTGATGTTAACATAGAGGTTGATTGTAAGTCTGACGCTTGAGATGAATGCCGTGCTCCCCATATCTTTCAAGTTCCTCTTTTTTCCTTTTCTTGTTCAAACAGCGGCGCTGCTTATGCGTTGGATACTTCTCTGGGGATTGGGCAAAGGTCTCCAAAGAAAATCCATCATGGTCCGAACTTTGGGAAGGGATTGATATTGGGTCATCAATGGCCATAACCCCTTCTGTCTCCACACTGGCTTCCTCCAACCTCAAAATCCCCCATGCATTTCGCCAACCCTTCCTGTAGCAGCTGCATTTGCTGTGCATGTTTGAGGACTTTATTGTGGGTACTACCATACAGTTTGAGCAGGATTTTCACTGCAAAGTTTAAGACACTTAAGATGTCTCATTATACTGTTGCTTCTAGCTGGGTTAACTGCGCCCTTCAGCCCACTCTCATGTTTCCAAGGTCCCCAACATATAGATCAGCACCCCCTTCCTCATCCATATTTTCCAAACGTTCGATTTAGGAGACGTGAACAGTGTTGGGGTAGTAGCAACCTTTTGCCCCTTTCGTCCCTTTTGCCCCAGATTTGGCCCATTTCTTCTGCCAACACTATCAAAGAGGAGCTGACAACCCTGGAGTGGTGTCCAGGCACGTTTAACAAAACCCCTTGATGTTAGGACCATTGGTGGAGGGAGGGAAGGTGGAATGGTGTACTGATCATCATCACCCATAGAATTAAGGTCCTTCTAAGGTACTGTTTCGCCTGAGCCATCAATCACCCCACCAGAGCACATCTGGTAACATAACTGTAATAGAGAGTTGTTGTCTATCTCTCCAAAAGTGGAGTCACTCGTGGCTCCCAAGGGGACAGCTCCTGTCAATCTGTTATGTCTGGCGGCATCTTTATGTATGTCTGTCAAGGTTCTGGTGGTTTTGGCACTTTCTGAAGGGAAATACTTAGTGATCAGCCCCTTAACGGGCAATGGGGAACTTACGCCCTTCTCAACAAAATCCCTTCTTCTCAAATTGTCTGCATTACTTTGCAGACTGTCGACAGGTGTAGGTGGACTTGTCAAGCCTGTTCTTTTATTCCAATAAGGTTTGTTTGTTTGCTTGTTTTTGGATTTGCACAAATTGTAGATGCACTCTTTACATGGGGCCTTTTCAGGCATGGCTGCCCCCCTCTCCTCACTGGTTGCCACATACCATGCACCACAACAGCACTGCTCTGCTATTCATGAAAGAAGTTAAGCAGGCTGGGGCTCGGAAGAGTGCTTCCTCACAGGCCCCCCCACTTTCTTTCACCACCGTGGCTGGTCCACATTGCCCAGGTGTATTTGAAAGGGTAGTGAAACTCAAAAAACTTGACGTAAGAGGGTCACTACCAGAAGGGAGAATAGCACATAATTAAAGCAAGAGAGCTGAGTAAAGACACATACCCCCACAGCCCTACCTTGCAGTAGACGGCTGCGTCCATTTTACTTCTGCAAAGAGAAGCCCAAGCTGACTGCTGCAAGCAACAATAGCAGGGTAGGAGCGGAGCCGCACCCCTATAACCACAAACAACAATAACACACTGCTCACACAGCGCGCTCGCGAGTATGGCTGATGCAAGGAAATGGTGGAACGACTCTCAGTATGCGTCCAGGCAGAGATGTAATCCCAGAAGCATAATTTGCACAACGTTCTCTGAAAACACCAAAAACACACTTTTAACCGCGGGTTGCATCACTGCACAATGGGTGGGTGCTGGGTAGCTGCGGTTATTAGATTTTTCCTTTTTTTTTTATATTTCTGAATATGAAATATGAATGACAAAAGAGACAGTAGTGATACAATGGTAGTTAACATTAGTTATGTAAGATTCATGATAACAAAGACAACACATCAAATGTGCTCAAATACTACACTCAGTGTACTCCAAAACAGTCCTTTTAAAGACTACTTATCACATATGAATATACAAATATAATGAAATAACATCCATCACATATAAATACACAAATACAATGAAATGACATCAAAACACATTTTCTAAAATAACTCATCACTCATAGCCATGGCTAGAGTTCATTGACTTTTCGCTAGTCACGGTTACTTTGGGGAGGTAGGTCACATAGATTTTCACACATATGTACATAATAGATCATTCTTAGAAAGGACTCTTTCAGGCACAAACACTGTACCTTTTTGCACATTAAGGCCTATAGCTGTGGGTATAGTCCACCAAACCCACAGCTGCGACCCTTCCCAGTCGTTGCTGTGGTTAACTGTGCCTTCAAAATGCCACACCCCATTGGCCGATGCCATAGCCATGGTTATTCATCTAAGTTTAAAAAAAAAAAATCATTCAATCTGTAAAAAAGGAAAACATAATTAGTTAAAGAACACACACACTTTAAGAAACACAATTTAATACACGTTTTTATGACCCTCAAATCTCGTATGCAGTGCATCACATGAACTATATAAGATACGTTTGTGCATACAACACTGTTGTTCTCTTTGAATATACTAATCATTGGGTCATAGGGGAAAAAACTGCAAAGAGAAGCCCATGCTGACTGCTGCAAGCAACAATAGCAGGCGTAGGAGCGGAGCCGCACCCCTATAACCACAAACACCAATAACACACTGCTCACACAGCGCGCTCGCGAGTATGGCTGATGCAAGGAAATGGTGGAACGACTCTCAGTATGCCTCCAGGCAGAGATGTAATCCCAGAAGCATAATTTGCACAGCGTTCTCTGCAAACACCAAAAACACACTTTTAACCGCGGGTTGCATCACTGCACAATGGGTGGGTGCTGGGTAGCTGCGGTTATTAGATTTTTCCTTTTTTTTGGACATTTCTGAGTATGAAATATGAATGACAAAAGAGGCAGTAGTGATACAATGGTAGTTAACATTAGTTATGTAAGATACATGATAACAAAGACAACACGTCAAATGTGCTCAAATACTACACTCAGTGTACTCCAAAACAGTCCTTTTAAAGACTACTTATCACATATGAATATACAAATATAATGAAATAACATCCATCACATATAAATACACAAATACAATGAAATGACATCAAAACACATTTTCTAAAATGACTCATCACTCATAGCCATGGCTAGAGTTCATTGACTTTTTGCTAGTCACGGTTACTTTGGGGAGGTAGGTCACATAGATTTTCACACATATTTACATAATAGATCATTCTTAGAAAGGACTCTTTCAGGCACAAACACTGTACCTTTTTGCACATTAAGGCCTATAGCTGTGGGTGTAGTCCACCAAACGCACAGCTGCGACCCTTCCCAGTCGTTGCTGTGGTTAACTGTGCCTTCGAAATGCCACACCCCATTGGTCGATGCCATAGCCGTGGTTATTCATCTAAGTTTAAAAAAAAATTAAATCATTCAATCTGTAAAAAAGGAAAACATAATTAGTTAAAGAACACACACACTTTAAGAAACACAATTTAATACACGTTTTTATGACCCTCATATCTTGTATGTAGTGCATCACATGAACTAGATAAGATACGTTTGTGCATACAACACTGTGGTTCTCTTTGAATATACTAATCATTGGGTCATAGGGGAAAAAAATCCAACTTTGATCAAATAAACCATACAAAAATATAAAAAAGTATAAAACCTACCACTACAATAAACAAACAGGGAAATATAAACTGGTGAGAATAAACAAAGGACATTGTACTGGGTGATTGCAGGACAAAGGATGGGGAAGGTTATGCAAACTTGGAGAACAAGAGAGAATGAGGTGGGATAAGTAAACTTGGAGAAAAAGGGATAGAAAACAATCAAACAGGTAGAAACACTAGTACTATCATTTTTTAGCAGTCTTTTTCACCCTACAAAAAACGTCGCCCAAGAAGACCACTGCAGATGGTTCAAAAAAGGAGAAAATCCTATGCTATCTTATGCATCCTATGCATCTTTTGCAAAAAGACACTAAAACGTGGACCTTCAAATGTTCCATTTCGAAGCTTGGAACACCACCATCAGTGAATTAACCCTCCACTTCTGCAACATTGTCAATTCAACCTGTTCCAATTTTACTGCTCCCAATGTTTCAGTTATGAGAGTAATGTGCTGTCTACGCCACAATTGGCTTCTCATAGAAGATGCCACACTAGCTCATTGAGAAAACACTCTCTCCAAACATAATGTACATTGCCTTCACTAATTCACTAACACAATAGAAGTACAATACAAGCATACACACGTTTACTATAATCAATGAACATACATATATAAACTGGGTGAGAACAAACAAGGGACATTATGCTAAGATATTACAATAGAGTAAAAGGGGTAAGTTAAGTAAACGTGGAAAACAAGAGGAAATGGGGTAGGTTAAGTAAACTGGCAGAACAAGAAAGGATGGAGTAGGTTCAGTAAACTTGGAGAACATGGGAAACACTTTGAATATAGGTTGACTTTTCACTGGAGTTAACTGAACAAATGATTTCTTCAGTAGCCAAAGCACCTCAAGTACTTGAATCCTATCAGCACTTGTACTACTTCACAGAAATGTCAAAAGAAACAAATAAAATCAAATAAACGTTCAACCGCATTAACATGAATACAAAAACTAAATGCCTGCATATAACTGTTGTTGATTGACAAATCTATTTTTGTAAGTCCATGTTAGTGATAGTTAAAAAAACATTCAGAAATACTTTCCACACATTCAGAACAGATGAACAAAATGATAATGTACACCAACGTGTAGTAGTGGTTAATATAACTAGCAGATGCAACACTGCAAATGAACCTTCAAATATGTAAATATGTATTAAAACCACTTTTACATTAGCCACGCTCTTGCCATGTGCACACTGCGAGTTCTGGAATCAAAAGGATAACATTGCAGAAAATAATGGCTTTTATACTTTCAAAAATGAATACCACAAAAAGATGACTATATACTAAAAAACGACTAAAATGGATGACACATTTTCACCACAACCTATCACAAAAGGCTAAACAAATAACAACAACCAATCACAAACAATGAAATTCACTGAAATCCTTTTTATCACTGGCCAGCGTCTCTTGTAGCCGCAACCAGTGGTAGCCGCGGATAACGCATGTCCACACACACACGACCTGCCATTTACCGGAATATAGCCGTGGGTGCAGTGGATGCCACTTTCACTCAGTTTACCCCAAAACTGTCCTTTCAAGGACTACTGGATCAGCTGATCATTGCACACAACATCTCCTTCGGTGCCCCAGCCGGAGCGTGCTCCGTGCACACAGCTGTGCCCCTCCTCATGGAAGGCCCGGTCGCCGTGTCGGGAATATGCAAGAAAGCATGTTTTGAAATTGCCGCCAAAACTGCTTCCCTTCCCGCCAGCAGCCCCAACTCAGCCCCCAGCCCTGCCGGCTCCCCCCCCCGCTTTAAAGGGAGAGGGACGAGAAGGCCAGAGGACAATGCCTGCACTACTCTTTGCAGCTCTTCGCTGCTCGAAGTCTGCCGTTCGCCGTGGAACCCTGCCCGATTTACAAGGTAAGGAGTCCCTAAC